>NC_055996.1:118749103-119119403 GCF_018446385.1 Zingiber officinale
ATCCTAGCCTACCATGCTATAAACACAAAGACTCAATCATATAAATGGAAGAGTTTGTGATTTTATTAACCTTAGGTATAATAACCATTACATTGAAAGTGAATAGCCCTTCGGTTATATAACTCTTTCCAAAAAAATATTCCTTTTTTTAATAGAACAATTCTGTTCGATTCAAAAATAATGCGGAAGACATGCTTTCCTAACAGTGATCCGGATACTAGATTCTTCTGAATCTCTAGAACATACAATACATTGTTGAGAGTTAACTCCTTACTTGAGGCCAACTTCAACACCACTTTTCTTTGGCCCATGATGTCTAAGGTTGTTGAGTTTCCCATGAAAAATTTCTCTCCATCTTTAATTTATTCAAAGTTGTGGAGTAACTCCTTGTTGCAATAGATATGTCTGGTGACACTGGTAGCGATTCACCATTGATAGAACTAAAGGTTCTTCTAATCACTTTGAATAAAGTGAGATGATCTCACTTGGTTACCAGGATTCATAAACTCTAATATTTAAGCCTGGAGGTTTAGAGTTCAAATCCTAGGGGAGACAAAAATCCACTGCCAGGGGTTGAAAGTGTTAGAGTGTATACTAAAAGCCTAGCTTTTAGTATAAACATTTATCTAGAAATAAGAATCACATTGGTCAGATGTCTACATTTATGATAAATGTAGTTGTTCAATTAATTTATATTGTAGATAACATGGTGTGTGGTGTCACACACAGAGGATCATGTTATCAGTACCTTATAAATTATAAACAGTAGCTCACGACCATGATGGAAAGGAATAAACCATTGGAAGGTCGTAGTGTAATTAGGTATTAGTTTATCTTAACTATATAATTACACTAGTACACTTAGAGTGTATTAAGTAGGACCATTAGAGGCCGTTTCTTTTATACTGACTTTATAAAGGAACAAAGACCTCAGTTATTATGGAAGTGTGTGCTCTTAATCCTAATATAATAGCAAGCACATATATTTGATATTTATTTCTTTAATTTATTAATGGGTGAGATTTAGTTCGATGAATCAATAAGCCCGATAGGTTGGGAAATGATATCACTTATAGTGTGTGTTGTTGATTATAGAAGGAAACTGTGTCCTAGTAATCTAGGTTGAGAATGTCCCCAAGAGGAGCTCATAAGGATTATCATGTTAAACCCTGCAGGTGGACTTAGTCCGACATGACAATAAGGTTGAGTAGTACTACTCTTGAAGCTAGATATTAATTAAGTGAGTTGTTAGTAACTTACTTAATTAGTGGACATTTGTTATCTTAAACACAGGGAGACTGACACACTCATAATAAGAAGGAGCCCAAAATGTAATTTGGGATTGGTGCGGTAGTTCAATAATAGTTCTCTAGTGGAATGAATTATTATTGATAAAATTAAGTTGTGTGTTCGGGGCGAACACGGGATGCTTAATTTTATCGGGAGACCAAAACCAATTCCTTCTCTCGGTCCCTATCGTAGCCTCTTAATTATAGAGTACTATACACACCTATACCCACCTTCTTACCCATCCCATAAGGGGCCGACCAAGCTAGCTTGGAGACCAAGCTAGGGCCGGCCAAAGTTTGGTTCATGGGTGCTTCAAGGTGGCCGGCCCTAGCTTGGGTTCAAGCTTGGTGTGGCCGGCCCAAATTAAAATAAAAAGGATTTTTATTTTTTAAAAATTTTTCTTATGTGGATAACATGTCTTAAAAGAGAGTTTAAAAATTTAAATATTTCCTTTTATAAGATTCTACAAAAGATTAAGAGAAGAGCTAAATCTCTTTCCTTATTTGTAGATTAAAAGGTTGATTTTAATTTTGGTAAAACTTTCCTTTTTAACCATGTTCATGATTCAAAAGAAAGTTTAAAAAATTAATAATTCTCTTTTATTAGTTTCTACAAAAGATTAAGAAAAGATTTGATATCTTTCCTTATTTGTAGATTAAAAGATATTTTAATTTTTAGAGATAATTTTCTTTTTATCCACATGTTTAAAAGAAATATTTTAATTTATTAAATTTCCTTTTTATAAACCAATCATGAAGAGATTAAATTATTGGAGAAATTTTTATAAATTTCCGGAAACAAATTAGGAAGTTTTAATTCTTGTTTTAATTAAAACTTTCCTTGATTTGAGGCTTGAGGTGGCCGGCCTTTGTATTTGAAAAAGAAAATTATTTTTAATTAAATAATTTTTCTTTTCAATGGAAAAAGAATTAAGGAAATTTTTATTAAAATTTTCCTTATTTGCCAAGACCAAGGATTATAAAAGAGGACGTAGAGGAGACTTCAAAGTGAACGACTCTATTCTATTTTTCTTCCTCTTTTCCTTGGTAGTGTGGCCGGCCCTTCCTTCTTCTCTTCTTCTTCTTTTTGTGGCCGAACCTCTTCATGCTTATGGACTTTTAATTGGTGGCCGGATCTAGCTTGAGGAAGAAGGAGAGAAAGCCTACATCCCTTGGAGTTTGGTTGGTGGAAAAGATCTTCATCTTTTGGAAGCTTTGTGCTTGGCCGAAATTTGAAGAAAGGAGAAGGTGCTTTGGTGGTTTCTCATCTCGGAAGATCGTTGCCCACACAATGTCCGAGGTTAGAAGAGGAATACGGTAGAAGATCAAGAGGTTTTTCTAAAAGGTATAACTAGTATTTTTTCTTTCCGCATCATACTAGTTATTTTTGGAAATAATACTAAATACAAGAGGCATACGATTCTAGAGTTTCGAATTTGTTTTCGATATAGTGTTCTTTTGTTTTTCTTTTCCTTGTGATTTGATTGTTCTTTTCGGTTAACCTAAAGTTATTTTAGGAAATTAAATATTAGCTTTCCATAAAAGGTTTTGTCTAGTCGGTGGTGGTTGCTCCCATATCCAAGAAGGCCATGTGCCTCGCCACGTCAGTACTGGGAACCAATTATGGAAATTAATATTTAATGGAATTAATAACTTAAGGTGACTTGGGTCGAACGTGTTAAGTTCCGCAGGAGATTCAAGTCAAAACCTAAAAGAACAAATAGATTAAGTTTTGGATCAAACGTGTTAAGTTCCGCAGGCGATCCAAAATTTAATTTTAAAAGAACACATGGTAGCTAGGAAAAGGTTCAGACATTTGTACAAAATTTTTGTACAGTGGAACCTCTAGGTTTTCTGAGTAGCAACCAACAATTGGTATCAGAGCTAGGGTTTTGCCTCTGTGTATTTAGTATTAGTTTAATTATGCACATGTCATATATAATTTAGGCAGGTTAATAGTAGGATGTGCTAACTTTGTGGATGCAGGATCCAACTATTATGGCTTATAGTTATTATGTGTGTGATTAGACCCTTGGACATGTCAAGGGCATTTTATTGTGTGTGCATGATTGTATTATAAAATACAGCAGGAGCTGTATTTAGTTTTATTAGGATTTTATTTTTGATCTAGTTACATGTACATTTCTTTTAAGGAATATAGGATCGATGGATGTAAATTTTATTTTATGTTCGATCTAGTTTACATGTACATTCCTTCGAGGAATATAGGATCAAAATGTAAAATTCTATTTATGTCGCGGATCAAATCTTGCAAAGCGTGGAACCTTCTAAGGACCAGAGGCACAGCGGAACTAGGAGCAAGATGGATGCGACAGCTAGACCCAGTGGCAGTGGCCAAATATGGCAGCAGCTTGGGATGACAACACACGGAGGACAACTAGAGATAAAAGCCATAATAGTTGAAAATTAGATTTTTCTATTTATTGCTTTTTATATTGTGCTGTGTGTGAATGTTAGTTTACATATTTAGTAGGCTAGCATAGTTAAAATTCCTCATTTATAAATAACTAAGTGGGAGAGGGATTTTTAAGTAAATCCCATGATCTCCATTACTGGTTTGTAAGTAATGCAAACAAGCTTGCGCGTTGGCTCTGAGTGCCTTCCTTCATAACGGATGAGCTTGTTTGTGGATCATTAGAACAGACTTCCAATTTTGGATGACTATAGGAAGTTAATTAAGAGCGTGTGATCTTCCCCAACGGAAGGGGCATAATCTTATTAATGGACTTAGTGTCAAGTAATGGTATACACTTAGACACATCTAATAGTATCCTCCCCATCGGAGTCACTGCTATTATTTGTATGACCAAATGATACCAACTATTAATTTTATTTGTCAAAAAGTTAGGTTGACAAGATAATAAAATTAATGGGTTAAAACCCTCCTTTTACAAATGTTGAATTTGTATACATCCACACTAACGTGGCATGCAAAATTCACGGTGTTTGAGGTGTTGGAGAATTTAAATAATATTGTTTGAGGAATCAATTTTTTTTTTATTCAAAAGTTTTTGACCAAATATTTGATCAAAGACAGATCAACTATTAATTTTATTTCATCATAAAGTAAAGTTGACGAGGTAATAATGTTGGTGCGGGAAGCATCCGACGATCGAACTCGTGTTTTGATAACGGCAAAGAATTCAAAGTTAAGATGTTTTTTAGTCTAACAAGTCTACTTGAGGATTTCAGGAAAGTCCTAGCTGCGGTTAGGCAAAGGGAAAACCCTAGGGGGCGGTAACCCTAGGTCATAGGAGGTGGTAACCCTATGCGTAAAGTCTTGGCAGGTTGATGGCTTCAGGCAAAAGTCCTAGGGGGTGGTAACCCTAGGTGAAAAGTCCTGGTGTCGCGAACCAAGTGAAAGACTGGACTAGCCAGGGAAGCGGATGTCCAGCAGAAAGTCCGGAAGCATCGAGTGCTGAGCAAAAGTCCAGTCGATCGGACTGGCAACATGTAAATCTCGAGTGGAGTAGGTGAGGACGCGCCCCCAAAGGGAACAGAGGCTTGCCCACCTAGGGCTTCCTAGAAATCCAAAGTCAGACTCGGACAATTCAAGACCGTCAATTTACTATCGTGTTTTATCAGATTCTAACATTGTCTTGCAGGGTATTTTGCTCGGACTAACCTTTGTTTGCGGTGAGGAACCTGCTGGAAAGTCCGGGCGCCTGGGACCAAATTTTATCCCTGCGCGACTTCGACGTGGAGCATCCTGGTTGGTTGGCCACGTCACACTCCAGGTGCGGAAGGACCAGGTGCCGGAATCGCATATAAAAGGAGGGTTGAGGTGCGCCAAGTACAACGAATTCTAAGTGATCTTTCATCAACACGCTGCTCTAAAAGACGCCCGGAAGTGAGTCCGACGACCCGAAGCTTCAGAATTAGCATTTCTGGTTGTCGGTATAATTTTTGATAGCTTTTATTTGTACTCATAATTGTAGTCTTTTAACGAGCTTATAGTTGTTGCCCACCGGAAGCGATTAAGGATCGCGGGCCTTCGAGTAGGAGTCAACTTAGGCTCCGAACGAAGTAAAATCGACCTGTCTCTTTGTGTTGTCTCCTTATTTTATTTCCGCTTATTCCGCTGCATGTTTTAACTCCGATAGTTTTCCAATAATCGATCAAAATAGCCACGAGCGCTATTCACCCCCCCTCTAGCGCTTCTCGATCCAACAATTGGTATCAGAGCGGGGTCGTCTTGAATCAGTGCAACCACTATTCGAGACAATTTCTTCGTGGTTTTGTTCGGAGTCGATTAGAATTTAGCTTCATAGCTATATTCTAATTTCTTTTTACGAATCGATTTTCTGCTCAAAGCTGGTCAATACCACTTGAGCCTGTTATTTTTTCCTTCCTCCCGCACTACTAATCCAAGACTTAGTCTTGGAATAGATCTTGTTGTTTCTGTTTTTTTTTAGATCTAAATGGCCCAACAAGAAGGATTTAGCACCGTTCGTCCCCCATTATTTTCCGGAGAAGACTTCGGATATTGGAAGGGGCGAATGGAAATTTATCTAAAGATCCAGTTCGACACCTGGATGATCGTCAAAACAGGACTGCAACTACCAACTGGTACAGACGGTAAGCCTACATCCTGTGAGAACTGGGAGCCAGCATTTATCAAAAAGGTGGAAGCCGACGCCAAAGCCACCTGCACAATCCAGTGCGGTCTTACCAAAGAAGAGCTCAACAGAGTCGGTCCATTCTCCTCCGCAAAGGAACTATGGGAGAAACTGATCGAACTACACGAGGGCACCTCGGAAACCAAGGTAAGTAAGCGTGATTTGTTACTAAATAAACTATACAATTTGAAAATGCAGGAAGGCGAGACGGCAAGCTCTTTGCACGTCCGAATTCAAGATATCCTGAATTCTCTACATGGAATTGGGCAGAAGGTAGAAAACAGAGATATAATAAGGTATGCCCTTAACTCATTCCCTAGGAGTACACTATGGGCATCAATGGTAGATGCCTATAAAGTCTCTAAGGATTTGTCCTCCTTGAAATTAGACGAATTATTTAGTGAATTCGAACTCCATGAACAAACTAATGCACAGCCATCCGAGAAAGGGATTGCTTTGGTTGCAGGAACGAATCGAACACGGGAATCAAGAGGACGGCGAAAAATTGAATCAGAATCAGAATCAGAAGATGAACCTGACTCAGAAGATTCAGAAGATGAACTGACCAGCGAACTTGTGAACCTTGTAAAGAAGCTCTACAAGAAGAAGAAGGGCTTCAACAAGAAAGATCTAAAGAAGGCAGTCCAATCCAGGGAGGCCCAACAAAACTCCAAGGTAAAGTTCGAAGTCACATGTTACGGGTGCAACCAGAAAGGGCATATCAAGGCCAACAGTCCCAACCAAAAGGAGGCCAAAAAGCAAAGAAGAAAGAAGGCACTAAAGGCAACCTGGGATGAATCCTCTTCGGAGGACGAAGACGACGAACTCGACCAAACAAGTTTACTCGCATTGATGGCCCTGGACCAGATCAGCGAATCCGATAGCTAGTCAGAAGCCGACTGCGAGCAAAGCCACGGATCCGCATCCGTTTCCGAAGGGCCAGACTCCGCTGTAAGTATTCCTAGGCTTAATAATTTAGTCAATTATTTACTTCGCAAATTAGCCAAGTCAAATTTGAAAATTAAGTCACTTTTAAAAGAAGTAACTATTCTTAAAGGAGTAACTAACTCAAAATCTTTAACTGAAGATTCAACTCAAGTACAACAACTTGAGAAAGAAAATTCAAATTTGAAAAATCAGTTAAATGATTTAAAAATTACTTTAGAAAAGTTCTCTCTGGGCTCCAAGAATTTGGATCTAATTCTTGGGACACAAAGAGCCGTCTACAATAGAACTGGGCTAGGATATAAAAGTAAAAAGAAATATAAATCTTATTTATCCTTAATAAACAAACAAAGTAGTAAATCAGTCCAAGCATGGGTCCCCAAGTCCAAATTGATAAATCAAATTGGACTTGGCCAATACTAGGTTCCGAAGGATCAAATATACTTCCTCGACAGACCATATCGAGGCCGTGATCCAGGGAAAGCTAAAATGAAAACGATCGTAAGTTAAAATTCGAAATTAAATCGAATTCAAAATTCAGAATTCGAAATTAAATTAAAAATTTAAAATCTAAAATCAAATTCAAAATTCAAAATTCGAAATTAAATTAAAAATTTAAAATCTAAAATCAAAATTCAAAATTCGAAATTAAAATTAAAAATCTAAAATCAAATTCAAAATTCAAAATTCGAATTTAAAATTAAAAAAAAATTAAAATCAAAATTATTAATGAAAAATAGAAGGAGGGTCCAAACTAGCTGGCACCTCCAACTGAACTACCCGACAAGGTAACTGAACCTAATTTACCCGGAATGGGTAAAACAAGAATGGATTACCCGGCAGGGTAGTTAAGGTTAGAGTAAAACGGGATAAGTTTAACTTGAACCACAGTACTGGTGAAGTTTTTGGATGATAGTACGTTAGGGAAACTTGGGCATCGCATGTCTAGGAAGATATGGCTTCGACCTGGTGCATTTGGCCAAGTGGAACTGACCGAAGCTACCCTTAAATGGATCCTAACTAATTAGACCAAGTTTTAGTATTAAGTTCAATGGGTAGGACTATTTGGAAAACCTCGAAGGCATGGTTACTTTAATGAGCTCCTTGTGACTCACCATAGCCCAGAAGTTTATCCAAAGAATGCTTACTTGTTGAATCCAAAGCTAAACCTGAATCTAACACAAGACTAAACAAAACCCTTAAATTGAACCTCAATTCATCTCACAAAAATTATAGGATTCTCTGATTGAGAAATTAGATCGGGTGAGATGACTAAGTAATTAAAATCAAACTGAAAATTATGTTAAAAACTTAAATTTCAAAATTATTTTAACTTAAATTTCAAAATTATTTTTTTTAAAAAAAAACTTAAATTTCAAAATTATTTTAAAAAAAAAACTTAAATTTTAAAATTATTTTAAAAACTTAAATTTCAAAATTATTTTAAAAAACTTAAATTTCAAAATTATTTTAAAAACTTAAATTTCAAAATTATTTTAAAAACTTAAATTTAAAAATTATTTTAAAAACTTAAATTTCAAAATTATTTTAAAACTTAAATTTCAAAATTATTTTAAAAACTTAAATTTAAAAATTATTTTAAAAACTTAGATTTCAAAATTATTTTAAATTTCAAAATTATTTTAAAAACTTAAATTTCAAAATTATTTTAAAAAACTTAAATTTCAAAATTATTTTAACTTAAATTTCAAAATTATTTTAACTTAAATTTCAAAATTATTTTAAAAAACTTAAATTTCAAAATTATTTTAAAAACTTAAATTTCAAAATTATTTTAAAAACTTAAATTTCAAAATTATTTTAAAAACTTAAATTTCAAAATTATTTTAATAACTTAAATTTCAAAATTATTTTAAAAAAAAAAACTTAAATTTCAAAATTATTTTTTAAAAAAAAAAACTTAGATTTCAAAATTATTTTAACTTATATTTCAAAATTATTTTAAAAACTTAAATTTCAAAATTATTTTAAAAAACTTAAATTTCAAAATTATTTTAACTTAAATTTCAAAATTATTTTAACTTAAATTTCAAAATTATTTTAAAAACTTAAATTTCAAAATTATTTTAAAAACTTAAATAATGTTAAATTTCCAACATGAATTTTCATGTCCTAGAACCCTTCAACAAAATGGACTAGTAGAACGTAAAAATAGAACACTACAAGAAGCCGCTAGGACAATGTTAAACGAATATGAGTTAAGTCACCAATTTTGGGCTAAAGCAATAAATACGGCAAATTATATTCAAAATAGAATTCTAATAAACAAATATCACAACAAAACACCGTATGAACTCTACTATCATAAAATTCCCAATCTAAACTATTTAAAAGTATTTGGTTGTAAAGTTCACATTTTAAATACTAAAGATTACTTAGGAAAATTTACACTCAAATCTAACCAAGGAATATTCTTAGGATATTCCTCTACCAGTAGAGCCTTTAGAGTATATAATCAAAATACATTGAAAGTTGAAGAAACAACTAATGTAATATTTGATGAAGAAAACAACTTACCTAATATAAATGCAAATATTAACACTAATCCAAGAGATGTAGATGATGATGAAATCCAACATAATCTTAATGAGTCTGAAGAACTAGTTTCTGACTCACAGATAAGACCAACTAGAATAAGCACCTCTCACCCACCTGACCAAATTTTGGGCGACCCAAACCTAGGAGTCAGAACTAGATCGTCTTATAGAAACCTTAGTTAGATTGCTCTAATTTCTAAAATTGAACCTAAAACTATAGAAGAAGCCCTGCCTGATCCAGACTGGATCATTGCAATGCAGGAGGAATTAGCCCAATTTGAGAGAAACCAAGTCTGGGACCTTGTACCTAAACCCATAGATAAATCAATAATAGATACTAAATGGGTTTTTAGGAACAAGTTAGATGATCACGGTGATATAGTAAGAAACAAGGCAAGGTTAGTAGCCAAAGAGTTTAGTCAAGTCGAAGGCCTAGACTATGATGAAACCTATGCTCCAGTAGCTAGACTCGAGTCCATTAGGATGTTATTAGCCTATGCAGCCAATAAAGGATTCAAATTGTACCAAATGGACGTTAAGTCAGCTTTTTTAAATGGTTTTATCAAGGAAGAAGTCTACGTAAGCCAACCTCCAGGGTTTGAAGACATAGACTACCCTAATCACGTTTTTAAATTAAAAAAGGCACTATATGGACTAAAACAAGCCCCTAGAGCATGGTATGAAAGACTATCTAATTACTTAATATCCAAAGAATTTAACCAAGGACAAATTGATCCTACTTTGTTCGTGAAAAATATAGGAAAAGACATCTTTATAGCCCAAATCTATGTTGATGACATAATTTTTGGCTCAACTAACTCAAAATTTCTAAAAGAATTTATTAAGTTAATGGAAAGTGAATTTGAAATGAGCATGGTTGGGGAACTCAACTTTTCTTAGGCTTATAAATAAAACAAACCAAAGATGGAATCTACATTTATCAAACTAAGTATGCTAAGGAGTTAATCAAAAAATTCAGCATGGAAAACTTAAAAATTATAAATACTCCAATGGCAACCAACATAAACATTGACTCTGACCCTGAAGGAAAACTTGTAGACCCAAAATACTATAGGAGTGCCATAGGGAGTTTACTTTATCTAACTGCAAGTCGACCTGACATACTGTTTGCAGTAGGTATGTGTGCAAGATACCAATCCTGTGCAAAAGAGTCACACCTAACATATGTTAAAAGAATACTGAGGTATATTAAAGGAACTCTAAATGTAGGACTTTGGTATCCAAGAACTTGCACTTTGACCTTTATGGCTATTCCGATTTAGACTATGCCGGGTGCAAGCTAGACAGAAAAAGTACAAGTGGTGGCTGCCAACTAGTAAGTTGGTCAAGCAGAAAGCAACATTGTGTTGCTCTATCCACTACAGAAGCTGAATACATAGCTCTAGGAGAATGTGCATCTCAATTGTTATGGATGATGCATACTCTAAAAGACTATCAACTAGACTATAAAAATACTAAAATCTTTATTGATAATATCAGCTCAATTAATCTGACCAAAAATCCTATACACCACTCTAGGACTAAACACATAGAGGTAAAACACCACTTTGTAAGGGATCATGTAGCTAAAGGTGAAATTGCACTCAACCACGTTGAGTCCAAATCAAACCTAGCTGACATTTTTACAAAACCCTTACCTGAACTTGAGTTCAGTGGACTTAGAAGGCAAATAGGAATGTGTTGGGTAGAATAGATATCTTACTATTATTATTTTGTTTTCAAATTCTAGGAAAAATAGTCTTCAAAACTCCAGTTTTACTAGACTTTCAAAAGTTGGGTTTAGTCTAGGATTTCCCCCTAGATATCATGTTCCCCTAGAATTAAGCCAGAGAATCTCACAAAACACCTAGGTTTACCTTGATTGTGATTGAAAAACATAGAATGGCGTGAGATGCATAGGGTATAGCCTGGACTCAAGAATGCTTATATCTGTGCATCAATATGAGTCTGGGCGTTAAATATGCAATAAATATTAATCAAGTTAAAGTTTTCCAGCTCTAGTCAAGTCTATCTGGACCTAAATAACTTAACTTGACTAACCTAGTAAAAGCTATTGTCCTATAGACAATCAGCAAGTAACTAAAGGTTAGACAGTTGGCAAAAGATACTCAATTTCGTTTTCAAGAATGCTTTGTTCACTATGGCTCTGATACCTAATATATAAACATGACTTGTGCTTGGACTTAAGGACCAACTGAACTTAAATGAATAATCTGGTCCTAAAAACTTAAATTCCAATTGACCTTAACTTCCAAACTCTGTTGAATATTGCTAACTTTAAATCATGTACAACTCTTTATACATTGCCCATTTTTTGAGTTATGGCAAAGGGGGAGAATAGCAAAAATGTAAACATAAAATTCAAGTTAAAAATTAAGGGGGAGCAAAAGTTAAGGGGGAGCCAAAGTTAAGGGGGAGTATATAGGGCAAAATTTACTTTAGTTACCTTGTTCAGCTATACTTAGCAAATTTTGCCTGTGTTTAAAATGACTATCTACTCGCTTGTTTACTTAACTTCGAATTTGTGTTGTCATAATAAAAAAGGAGGAGATTGTTGGTGCGGGAAGCATCCGACGATCGAACTCGTGTTTTGATAACGGCAAAGAATTCAAAGTTAAGATGTTTTTTAGTCTAACAAGTCTACTTGAGGATTTCAGGAAAGTCCTAGCTGCGGTTAGGCAAAGGAAACCCTAGGGGCGGTAACCCTAGGTCATAGGGGTGGTAACCCATGGGAAAGTCTTGGCAGGTTGATGGCTTCAGCAAAAGTCCTAGGGGTGGTAACCCTAGGTGAAAAGTCCCGGTGTCGAACCGGTGAAAGACCGGACTAGCCGGGAAGAGGATGTCCAGAAGTCCGGAAGCATCGAGTGTTGAGCAAAGTCCGGTCGATCCGAGGATCGACTGCAACATGTAAATCTCCCGAGTGGAGTAGGTGAGGACGCGCCTCGCAGAGGGAACAGAGGCGCCGTCGACCTAGGGCTTCCTATAGAAATCCAAAGTCGACTGACAGTTCAAGACCGCCAATTTACTTCATCGTGTTTTATCAGATTCTAACATTGTCTTGCAGGTATTTTGCTCGGACTAACCTTTGTTTGCAGTGAGGAACCTGCTGGAAAGGTCGGGGCGCCCGGGACCAAATTTTATCCCCTGCGCGACTTCGCCACGTGGAGCATCCTGGTTGGTTGGCCACGTCACACTCCAGGCGCCCGGAAGGGATCCAGGCGCCCGGAATCGCATATAAAAGGAGGGTTGATGTGCAACTTCAAAGTACAACGAATTCTAAGTGATCTTTCATCAACACGCTGCTCTAAAAGACGCTCCGAAGTGCTACTACAAGTGCCCGACGACCCGAAGCTTCAGAATTAGCATTTCTTGTTGCCGGTATAATTTTTTATAGCTTTTATTTGTACTCATAATTGTAGTCTTTTAACGAGCTTATAGTTGTTGCCCACCGGAAGCGATCAAGGATCGCGGGCCTTCGAGTAGGAGTCGACTTAGGCTCCGAACGAAGTAAAATCGACCTGTCTCTTTGTGTTGTCTCCTTATTTTATTTCCGCTTATTCCGCTGCACGTTTTAACTCCGATAGTTTTCCGATAATCGATCAAAATAGCCACGAGCGCTATTCACCCCCCCTCTAGCGCTTCTCGATCCAACAAATAAAATTAATGAATAAAATCTCCTCTTTGATTTTGTATACGTCCACACTATCGTGGCATACAAAATTCATGGGGATTTTAAGGAGTTGATCTTGACCAAATATTTTTGTGATTCTTAGGATTTAAAATGTTTGTCAATTCCCTAGTAGTCATACTATAGAAAAGACTTAGTAATCTCAATTATAATGATTGGAAATAGGGCTTGGACATTAAAGTAGACTGTCTTCTTAGAACTAAGAACAATATAGGTGTATTTAATTTATTAGTTGAAACATGTTTAGTGGTGTTATCTACCAGAACCTGGAGTGTAGATACAGATGCCATTAATCATGTCCGCAATTCATTGCAGGGAAACCCGGCAACTAAATGAAAATTAAAACACCGTCTACATGGGCACTACTGTAAAAATGGTAGCTGTGGCAGTGGGAGATGTTTATCTTTTGATAAGAATAAAACATGGATTTTTGAGTAATTGTCTTTACGCACCAAGTTTAGAAAGAACTAGTTTTCAGTTTCTAAACTATTCAAAGAACTTGATATTCTGCCTCTTTTAATAACAAAATTGTTATTAAGGAAAAGAGGGAAGTTATCTGTTCTGGTACGTTGGTTGACAATTTATAAATCCAATAACTCTCACGATGCAACAAATGGAAATTAGTAACACATCTTTTAACTTTAAGAGAAAGTAACCTTCGAAAATGAACCAATTATATCTTTGGCATCTAAGGCTAGGTTATATTAACTTGAGTAGGATTCATTGGTAGCTGATGAACTTTTGGGTTCATTAGTAGTGGAAATCTTTCCAACCTATGAGTCTTACTTGGAAGGAAAAATAACCAAGAAGCTTTTAAGTCTAAGGGGTATGGAGTCAAAGATATATTGGAATTGGTTCATTCTGATTTGTGTGATCCTATGAGCATCCAGGCAAGAGGTTGTTTCAAATATTTCATCTATTTTATAGACAACTATTTGAGATACGGATATATTTACTTGATGTGCCGCAAGTCTAAGTGCTTTGATTAGTTCAAAGAGTACGAGGTTGATGTGGAGAAACGATAAAGTAAAAGTATCAAGACATTACGGTAAGATCGTAGTGGCAAGTACCTCTTGGGAGAATTTAGGAGTCATTTAACAGAAGTAGGGATTCAATCCCAACTAACTGCACCTGGTACACCCCAACGGAATGGTGTAGGAAAAGGAAGGTATAGGACTCTTATGGAAATAAGTAGATTGATAAGTTATTAAGAATATTATCAAAATCATTTTAAGGATATACTCTGGAAACGGGAGTGAATATAGTACCTTCTAAAGTCAGAACTCTCTACTCATATAGAAATGTTGAATAGGCGTAAGCCTATTTCGAAGCATATTCGGATTCAGGTAGTCCAGCACATATGCAGAAGAGAGACAATGATAAGTTGGACAGGAATTCACTTGTTTGTGGGTTATCCTAGTGAAATGAAAGTAGGTTTATAGTCTTAAAAATCAGAAGGTCATTGTTAGCATCAATGACCGATTTTTAGAAAAGGACTATGTAATAAACCATGTGCCCATAAGAAAATTTGTTCTTAAGGAAATAATAAAAGACATGTCTAATCTAGTACCAACTGTACAAGATGAGATACCACAAGGAAACTGCAACACGTATCACAAATGATACACAATTACAGAAAGTGCATTGTCGTAGTGGGAGGGTTGTTAGGCAACCTAAAAGGATTCATGTTTTGGGAGAGTTTTTTGGACTCGATCCCTGGAGGACATGAACCTGATCTCCGGACATATGACGAAACACTCCAAGATAAAGATGCAACATCTTGGCAAAGAGTAATAAATAATAGAATTAGAATATATGTATTCTAATAAAATCTGGAAGCTTGTAGAAACACCAAATGGTGTAAAAGCCTTTGGGTGTAAAAAGGTCTATAATAGGAAAAGAGGGATAGACAGGAAGGTAGAAACTTTCAAAAGCAAGGCTAGATGAAAAAGAAAACTTTTTCACTAGTAGCCATGCTTAAGTCTATCCGGATTCTTTTATCTATTTGGCAAGTGGATGTCAAGACAGCATTCCTTAATGGAAGTCTTGATGAAAGCATCCATATAAAGCAACCAGAAGGGTTCATTGTAAAGGGCTAAGAGCATCTTGTGTGCAAGCTCAGTCAGTCTATGGACTGAGGCAAAGCTTCAAGGTCTTGGAATATCCGGTTTATCAAAGTAATCTAGACCTATGGATTTATTGAGTAAACGGATAAGTCTTGTGTATACAAAAGGTGTGATGGAAACGTGGTGGTATTTCTTGTACTATACGTAGATAGCATTTTTGGTAGTTGGAAACAATATCAAAATGTTGTCAGAAGTAGGGGTATGGTTGTCCAAATAATTCGATATAAAGGACTTGGGAGAATGTATATATTCTTGAGATCAAAGTAATAAGGGATCGCAAGAAAAGAATATTTTACTTATCCCAAGCTTCATACATCGGAAAAATCCTTGCTCGTTTTAAGCATGCAAAACTCCAAGAAAGGTTTCTTACCTTTTCAGGATGGAGTAACTTTATCTAAAGATATGTCTCTGTAGACATCAAAGGAGATAAAGGAAATAAAGGCAGTTCTTTATGCTACGGCTAATGTATGCTATGCACGAGATCAGAAATCTGTTTTGCCAAGGGCATAGTTAGCAGATATCAAAGTAACCCTAGACAAGGACAGTGGACTGCAGTAAAGCATATATTGAAGTGCCTTAGAGGTACTAGAGATTATATGCTAGCTCACAAGGCAGTTAATTTGGTTCTTGTGGGTTACATGGATTTTGACTTCCAATCGGATAGGAACAATAATAAGTCAACCTCGGGGTTTTATGTTTACTTTAGGAGGAAAAGTCATAACTATGGAAGAGTGATAAGCATAGGTATTTTTCTGGACTCCACCATAGAAGCTGAGTATATGGCAAGCCTCTGAGGTAGCCATAAAAGCTGAATGACTTAATAACCTCAAGATAGACTTAGATATTATTTCTAGTTTGTCCAAAGATTATTACAATTTATTGTAATAATAATGGTGCAGTAGCAAACTCGAAGAAACCATGAGTCTATAAGGCAAGTAAACACAATAGAGTGCAAGTACTACCCAATACGAGAAATTGTATAACGAGGAGAAGTTGTTGCCGCCTAGATTGCATCAGATGATAACCTAAGGTCCTTAAGGCAAGAGTTTTTTTGAAAGGCATGGAAATCAGATGTATGACAGCAGATATGACAGCTTAGTCTTTTAGTATAGGTGGAAGATTGTTAGAGTGTATACTAAAAGCCTAGCTTTTGGTATAAACATTTATCTAGAAATAAGAATCACATTGGTCAGATGTCTATATTTATGATAAATGTAGTTGTTCAATTAATTTATATTGTAGATAACATGGTGTGTGGTGTCACACACAGAGGATCATGTTATCAGTACCTTATAAATTATAAACAGTAGCTCACGACCATGATGGAAAGGAACAAACCATTGGAAGGTCGTAGTGTAATTAGGTATTAGTTTATCTTAACTATATAATTACACTAGTACACTTAGAGTGTATTGAGTAGGACCATTAGAGGTCGTTTCTTTTATACTGACTTTATAAAGGAACAAAGACCTCAGTTATTATGGAAGTGTGTGCTCTTAATCCTAATATAATAACAAGCACATATATTTGATATTTATTTCTTTAATTTATCAATGGGTGAGATTTAGTTCGATGAATCAATAAGCCCGATAGGTTGGGAAATGATATCACTTATAGTGTGTGTTGTTGATTATAGAAGGAAACTGTGTCCTAGTAATCTAGGTTGAGAATGTCCCCAAGAGGAGCTCACAAGCACATGACAATAAGGTTGAGTGGTACTACTCTTGGAGCTAGATATTAATTAAGTGAGTTGTCAGTAACTTACTTAATTAGTGGACATTTGTTATCTTAAACACAGGGAGACTGACACACTCATAATAAGAAGGAGCCCAAAATGTAATTTGAGATTGGTGCGGTAGTTCAATAATAGTTCTTTAGTGGAATGAATTATTATTGATAAAATTAAGTTGTGTGTTCGGGGCGAACACGGGATGCTTAATTTTATCGGGAGACCAAAACTAATTCCTCCTCTCGGTCCCTATCGTAGCCTCTTAATTATAGAGTACTATACCCACCTAAACCCACCTTCTTACCCATCCCATAAGGGGCCGGCCAAGCTAGCTTGGAGACCAAGCTAGCTTGGAGACCAAGCTAGGGCCGGCCAAAGTTGGGTTCATGGGTGCTTCAAGGTGGCCGGCCCTAGCTTGGGTTCAAGCTTGGTGTGGCCGGCCCAAATTAAAATAAAAAGGATTTTTATTTTTTTAAAAATTTTCTTATGTGGATAACATGTTTTAAAAGAGAGTTTAAAAATTTAAATATTTCCTTTTATAAGATTCTACAAAAGATTAAGAGAAGAGTTAAATCTCTTTTCTTATTTGTAGATTAAAAGGTTGGTTTTAATTTTGGTAAAAACTTTCCTTTTTAACCATGTTCATGATTCAAAAGAAAGTTTAAAAAATTAATAATTCTCTTTTATTAGTTTCTACAAAAGATTAAGAAAAGATTTGATATCTTTCCTTATTTGTAGATTAAAAGAGATTTTAATTTTTAGAGATAATTTTCTTCTTATCCACATGTTTAAAAGAAAGATTTTAATTTATTAAATTTCCTTTTTATAAACCAATCATGAAGGGATTAAATTATTGAAGAAATTTTTATAAATTTTCGGAAACAAATTAGGAAGTTTTAATTCTTGTTTTAATTAAAACTTTCCTATATTTGAGGCTTGAGGTGGCCGGCCTTTGTATTTGAAAAAGAAAATTATTTTTAATTAAATAATTTTTCTTTTCAATGGAAAAAGAATTAAGAAAATTTTTATTAAAATTTTTCTTATTTGTCAAGACCAAGGATTATAAAAGAGGGGGTAGAGGAGGCTTCAAAGTGAACGACTCTATTCTATTTTTCTTCCTCTTTTCCTTGGTAGTGTGGTCGGCCCTTCCTTCTTCTCTTCTTCTTCTTTTTGTGGCCGAACCTCTTCATGCTTATGGACTTTTAATTGGTGGCCGGATCTAGCTTGAGGAAGAAGGAGAGAAAGCCTACATCCCTTGGAGCTTGGTTGGTGGAAAAGATCTTCATCTTTTGGAAGCTTTGTGCTTGGCCGAAATTTGAAGAAAGGAGAAGGTGCTTTGGTGGTTTCTCATCTCGGAAGATCGTTGCCCACACAACGTCCGAGGTTAGAAGAGGAATACGGTAGAAGATCAAGAGGTTTTTCTAAAAGGTATAACTAGTATTTTTTCTTTCCGCATCATACTAGTTATTTTTGGAAATAATACTAAATACAAGAGGCATACGATTCTAGAGTTTCGAATTTGTTTTTGATATAGTGTTCTTTTGTTTTTCTTTTCCTTGTGATTTGATTGTTCTTTTCGGTTAACCTAAAGTTATTTTAGGAAATTAAATATTAGCTTTCCATAAAAGGTTTTGTCTAGTCGGTGGTGGTTGCTCCTATATCCAAGAAGGCCATGTGCCTCGCCACGTCAGTACTGGGAACCAATTATGGAAATTAATATTTAATGAAATTAATAACTTAAGGTGACTTGGGTCGAACGTGTTAAGTTCCGCAGGAGATCGAAGTCAAAACCTAAAAGAACAAATAGATTAAGTTTTGGATCAAACGTGTTAAGTTCCGCAGGCGATCCAAAATTTAATTTTAAAAGAACACATGGTAGCTAGAAAAAGGTTCAGACCTTTGTACAAAATTTTTGTACAGTGTAACCTCTAGGTTTTCCGAGTAGCAACCAACAGAAAGTCCTAGTGAGTAACGGCACGGCCAAAGGTCGTCGGTCGACGACATGAGAGGTCGTTAAATGGGCCGACGACATAAGGGCCGCCAGTTGGGCCGCCACAAGGGCCGCCCAAGAGGCCAAAGGGACGAATCGTTACAGTTAATTAATTGGGTTATCAATAACTCAATTAATTAACTGACATACGATATCTTAAATACGGGGAGATTACCGCACTCATGATAAGAAGGACACCATATTGTAATATGGGATTGGTGCGGTAGTTCAATAATAACCCTTTAGTGATATGAGTTATTATTGATGGACTTGGGTTGGGTGTTCAGGCTGAACACAGGAAGCCCAAGCCCATCAGGAGGCCTAAACCAATTCCTCCTTTAGCTCCCTGTTGTAGCCTCTATATAAAACCTCGCATTTGCCCATCCATAACTTGGTTTGGTTTAACTTGGTTATAAAAAGAGAGATTTTTTTTAAACAGAATTCGGTTATAGAAAGAGAGAATTTTTCTTAATAGAATTTTGTTAATTTTTCTTTCTTTGTAACCGACGACAAGCCTATAAAAAGGAGTAGGTGGTGGCCCCTAAAACCTAATTTTTCCTAATTCCACAATTCAATTCTCTCCTCCTAGGGCCGGCGGCACACATCCTTCTCCTTGTGGTCGGCGCCCCTCACCTCCCCTCTTCCTCCTTGGTGGTCGGTGCCACATTCACCTCCAACTAGGGTCGGCACCATTCTTCCCAAGCTAGGGTCGGCGCCCCTCCCCTCATCCTTAAGGGTTGGGGCCCATCCTTGCTAGGGTCGGCTGTTGATGCAGGAAGCATCCAACGATCGAACTCGTGTTTTGATAATGGCAAAGGATTCAAAGTTAAGATGTTTTGTGATCTAACAAGTCTGATTGAGTGTTTCAGGAAAGTCCTAGCTGCGGTTAGGCAAAGGAAAAAACCCTAGGGGGTGGTAACCCTAGGTCATAAGGGGTGGTAACCCTATGCGGAAAGTCTTGGCAGGTCGATGGCTTCAGGCAAAAGTCCTAGGGGGTGGTAACCCTAGGTGGAAAGTCCTAGTGTCGCGAACCAGGTGAAAGACTGGACTAGCCGGGAAGCGGATGCCCAGCAGAAAGTTCGGAAGCGTCGAGTGCTGAGCAAAAGTCCAGTCGATCTGGAGGATCGCACTGGCAACAGGTAAATCTCCTGAGTGGAGTAGGTGAGGACGCGTTCCCCGTAGAGGGAACAGTAGGCGTCGGGTCGACCTAGGGTTCTGGTCGGAAATCCGAAGTCAGACTCGGACAGTCCGGAGACTGTCATTATCACAACTATTATGTTTTATGTGTTAACTTTGTGTTGCAGGGTATATTTGGGACTAATGTATCTTGCAGGGACCAAAGAGCAAAGATTAACCTCGGATGAACAGTGTCCGAGACGCCTCCATGGAGCTTGGAGGCGCCTCGGGTGCAAAACCTGAACTGGCTGCGAAGCAAGCTTGGAGGTGCCTTGAAGGAAGCCAAGGCGCCTTGGACAGCTTGATGAAGGCGCCTTGGAGAGGTTGGAGGCGCCTTGAACCTGATAAGGTTCGACCAGTTCAGCACTTATCACCGCGGCTGACTCGGCTCATTCAAGGTGCCTTGGTGAATAGTAGAAGGCGCCTTGAACACCCTTTATAAGGGATCTCGACCAGCAGCTCAAATCAACAATTTCCAAGTCTTCTGTCTCCAACGTGCTGCTCTAAAAGTCGCCCGAAAGTGCTGCTACAAGTTTACGACGACCTGAAGCTCCTTGATTCTATTCTTGTCATCGGTATAATTAGTTTTTGCATTTACTTGTACTTCATCTTGTAATCCTTTTATCGAGCTTATAGTTGTTGCCCACGCAAAGCGATCAAGGATCGCGGGCCTTCGAGTAGAAGTCGATCAAGGCTCCGAACGAAGTAAAAATCTCTTGCGTCTTTGTATGTTTGTTTTTATTCCGCTGCATTAACTATTACGCTTTTTACGATTCCGATAATCGAATGAAATAGCCACGAGCGCTATTCACCCCCCTCTAGCGCGTCTCGATCCAACAATTGGTATCAGAACCCGGACTGACAGAAGGTTTAACCGCTGACTGTGCACAAGAGCTATGGTCTGATTGAGTCATGTGGGTACAATATTAACCTCGAACAAAGAAAGTGGGAGCTCCTATGTGTTGATACAGTCTGACCTGGATGTTGTTTTGATGTTGACACTGATTTAAGTTTGAATCAGATATTAAATTAACTCAGATTAATTACTAATCAAGGTTGACTTGGTTAACCTGATTGACCTGAGTGGGAAAGTCCTAACTGGGATGTTAGGCAGTTGGAAAGTCCTGGTGAGTGAAGCCAGGCAGTGGGAAAGTCCTAACTGGGATGTTAGGCAGTTGGAAAGTCCTGGTGAGTGAAGCCAGGCAATTGGAAAGTCCTGGTGAGTGAAACCAGGCAATTGGGAAGTCCAAGTGTGGAAGCTTGGCATGTATGGTCGGAGAGGGTTCAGTAGCTCGATCTGAGGGTGAGCAAGCTTGGAAGCTTGACTCGAGACTCACAGCTTTGGATCGGTCTGGCGACCGATCCAAAGATGGCATGGCGGTCGGTGCATGGGCCGATCGGTTCTGATCGATCCAGCTGCCTCGATCGACCGCATCGATCAGCAACACCGTGAGCATCGAGTGTATCGATCGGTCCGGGACCGATCGAGCAAAACTCGATAGCACATCGAGTATCGATCGGTCCGGGACCGACGATAACACCGAGCACATCGAGTGGATACCGATCGGTCTTACGGACCGATCGCTGAGTCCTGATCGGTCCACGCAGCTTCGATGCCAGATTCGCGTGAAGGGGTGGATCGGTCTTGGGACCGATCAGACAGCACTGATCGGTCACCGCACCGATCGGTGACGATAATAAGCGTGGATCGGTCACGACCGATCCACAGATGGCTTGTTTTGCATGCGCTTTCTTTTATTTCGATTCACAATTGCTTTTACCTATTTCGTTTCTAACCATCTACTGTAAGCTTTCTCAAGTTACAGATTACTTGATGTTGGGTGAATTCAAATTAAGGATCATTAGTAGAAGGCGACGAAAAAGCTTTTGTTGTGTCTCGCTGCGGACAAACCAGTTTTGGTAGCAACGGTCTCGCTTACGATCTGTTGGCAACCATTTGGTCGAAATCAGCTTGACTTGTGCTGATAGGTTCAAGCTCAGAGGTACCAGTGGAAACGAGGATGCCATTGGTGGGAGCTGAGACAATCAGACAAGGAAGAAGCGTGATTGGCGACGTCGTGGACGGTTGCAGGGATTTGCAGCAGGTTTGGCAGAGATCCGTTACAGAGCAGAGAGGCATATGAAGGTGGAGAGGAGAGGCTCTCGTGACAATGCTTTTTGTGCTCTTGCTGTGAAAAACACTGTGGAGAAAAACTCTCTGGAAGATTGAAGCAGTGTGCTTGTTCTTCGCTGATTGTGGCTGTGAGCTTCCTTTGATCATTTCACTTGAGCCACTACTGTAAGTCTTGTGCTTAATTTCTTACTGTTGTTAAAGACTTTGTGGAGAGGTTACTCCACCGAGAAGGAGAATCCTTTAGCCGGATAGCTTCCGGGGTGTGATCTACCGAAAGATCAAGAGGATTCGTCCACCTTACGGACACGCCGAGGAGTAGGGGCAAGTTATCCCCGAACCTCGTAAATCTCTGAGTTAGTGTGCTGTGCTTTCTTGTTTTAGTTTTCTAATTCCGCTGTGCTAACAAAGTTCTTGAAGAAATTTGTGTTTAGTGTTTTTCAAAGAGGCTATTCACCCCCCTCTAGCCATCTAAGGTCCCAACAAGTGGTATCAGAGCCTGGTGCTCTTCATTTCGGCTTAACAACCCAAAGAGCAAAACAATGGCCATGAAGGAGGGATTTAGCACCAACCGTCCACCTTACTTCGAAGGAGCAGATTTTCAATATTGGAAGGGCCGCATGGAGTACTACCTCAAAACCGACATAGCCATGTGGTTCTCAGTCAAGGAAGGTTTCACACCACCAAAGGATGAAGAAGGTAAGGAACTCGAGTCGTCAAAGTGGTCTACCGAACAACTCCGCAAAGCACAAGCCGATGCCAAGGCTATGGTCACCTTGCAATGTGGAATCGCCAAGGACCAACTCGTGAAGGTAGGGCCGTTCTCGAGGGTAAGAGACCTATGGAACAAACTCATCGAGCTCCAAGAGGGAACTCGAGATTCTCGGATTGCCAAGAGGGACCTATTCTTGAATCAGCTCCAAAATCTAACCATGAAGGACAATGAAACGGTGAGTGAACTTCATGGGAGATTCAAGGAGATCATCAATGGTCTCCACTCCGTGGATGAACGGGTAGAAAACCGTGACCTAGTAAGGTACGCTCTTAAATCTTTTCCTAGGAATGCCTTGTGGTCATCCATGGTAGATGCCTACAAGGTATCCAAGGATCTTTCCATTGTTAAACTAGATGAATTTTTCTGTGAGATGGAACTTCATGAGCTTGCTAACAAAGGTCAAAAAGAGAAGGGTATTGCTTTATTTGCAGGACCAAAGAGCAAGGATGGAAGAAGGAAGAAGGAAAAGAAGAAAGAAAAGGAGATTTCCTCATCCACCTCTTCTTCCGAATCCGATGATGAAAGTGGATCATCATCAAGCGAGATGGTGAACTTCGTAAGGAGGATTATGAGAAGAGGCCGAAGATACAAAGGAAAAGGTAAAACTAATGATCAAAATTTTGATAAATCTAATGTTACATGTTATGAGTGTAGCAAGAAAGGACACATTCGGAGCGAGTGTCCGAAACTAAAGAGGAAGGAGGAACGAGCCAAAAGGAAGGAGGAAAGAGCCAAGAAGAAGAAGGCTCTCAAGGCCACTTGGGATGAGTCCTCATCAAGCTCATCGGAGGAAGAAGAGAAGATGGAAAAGAGCACTCGGCAATTGGCACTCATGGCAAGGGAAGAGTCAGAATCCGAGAGTGATGACTCAAGCGCTTCAACCACGGCTTCATCATCTTCGGATGATGAAGAGGTAACCTCTTCTCATATAGAAAAGTGTTATAAAACTATCACTCACTTATCTACATTGCTTAAAAAGTCAAAAACAGAAAATAAATTGTTGAAAGAAGAAGTAAAACCTTAAGGACCCTTAGGGAAGATGAGGTCGATGACCTACATCTAGAAGTCCTTGAGGATGAGAACAAGGCCTTAAAGGGTGAGGTTGAGAAACTCAAGAAAATGCTTGAGAAATTCTCAACTAACTCTAAGACTCTAGACATGATTCTAAATGCCCAAAGGGCAGTTTACAACAAAGCCGGGTTAGGGTATCAACCCAAGGAGTCGAGTTTCATTTCTCTAATGTCTAGAACTCAAAATAGTAGATCACATGTTTCTAGAGTTCATGGAACTAGGAAAGGTATGACCAAGGCATGGGTTCCTAGGTCTTCGTTGTAGAAGCATTAGGTCCCAAGATTTGGGTACCTAAAACCTCTATTTTCGTGTATTGTAGGCATTGGTCGAGGGGAGCATCTATCAACTTGGTTTGTTGATAGTGGATGCTCCAAGCACATGACTGGAACAAATCATTGTTTACTACCATTCAAAACAAAAGTAGAGGTAATGTGTCTTTTGGTAATAATGGTAGCCTTAAGGTTATAGGAATTGGAGACATTCATATATCCGAATGTCTTCATATCAAGAATGTCCTTCTAGTCAAGGGATGACTTTTAATCTCCTAAGTGTCAGTCAATTGTGTGATACGGGTTACACAATTGAATTTCATTCAAGTCAATGTTTGGTTAAACACATTGACACACTTGACACGGTACTAGTAGGCACAAGGGTTGACAATATTTATCGAGTATCATTTAAAAGTGCTACTAATGCTTTGATTAAGTGTTTCATGTCGAAAGAAGAAGAGTCTTGGTTATGGCATAGAAGATTGGCACATGTAAACATGAAGAACATCTGGAAGTTGGCCAACCAAGGATTAGTGCGAGGCTTACCAAGCATCAAGTTCCACAAGACCAAACTATGTGATGCATGTCAAAAGGGTAAGCAAACAAAAGCTGTCCATAAAGGTAAAAGCAATGTAAGTACATCTACTGCTTTAGATTTATTGCACATGGACCTATTTGATTGCAGTAGTGTAATATCATTGAATGGAAGTAGATATTGTTTGGTAATCGTTGATGATTTTACTAGATACACATGGACTTTCTTCTTGAAACATAAGGACCAAACTATAGATATTTTTATTTCCTTTTGTAGAAGAACTGAAAATGAAAAATCGACAACAATTAAAACCATTAGAAGTGATCATGGTGGGGAATTTCAAAATCATAGGTTTTTAGAGTTTTGTCAAGAAAAGGGATATAGGCATGAGTTCTCTACTCCAAGGACCCCACAAAAAAATGGGGTTGTGGAGAGAAAGAACCGAGTCCTACAAGAGGCTGCACGAAGCATGCTTCATGAGTACTCACTACCGAGCTACTTATGGGCTGAAGCTGTGAATACAGCTTGCTATGTGCAAAATCGAGTTTTAATACATAGGTTTTTAGGAAAGACTCCCCATGAACTTTGGTTTGGGAAACCGCCTACAATTAAACATCTTAGGGTGTTTGGTTGTAAAGTGTTTATCTTAAACACCAAGGACCATCTTGGGAAGTTCACGGCTAAGGCTGATCAAGGGATACTGGGCGGGTACTCTCTTACCAGCAAAGCCTATCGAGTCTACAATGAGAGGACTAAATTGATTGAAGAGTCCTCAGACGTAGCATTTGAAGAAATCCCTAAATCAAATGATCAATCAAGGGATGTAGGAGAAATTCAATTCGAACTTAGAAATCTAAGTTTGAATGATCAAAATATTGGAAGAGTCGAAGTTGACTCTGAAGATGATGAGCAAAGGCAAGAAAGGGCTCAATCTGATCTCTTGCCTGTGCCGAGTGAGACCACTCATGAGGCACCGCCAACTCCAAGGCAATCTAGGATAGTCTCTAGTCATCCACAAGACCAGATTGTGGGAGACATCCAACAAGGGGTTAGGACTAGATCATTCTTCAGAAATGAGTCGAATGAGGTTGCTTTGATCTCAGAAATCGAACCTAAACTAGTTGATGAGGCATTGCATGATCCTGATTGGGTCATAGCTATGCAAGATGAGTTAGGTCAATTTGAAAGAAGCCAAGTGTGGGACTTGGTTCTTAGACCTAAGAAGACCACCATTATTGGAACTAAATGGGTCTTCAAAAATAAGTTAAACCAAAAGGGAGAGGTAGTAAGAAACAAGGCAAGACTAGTAGCCAAGGGCTATAGTCAAGTTGAAGGCCTCGATTATGATGAGACCTATGCTCCTGTGGCACGATTGGAGTCCATTCATTCAATGCTAGCTTTTGCTGCATATAGAGGTTTCAAGCTCTATCAAATGGACGTTAAATCGGCCTTCTTAAATGGTTTCATTAAAGAAGAAGTCTACGTTGAACAACCACCGGGGTTTGTGAATACCGAAGCTCCAAACCACGTGTTCAAGCTCAAGAAAGCTCTTTATGGGCTAAAACAAGCACCTCGAGCTTGGTACGAAAGGTTGTCGACTTATCTATTAGAAAAGGGTTTTGTAAGGGGTCAAATAGACCCAACACTATTTCTTCGTCGAGATGGTGAAAATATTTTTGTAGCCCAAGTATATGTCGATGACATAATTTGTGGCTCAAATAACAAGGGCTATTTAAATGAATTTATCACTCACATGGAAAGTGAGTTTGAAATGAGTCTTGTGGGAGAATTGACATTCTTCCTTGGACTAGAAATCAAACAAACTAGAGATGGCATTTATGTCCATCAAGCAAAATACACTCAAGAGATGCTTAAGAAATTCAAAATGAGTGATTCTAAGGAAGTATCCACTCCTATGGCGACGAGCACTCGTCTTGACAATGATGAGAGTGGAAAATCAGTTGATCTAACGCAATATAGAAGCATGATCGGTAGTCTTCTATATCTCACAGCTAGTCGACCGGACATACTCTTTGCTGTGGGCATGTGCGCTAGGTATCAAGTCTGTGCCAAGGAATCTCACTTAATTGCAGTTAAGAGAATTCTGAGATACCTTAAAGGCACAATTAGAGTAGGTCTTTGGTACCCTCGTACTGAATCATTTGACTTGATAGGTTATACCGACTCCGATTATGCTGGGTGCAAATTGGATCGGAAAAGTACGAGTGGGGGTTGCCAATTTTTAGGTTCATGTTTAGTTAGTTGGTCAAGTCGGAAGCAACATTGTGTTGCTCTCTCCACGACCGAGGCCGAATATATTGCCATGGGAGAGAGTGTATCACAATTGTTGTGGATGATACACACCCTAGAGGATTATGGACTTTCTTATAAGGGTGTACAAGTGCTATGTGACAACATTAGCACGATCAACCTAACTAAAAATCCAGTCCATCATTCAAGGA
Source organism: Zingiber officinale (assembly GCF_018446385.1). NCBI lineage: Eukaryota > Viridiplantae > Streptophyta > Magnoliopsida > Zingiberales > Zingiberaceae > Zingiber > Zingiber officinale. Next base: position 118,776,509 of record NC_055996.1, read on the forward strand.
CCAAGCACATTGAAGTGCGTCATCACTTCATTAGAGATCACGTAGCTAGGGGTGACATTGTGCTCACATATGTGGAGTCAAAGTCAAACCTAGCCGACATTTTCACCAAACCCCTTCCGGAAAATGAATTTAGTCATTTAAGGAGGGAGTTGGGGATGTGTTTGGCTCCTTAGGTCATTAGAACTTCACCATGATCAATAAGGACTATTAAAATGACAAGAGTAATTGGGACAATATTTTGGGCAACTTGGGAACATCTCACACAAACTATAAGGTTTAACAAAATATTTTTGTTTGCTAGAAATGGGGTGAGATGCTAGGAACAACCAAATTATTCAAAATGTATCATGCATCCCTTGAATAATTAGGTTGAAGAGACATTAATTGAGTATGGGGAAGACCATTACATAATTCATGTGTATTTGGTTCCTAGATCTTACTCATATATTCCAACCAAGGAAACTTGGTTGGACTTTTCTCTATAAATCATGTAATCTTGATAGTTGGAATGTTTGATACCTTTGATCGATACTTTTCGTGATTTTGATTGAAACTAGGATAAGTCATTGAAATAATGATAGAAATTTGGACATATTTTGCCAAATCTGGGACTGAACATAGCAAGGTTGAAGACTTCAGTCTTTAACCTTGAGTTGTCTATTTTGACAAACTTGAAACTTGTCTGAAATCTCAGTGTTTGTGGTCGAATTTGAAAGTCTCAAGTTATAAAAAAAAATTCACACCATAAGAGCCCATCGTTAGGACATAGTTATGCTTGTAGAATCTCAGGGTTCTAGATATTGATTTTGAAAGTTTTACTGGAGAAACTTCTACGAACTATCAAACTGAAATCACTGAAAATTTCAGTATCAGACACTGATCGGGCTACAGCCCGATCAGGAGTAGATGGATCGGTCGACAGACCGATCCAAAAACTTTCCAATCTTTCTGTCTGTAATCTGATCGGTCCAGGGACCGATCAGGTTATTTTTGTGCGGCTCACTGATCGGTCCAGGGACCGATCAGGATAATCTGATATGCATAAGGCTCTTCTGATCGGTTCATAGACCGATCAGTGGTTCCATTGGTTAAGGCTGTGACTTAGGGGCTTACTGTTCGATCTCTGATCGGTCTACGGACCGATCAGGAAGTTCCCTGATCGGTCTGGTGACCGATCAGGGGCTTCGCTGAATGCTACTGATCACCTTCTGATCGGTCCACAGACCGGTCAGGAGGTTCCCTGATCGGTCTGGTGACCGATCAGGGGCGTCGGATACCTTCTGATCGGACAACCGTCCGATCATTTCTTCACTGTACACCCATCTTAACCCTTAAAACCTCCCGATCCCCTCTTTCCCTCATTCACGCGAACCCTAGCCGACTCTTCCCACCAGCCCACCCTTTCTCTTCTCCTTGCACGCCGAAGCTCCAGCCCTCGGAAGCCCTAGCCGAGAGTTCCATGGCTCCAAGGTAACTCCTACCTCTATAGAACTTGGCATTGTGTTTTCATTTCTCATCTTCTGTTGTTGTGTTTGTCTCGGTTCTTATTTGTTGGTGGCTCCGGTGCTCACTCATTGCCCCATTTTACCACATTGTATCCCCTTAGGAAGAAACCCACTGATGGTGAGGGAACCTCTAAGGAATCAACCAAGAAATCCAAATCCAAAACTTCTCCTGCTCCCTCTCGACCCCAACCAGCTAGTTCCAGTAGATTCCCAAACCGCCAGTCTGAGCAAGCTTTTCAACAAAGGACTTTCAAATTACTCCCTTGTAGGTCCGTGGATAGAAAATTCATGGACGAATTTTGCCCACAAGTGTCCGAAATCATAGCATACTACAAACTCGATTCACTAGTCTACTTGGAACGAGATATCAACTATGACCTGGTCTCTGAGTTCTATAATAACCTTCATGAGACTAGTGATCAAGGTTTTAAAACAAGAGTTGCTAAGCGGACTCTTGATTTCAGTATCTCATCTTTCTTTGAGTATCTCGATTGTCGGAGGTGTTCCGGTGAGGTTTTTTCGATATTTCCTGACTTACCAGAACAATTACTTCCACCGTTTGATATCTCACCTGACGACATATATGAGTACTTCTTCAGACAGCCTAGACAAGGGCTAGATGAGCTAGATGTTGACTTCCCTACTTTTGCAGCCTTGAGATTATCTCCTCAAGATTACATTCTTTTTAAAATTGTCACGAACTGCATTCTACCTATCACATCTAAACCCTTATCTGAGATCCGATCATATCATTGTCTTATGCTCTATGGTTTGCGTCGGCGTCTCGATTTTGATATCATGTCGAGCATCTACTCCTCAATCATATCCTATTCTCAGCCTAGCGGCTTCACTATTTATATGCCTTATGGGCATATAATTACTGATTGGCTTGAGACTCTTCAGGTTGATGTCTCTAAGGGTAGAATAATCAAAATGGTCAGGCAGGATTGCCGACTTGGGAAACGGGCATTTTCCAAGTCTGGAATCATAGGGCGAAATGGGGATGTTCAGTGGAAGGATGGGAGAGCTTTAGGTGAGTTACCACGGGGACCTCCACGACAGGTTGCTCCTCCTGCTGCTCGGCGAGGCGGATCCTGATCTGCGCTGGCAGATCGCCGAGCTGGAGAGTCGCTTTGACCGCCACGAGGAGATGGTGACTGCAGAGTTCGATGGCCTGCGCCTCCAGATTGATCAGCGCTTCGATACTCTACAGAGACAGCAGTTGGTGACACATCAGGCATTTCTAGGATGGATGGCCGGCCATCCACCACTCCGCAGGCGAGCTACCCTCAGGCAGCAGCATGCCTCTTCAGGATTCCACTCTTCCAGCTGATGCTGCGGATGATCCTCTTGATGAGGATGTTGGCTGACATTCTCTATGTTTTGATTGTTTTGTTGATAATATGTCCTTGATACATTTATCTGAACTGGATATTAGCTGTGTTTCTTATATTCATGCTATTTATGATGCTTCACTATTCATGATACACTTATGATGTTTCATATGCCATTGTTTTTCATATACCGTTTTTTTATGTGGATTAAGATTGAGGCGTTATTGGTTAAAAGGGGGAGGTGCTTGTCAGTCTTATTCATTATTTTACACCTTTTCGGTGTTTGACAAAGGGGGAGAGAATAATTAAGTTTAGAGACGATTTGACCTCTTTGAATCAATATAAAAAAAAAAAAAAAGAGGAGAAGGTAACTGAGTTATATCCATCTTAGGGGGAGATCTTAATTTCCCTGAAATTATGGATATGAGAAAACAAGAAAGTGTTGATACAGTCTGACCTGGATGTTGTTTTGATGTTGACACTGATTTAAGTTTGAATCAGATATTAAATTAACTCAGATTAATTACTAATCAAGGTTGACTTGGTTAACCTGATTGACCTGAGTGGGAAAGTCCTAACTGGGATGTTAGGCAGTTGGAAAGTCCTGGTGAGTGAAGCCAGGCAGTGGGAAAGTCCTAACTGGGATGTTAGGCAGTTGGAAAGTCCTGGTGAGTGAAGCCAGGCAATTGGAAAGTCCTGGTGAGTGAAACCAGGCAATTGGGAAGCCCAAGTGTGGAAGCTTGGCATGTATGGTCGGAGAGGGTTCGGTAGCACGCTCTCTGGACCGTCAGGGGTGAGGGCAGCAAGCTTGGAAGCTTGACTCGAGACTCACAGCTTTGGATCGGTCTGCAGACCGATCCAGTGGCACGGCTGATCGGTCTGTAGACCGATCCAGTTGCCTGATCGATCTGCAGACCGATCAGGCAACACTCAGTAGCACACTGAGTGTATACTGATCGGTCCGGGGACCGATCAGGCAAAACTCAGTAGCACACTGAGTGTATACTGATCGGTCCGGGGACCGATCAGATAACACTCAGTAGCACACTGAGTGGATACTGATCGGTCTTACGGACCGATCCAGCTGAGTCCTGATCGGTCCACAGACCGATCAGGCTTCGTTGCCAGATTCGCGTGAAGGGGTGGATCGGTCTTGGGACCGATCAGACAAGCACCTGATCGGTCACCAGACCGATCAGTGACGATAAATAGAAGCGTGGATCGGTCTGCTGACCGATCCACAGTATGACTTGTTTTGCATGCGCTTTCTCTTATTGTTTCTGATTCGCAATTGCTTTTACCTATTTCGTTTCTAACCATCTGCTGCAAGCTTTCTCGAAGTTACAGGTTACAGATTACTTGATGTTGGGTGAATTCAAATTAAGGATCATTAGTAGAAGGCGACGAAAAAGCTTTTGCTGTGTCTCGCTGCGGACAAACCAGTTTTGGTAGCAACGGTCTCGTTTGCGATCTGCTGGCAGCCATTTGGTCGAAATCAGCTTGACTTGTGCTGATAGGTTCAAGCTCAGAGGTACCAGTGGAAACGAGGATGCCATTGGTGGGAGCTGAGACAATCAGACAAGGAAGAAGCGTGATTGGCGACGTCGTGGACGGTTGCAGGGATTTGCAGGGATTTGCTGCAGGTTTGGCAGAGATCCGTTACAGAGCAGAGAGGCATATGAAGGTGGAGAGGAGAGGCTCTCGTGACAATGCTTTTTGTGCTCTTGCTGTGAAAAACACTGTGGAGAAAAAACTCTCTGGAAGATTGAAGCAGTGTGCTTGTTCTTCGCTGATTGTGGCTGTGAGCTTCCTTTGATCATTTCACTTGAGCCACTACTGTAAGTCTCGTGCTTAATTTCTTACTGCTGTTAAAGACTTTGTGGAGAGGTTACTCCACCGAGAAGGAGAATCCTTTAGCCGGATAGCTTCCGGGGTGTGATCTACCGAAAGATCAAGAGGATTCGTCCACCTTACGGACACGCCGAGGAGTAGGGGCAAGTTATCCCCGAACCTCGTAAATCTCTGAGTTAGTGTGCTGTGCTTTCTTGTTTTAGTTTTCTAATTCCGCTGTGCTAACAAAGTTCTTGAAGAAATTTGTGTTTAGTGTTTTTCAAAGAGGCTATTCACCCCCCTCTAGCCATCTAAGGTCCCAACACTATGTTTGGATCAAGAGGACCAGACACCAGGCAGGAAGTCCTAGTTGCGACTAGGCAAGGAAGTCCTAGTAGGTCGGGTGGACCGAGGGGCAGGAAGACCTGGTGGGTCGAGGATCGAACGTGGGAAGCTTATGGTCCTTTGTTTGAAGGGGGGATTGTTGGGATTGCAAGGTTGCAAACATAGTCCCATATTAGAAACACATGGGAAAGATCATGGGTTTATAAGAGAAAAGATATCTCCATTAGCATGAGGCCTTTTGGGGAGAGCCCAAGAGCAAAATCATGAGGGCTTAGGCCCAAAGTGGATAATATCATGCTATTGTGGGCATTATATTGTTACAGCCTGGACTCAAGAATGCTTATATCTGTGCATCAATATGAGTCTGGGCGTTAAACACGTAATATACATCAATCAAGTTGAGTTTTCCAGCTCTAGTCAAAACTAACTGGACCAAAATGACTTAACTTGACTAACCATGTGAAAGTTGTTGCCCTGTAGGCAATCAGCAAGTAGCTCAAGGTTAGACAGTTGGTAAAAGACACTCAGTTTTCTGGTTAAGCATGTTTGATCTTTAGGGCTCTGATACCTCTTAAAGTGAATCTATAGAACTTGACTCATGCTTGGACTTAAGGACCAACTGACTTTGAATAAATAACCTAAACCATGTTTGTTGCTACTCTACTCCCTCCTTGTCCTAAATTTAATAAGTACTGTGTAAAATTAAGCTAAGTTTTTACCTAAGCTATAGATTTCAAAATCCAATATTTGCTGAGAGCTAAGCTAAGTTCCAATCTTTATTTTCAAAATTTTAAAACTTGGCTCACTTTGAAATTTAACTTGGTAAAATTCTTGATTTCCTAAGTAAAGCACAGTTTTGCAAAATTCAAATAATTGCTTTCAAAAATTTAAAAGCAACTTCAAAAATATTTTCTCATAAGTAAAAATTATAAGGGCCCAAAATAGTTTTATAATTTTAACTAAGTTTCCAAAAAAACTAAAAATAAGAGATGACAATTATAAAACTGTTAAGTGTTTTCAAAATCTAGTTACATCAAATAACTATTCTTGCTTATTTTTGATATATGGCAAAGGGGGAGAGTAGCAATTTCAAAATTGTAAAATTCAAAATAACTATTAAAGGGGGAGTAACAGTTAAGGGGGAGCCTATACTTCAAACTCATAGAGTTTATTCTTTTTGTGTTAAATGTGTTCTTCTATTCGTTTTTGATATCTGTTTACTTAACTTTGAATTTGAGTTGCCATAATCAAAAAGAGGGAGATTATTGATGCAGGAAGCATCCGACGATTGAACTCGTGTTTTGATAATGGCAAAGGATTCAAAGTTAAGATGTTTTGTGATCTAACAAGTCTGATTGAGTGTTTCAGGAAAGTCCTAGCTGCGGTTAGGCAAAGGGAAAAACCTTAGGGGGTGGTAACCCTAGGTCATAGGGGGTGGTAACCCTATGCGGAAAGTCTTGGCAGGTCGATGGCTTCAGGCAAAAGTCCTAGGGGGTGGTAACCCTAGGTGGAAAGTCTTGGTGTCGCGAACCAGGTGAAAGACTGGACTAGCCGGGAAGCGGATGTCCAGCAGAAAGTCCGGATGCGTCGAGTGCTGAATAAAAGTCCAGTCGATCTGGAGGATCGCACTGGCAACAGGTAAATCTCCTGAGTGGAGTAGGTGAGGACGCGTTTCCCGTAGGGGGAATAGTAGGCGTCGGGTCGACCTAGGGTTTCCGGTCGAAAATCCGAAGTCAAACTCGGACAGTCCGGAGACTGTCATTATCACAATTATTATGTTTTATGTGCTAACTTTGTGTTGCAGGGTATATTTGGGACTAATGTATCTTGCAGGGACCAAAGAGCAAAGATTAACCTCGGATGAACAGTATCCGAGGCGCCTCCAAGCTCCTTGGAGGCGCCTCGGGTGCAAAACCTGAACTGGCTGAGAAGCAAGCTTGGAGGCGCCTTGAAGGAAGCCAAGGCGCCTTGGACAGCTTGATGAAGGCGCCTTGGAGAGGTTGGAGGCGCTTTGAACATGATAAGGTTCGACTAGTTCAACACTTATCACCGCGGCTGACTCGGCTCATTCAGGGCGCCTTGGTGAACAGTAGAAGGCGCCTTGAACACCCTTTATAAGGGATTTCGACCAGCAGCTCAAATCAACAATTTCCAAGTCTTCTGTCTCCAACGTGCTGCTCTAAAAGTCGCCCGAAAGTGCTGCTACAAGTTTACGACGACCCGAAGCTCCGAGATTCTATTCTTGTCGTCGGTATAATTAGTTTTTACATTTACTTGTACTTCATCTTGTAATCCTTTTATCGAGCTTATAGTTGTTGCCCACGCAAAGCGATCAAGGATCGCGGGCCTTCGAGTAGGAGTCGATCAAGGCTCCGAACGAAGTAAAAATCTTTTGCTTCTTTGTATGTTTGTTTTTATTCCGCTGTATTAACTCTTACGCTTTTTACGATTCCGATAATCGAACGAAATAGCCACGAGCGCTATTCACCCCCCTCTAGCGCGTCTCGATCCAACACTTCTATGGGTAAAAATCGAGAGACGAGCCGGCGTCTATAAACCCCCCGGCCGGAAGACCGTCGAGTTCCGACGTTAAAAATCGAGAGACGAGCCGGCGTCTATAAACCCCCCCGGCCGGAAGACCGTCGAGCTCCGACGTTAAAAATCGAGAGTCAAGTCGGCGACTATAAACCCTCCGAGCGGAAGACCGTCGAGCTCCGACGTTAAAAATCGAGAGACGAACCAGCGTCTATAAACCCTCCGGCCGGAAGACCGTCGAACTCCGACGTTAAAAATCAAGAGACGAACCGGCGTCTATAAACCCCCCGGCCGGAAGACCGTCGAGCTCCGACGTTAAAAATCAAGAGACGGACCGGCGTCTATAAACCCTCCGGCCGGAAGATCGTCGAGCTCCGACGTTAAAAATCAAGAGACGGACCGGCGTCTATAAACCCTCCGGCCGGAAGACCGTCGAGCTCCGACGTTAAAAATCGAGAGACGAACCGGCGTCTATAAACCCTCCGGCCGGAAGATCGTCGAGCTCCGACGTTAAAAATCGAGCGATGAACCGCCGTTTATAAAGCCTCCGGACGGATAGCTGTTCACATGGTACGACTCGGTTGTAAGCGCCGACCCATAACCGGTCCTACTATTAAGGCAAGAATAAGGCCATCGTACGGCCGAGCGGCTCCCTTATAAAGAATACTTAGAGTGAAAAAATTATTATGATCGAAACAAAGGCTAAGGATGAATATTGGTCTAGCAAGCAAATAACAAGCAAAAACAGAGTTCATTTACGCCGAACGGCGGCCAGACAAAAGTAGTAATAACAAGAATGTTCGCCCCGAACAACGGGCATACAAAAAGCGGTTCAAATACTCCTCACTCATCGAAATTAAAAAGGGCGTCAGGGATAGAGCCCATCATGACAGCCAGATCTTCGGGGGGGACGGACAGCTCGGATGGTAGGTGGCCCTTAGTCTTCAAATAATCAACCGCCACCTTGATAGCCTCTTCAAAGGTTAGGGACAGCTTGTCGCTGAACTTTTCACCAAACTCGTCCGAGCGGACGAAAGCTTTTCACACTTCAGCCGACCGGCCAGGCTCCCCGTCTTGATATTCTTTGAACGCGGCTCGGGAAGCGTCAAGGGCAGCCTAGAGACCTTTCAAATCCCCTTCAAATTTAGCCCGATCAGCCGAGCGGCTCTCCCGTTCGGTGGACAAGAGGGTGCCCAACTCTTTGACGCGTTGATCTAGTCCCCGATTCTCCACTTTCATAATATCCAGGTCTGAGATGGCCTGAAGCTTCCGGTTAGTCGCAAGCTTTATATCGTGGTCGCGCTTCTTGACCACAACTTCAAGACGAGTCACCTCAGCCGTCAGCTCGGAGGACTTTCGCCGCTCGGATTCCAAAAGCTTTTTACTTTTCTCCAGCTCGGCGGATGAATGCCCCTGACGTTCCCCTGACAGTTTGAACTTTTTCAGCTCATTTTCCAGCTCAACCAAGCGATTGCTAATTGCAATCTGTTCCACCTAGGTCTACACAGAAGGAGAGATGTCAAGGAATAATTAAAAAGGAATGCCAGGGGAGAAAGAATATACCCCGGTGACCTGTTGCAGATTGCTGTCCCCCAACTGACTGGGAGTCATGAGCGCTACACGAATTCGGGCATCCTCCCAAACTTTGGCAAGAGGCCCTGTAAGGGTAATTTGCTGCTCGGGGCTCGTGGGCCGATCGGCCTCCAAAAGTTGTTCCTCGGACGGAAAGCGCAGAATGGTCTTGATCACCCGAGGGCCGCTCGGATCATCCTGGGTCTCAGCTGCCTGATCAGAAGGTCCCCCAATAGTAGAAAGGTCGCCTAAGCGCCTGAGGCAACGGCGAATGCGGGGGCGAGAATCAGTCGGCTCCCCTTCGGGGAGCGCCTCAGGCAAGCCAAGCTGGGAGGGTGTTCGATCCGAAGAGAGCTCCTCGATGGTCGCCGAAGCTCCTTCTTCTCGATCGGGAGGAATACCACCCCGTTCAGAAAGCTGCTCACCAGAGGGGATCAATGGTGGCGTGGGGTCCGCCCGGCGTCTCTTCCGGGTCCTTAGTGGGGCGTCATCAATAGGAAGAATTTCCTCCCCGACTGGGGCGGATGAAGTAGCGTCACCTGCGGCTTCATGTACGGGTGCTCAAGCGGCTGATATCTCGGGGGCGGACTGTGTCCCTTCAACCCCCGAGCTGGCTGGGACAAGCCCCCGCGCAGCAATCTCCTTTTCAGTAGCCGCCTCAATCTCTGCGGCTCTCAGCTTCAGACGTTCGGTAGCCTTAGCGCGCCACATGATCTCAACTGCAGAAAAGAAAAATAAATCAGTTAGAGCAAAGGAGAAAGATAAAGATTAATCCTTACCCATGCTACAGGGAATGCCAGCCCGAACGGGAGATAGGCCGAACAAGTACATTACTCCCTTAAGGAGTAACTTATCAATGTTGTATCGTTGGCCGACCAGACGGTTAGCTGCATGGAGGTAGGCTGGATCGCTCCGGTATTTGTCGAGCTCTGGTTGGGCCGGCACCGTGGTCTGCCACTTGGTTCGGAAAAGCGGCGGCTCGGGGAAACACACATAGAAAAAGTATTCCTTCCAGTGCTTGTTGGAGCTCGACATATTGCTAAAAAGAACAAAACCAATCCTAGTTTGGAAAATGAAGGTGTCCCACTCAGATTGTTTCGGATAGTAGAAGTAATGGAAGGTTTTGGGGTCCAGAGAGATGTCGTTCAGCTTGAAAAGAATTACCACCCCGCACAGCAGCCTAATGGAGTTCGGAACAAGTTGGTCGAGCGGGAGGCGGAAGTAATTACATACTTCCAAGATGAAGTGATGTATAGGAAACCGCAGGCCGACCAAAAATTGATCCCAAAAAAAGCAAACAGTGCCGGACGGCGGGTTATTGGGCCGGTCGGAAGGAGTGGCTAATATTATTTCAAGGTTAGTGGGAAACTCATAAGTACGAACGAGGCGAAGAGCATCTTCCTTGTCAAACCGGCTCTCCATGGTTATGTACCAAAGACCAGGAGCGCCGGTGGTCGGCTGGGAAGTGCTCGCCATGGTCGGGATTGAAGAGGATATCGAAGACGGAAAAGGGAAGAGAGAGCAAGCGGGGAAGGATGATGACAAGATGAAAAGGACAGCTAACGAAAAATGCAACGGAAAGATGAAGTGAAGGATGAGGGAGGCTTACGAACAAGAGAATGATCGAAGGGGCTGCGAGGTCGCCGGAGAGCCGAAAGATGAGGTCGCCGGAGCAAAGAAAGCAGCAAGGCTCCTGAACGCGAGGGAGCAGAAATGCGGCGGAGAGAAGAATCGAAAGCTTTATAGTGTTGGCCCCTAATGGCCTCAGCCGTCAGATTCAGGTAGCAAGAAACGAAGCTGTCATCGAGCCGTTCATTTCAAACGGCGGTTGTCCCATCGGAGGTAATGCCATCGCCGTACGCTGACGACAACGGGAGCGCCACGTGTCAGCAGGACATAGGGCACATTTAATGAACGCCCATTACCGTGCGCAGCACGCGTGCTTGGCGTTAATGGAGAAGATTTGGCACGAATTCCGAGGGGATACCGAAGGCGTCAGCAATGACCATCCGTCCATTGGTAGAGCCGAACGGGCAAAATGAAGAGTGTGAGCCGAGCGGATGAGCATTCCCGGGGCCGGCCTAGCGGTCATTACTCAATCAGACCGGCAGTCCAGTCAGTCGGACTTTAACGCCTCCTTCGACTAGACTTGAAGGGGAGGCAAGTGATCCGGTGGTAAGGCCGGGGGGCCCTCATGAGGGAAAGGTTAATGACACGTGGAGATCAACAGTCAAAGGGGGGTCAACCCATGGGCTCGACAAGCGGGCGGGACATGCCGATCACTAGGCAATGACCCCCATCCGAGGGAACAACCACCTGGCCGTGAGCCAGGGTTTCCAATGAAGGAAAGAGGATCATATGGCCGAGCGGATAGTCCGCTCGGCCGTGGTGCAAGGCAAGAGTAAAGGCCGAGCAGTTTGCCCGCTCGGCCAGGGTGTCAGGCTATGAGAGCCGAGCAGGCGACGACCCTGAACCTTCCCGGACGGACGACCACCTACGCCAGATCAAAGGCGAATGTTCTGGCTGAGCGGCTTGATGGTTGATCCGGGAAGAGGAAGTCAAAAAGTGTGGGGCAGTGGGGACGTCATCTTAGTAACCCCTGTTGCTGACAACAGGCATGTTCGAGGACCAGGCCATACTCAGTATCGTACGACAAAGGGTTCTGCTGTCCCATCACGGAGACGCTCAGACTGTAGCAGTGTGGCGTCAGACATGCTCTTCTGACAAGCCCATGCTGCGGTATGGTATAGGACACGTGTACACCTCGTTTTGTGTGCACCAAGCTCCCATAGCTCTATATAAGAGCACTTAGACTTCACCGGAGGTATGAAATCTTCAATCCTTGGAGCCACTTTCTTGTTTTCCCCTTACTTGACTTGAGCGTCAGAGGGTCGTCGCCGGGAACCGTTTCCCGGCTCGACTTCTTTGCAGGTTCGCCGAAGCTCCGTGTGATCGGTCGGGGATCTACGTCAGCAACGAGGAGAGCGCCACGTGCTCAGCGTCCGTTGATTCAACGTTCGGACAGGATCATTGGCTATTGTATATTTTTTAAGTTTTCTTTGTTCTTACAAATATATAATTTTTATAAGTTGTTCATTTTTCTTCACTTGCTCATGCACTGTCTCATTCCACCACTAATATTCCTTATTTGAATCCTAGTGGTGTATGCTCTTTTAACTTACCGAATACACTCTTAGTTATTATTTTCAACTTTAATATCATTTTATCTCATATCGTTAGGGGTGAACAGTCAACTCGCCAAACCTATCAACCCGCTCATACCGACCCAAATCGAACTAAAAAAAAAATTCCGTCGAATATAGGGTCGGATGTAGGGTCCTGATATTGCATTATCTGATCTAATAGGACCGGATAATTTTTTACCCAAATAACCGAACCAACCCAATTCACGATCACCCCTACTTGTAGCAGCTACCGTCAATAAGTTGTTACACGTTGTAGCAGCTGCTGTCGATTAGTTACTACAACGTATAATGAGTAATATCTATTATCATTTTAAAATATTTTATTTTTTTATTGTATTTATATTTATATTTTATATTTCATTGGATATAGGGTTGAATATCAAAATAGCTGATAATCCGTTGGATATCTGAAACATAAGAACTGCTGGATATAGGGCCAAATGTAGTGTCCTAATATTACATTATTTAATTTAATAGGGTCGGATAGTTTTTTACCACAATAACTAAACCAACCCTATTTATGATCACTCTTATATGTCGTATTAGAGTCAACGTATATTTCACCTAATACTAGTACTCTTTCTATCTTATTCTTAAATATGTTTTGTCTCTTATATGTCGTATTAGAGTCAACGTATATTTCACCTAATACTAGTACTCTTTATATCTTATTCTTAAATATGTTTTGTTTTTTATTCTTTTAACTTTATCACTTAATTTTAGGAATCTTTTATATATACTAGTGTGATTGTGTTGCGTGTGTAATATAATAATATATAAATTATTTGGGTCTTTGAAAATCCGAATTATTTGGATTTTTTAGTGTCACCCTTATAAACCAAGAATTAGTCAGACCCATACAATAGTGACGCTAGAGAATCCCAACAACAAATATTTAATTTAATATTATACTTATCTTAGTAAAAAAACTAAGAAAAGTATATTTTTTAACATCGTTGGCCTAAAATATTTATAGAAACTTCTTTGATCCTAGTGTTGTCAATTCTAAGATGTGGGACTAAAGAGAACTATATTTTTTTTTATATAAAACAACAAGAGAAAATTAATGATGAGAAAAATTCATAATAATACGCCGCAGCTGAGTCTCGAACTCTAGATCAATGATTGTTTCACTTGTGAAATTACTAATAAATCTTGGAATTATTTTTAAAATGAGTAGAAAAAGGACAATAACGTAAATTCATTTTAGGTTTCACAAAAATTAGTTAGTAAAGAGGAAAGATTTTTAATAAAATAGTAAGATATATATATATATATATATATATTCTATTGATACTATACTTAAGTTTTATATCAAACACTACTAATTTATATTGGATAGTTAAAATTTTGTTTCAGAGATGACATTATAAGCTTTATAAATTTTTATATCCCTATTGTTAAATATAAAAAAACCAATTTATAATTTATAATTCCCACTTCTCGAAGATGACTTTTTCTTTATTTATAATAAATATGATAAATTAACTATTTTAAATCAAATAAAATAAATTAACCACTTTAATATTTTTAAGATTTTTTTTAAAAAAAATATATTAAAATATTTCATAATAAATAAATAAATAAATAATTTGATTTTTAATATTAAAATTAAGATATTTTATATAAAAAATTAAATTATTTCTTAAATATAAATAAAGGTTTCACTTTTTGCCGTTGCCGTAATCGTAATGGCGAGCCCCGAAAGCTTCGACCGCGCTGCGGCGCTCAAGGAGTTCGACGAGGCCAAGACCGGCGTCCGCGGCCTCGTTGAATATGGGGTTACCGCCCTGCCCGCCATCTTCCGCCACCCCATCCCCCGCCTCCGCCACTCCCCCTTGTCCTCCCCCATCCTCTCCGTCCCCATCATCGATCTCTCCGTCCCCCGATCCTCCGCCGTCGCCCTCGCCACCGCGGCCTCCCGCGATTTTGGCTTCTTCCAGGTCGTCAATCATGGAATCCCCCTCTCTCTCCTTAGTCGCACCCTCTCCGCCGTCCGATCCTTCCACGAGCTACCTCCTTCCGTCCGCTCCGCCTTCTACTCCCGCTCCACGAAAACTGGCGTCAACTACTCCTCAAACGTAGATCTTTACCGATCCACCGCCGCCAGCTGGCGAGATACCCTCCAGATGGTCATGGGGCCGACCCGGCCCGACCCGGAGCGGATCCCGCCGGTGTGCCGGGCGGAGCTGCTAGAGTGGGACGAGCACGTGGTGACGGTGGGGCGGGTGTTGATGGGGCTTTTGGCGGAGGGATTGGGGGTTGATGCGGGATCGCTAGAGGAGGCAACTTGCCTCGAGGGGAGAGTTATGGTGTGCCACTACTACCCGCCGTGCCCGGAGCCAGAGATGACGACGGGAATCGCGGAGCACACAGACCCAGGTGTTCTCACCGTGCTGTTGCAGGACGACATCGGTGGGCTGCAGGTAAAGCGGGATTTGGAGGGAGGGGAGTCCGTGTGGGTGGATGTGCAGCCGGTTCCGGGGGCGCTCGTCATCAACGTCGGTGATCTCCTGCAGGTAAGCAGTCCTCTTATCAGCAGTAAGGCGCATGCAGACATTGATTCTAACTTCAAGAAATTGCCGATCAAATAGAGATCTTGATGTCTGTTTGGATAAAATGAGCATTTTTATGAACTTCTTTGATTGTTGAAAGATAAGACATACTTGCTTAAATACACTTTAGACAAGTTAATTGGGACGATTGATAAAGCAGAATTAGGGAGACCCAAACAACCAATGTCGATTTTGACAAAGTATCCATGAAATTATTGCTTGCTTTGGGAGCATGAGAATCTGCAATTACTGAGAGTTTTATATTTAGAGACTTACTCTAGGTTAGTAGTGTTGGATATATGCCTCAAACATAGTATTAATAGAAAGAAAATATATACGATTCCTAGAATTAAGTGGTGGAAGTTAAAGGATGGGAAGCAAAATATATTTAAGGAGAAGGTAGA
Source organism: Zingiber officinale (assembly GCF_018446385.1). Lineage (NCBI taxonomy): Eukaryota > Viridiplantae > Streptophyta > Magnoliopsida > Zingiberales > Zingiberaceae > Zingiber > Zingiber officinale. Next base: position 118,791,795 of record NC_055996.1, read on the forward strand.
AGTACAAGCATTAAGTGAAATATACGATGACTCTAATACAACATGGGATAAGATGATATCAAAGTTGAAAATAGTAGCTAAGAGTGTACTTGGTGAGTCAAAGGGACATGCACCACTAAGTAAAGAATCTTGGTGGTGGAATGAGAAAGTACAAGAGAAAGTGAAGGAAAAACGAATAGCTTATAAGAAAGTATATATTTGTAAGAACGAGGAAAACTTAAGAAAATACACAATAGCCAAGAAAGTAGTGAGTGAAGCAAAAAATGAAACTTTTGAACGATTATATCAAAAATTGGATACAAAAGAAGGGGAAAGAAATATTTATAGAATAGCCAAAGTGAGAGAAAGGAAAATAAGAGATCTTAGCCAAATAAAATGTATTAAAGATAAATGTAATAGGGTATTAGTAAACGATGGAAAAATAAAAGAGCGGTGGAAGAGGTATTTTAATCAACTTTTTAATGAAGGTTTAGGTGACCAACTTAACTTAGGTAATTTAAGTAGGTCAAATGAGCATAGAAATTTTAATTTTTATCGTAGAATTCAAACTTCAGAAGTAAAACAAACTTTAAATGAGATGCACAATGGAAAAGTCGTTGGACCAGATGATATTCCGATAGAGGTATGGAAGTGCTTAGGGAAATAAGGTATTGAATGACTTACAAAATTATTTAACATGATATTGAAAGCGAAAAAAATGTCTGATCAATGGAGGATAAGTACTTTAGTTCCCTTATATAAGAAGGGAGATGTATAAAATTGTGCAAACTATAGGGGTATTAAACTAAGAGAAATGATATTCTTAAGGAAAATTCTTAAGGATAAACACATAAATGATGGGACCCACAAAAAGTGAAATGGTGGGTCCCATCATTTATGTGTCTATCCTTAAGAATTTTCCTTATGAATATCATAGCTCTTAAACTAATGAGTCATACTATGAAACTTTGAGAAAAAGTAATAGAAAAAAGATTAAGGAAGGAGACCACAGTGACAGAAAATCAATTTGGGTTCATGCCTGGAAGGTCGACAATAGTAGCTATACATCTTCTTAGACAATTAATTGAAAATTATTGGGAGCAAAAACAAGATCTATACATGGTATTCATTGACTTAGAAAAAGCTTATGATAGAGTCACAAGAGAAATTATATGGAGAATTTTAGAAAAGAGAGGTGTTAGCGTAACATATATTGAACTAATTAAGGATATGTATGAGGATGTAACGACCAGAGTAAAGACTTCAGGCGGAGTAACTGAAGCATTTCCAATAAAGATAGGGTTATATTAAGGATCAGCTCTAAGTCCCTATCTTTTTACACTAATTATAGACGAACTCACTGCGCACATTCAAGACACAGTACCGTGGTGCATGTTGTTTGCGGATGATATTATTTTGGTAGATGCAACATGTGAAGGAGTAAATGCTAAACTAGAATCTTGGAGGGAAACACTAGAAGGGAAAGGTTTTAAGCTTAGTAGATTAAAGACATAATATATGAAATTTAAGTTTAGCAATATTAGAAGTAATGAAACAATTGTTTAGATAGGAGAGGACGAGTTGCCCGGAACCAAGAGATTTAAATATTTAGAATCATTTTTATAAAACGATGGAGGGATTGAGAGAGATGTCTTACATATAATACAAGCAGGATAGGTGAAATGAAGGGGAGTGTTGAGTGTTTTATGTGACCGTAAAGTACCTTTTAAACTTAGGTAAGTTCTATAAAACCGCAGTTAGACCTGCTATGTTATATGGAGCTGAATGTTGGGTTATGACTCGAGCACATGAGCAAAAGATGAGAGTTGCAGGGATGAAGATGTTAAGGTGGATGTATGGACATACGAGAATGGACTAAATAAGAAATGAGAGCATTAGAGAGAAATTCGGAATTGCGTCTATTGAGAAAAAACTCCGAGAGACACGTTTAAGATGGTACGGACATGTACTTAGATGACCAATAAATGCTCCAGTTAGGCGATGTGAAATTATGATAAACATGCATATCAAACGAGGAAGAGGAAGATCAAAAAAGACTTGGTTAGTAACAATCAAACAAGATAAAATTTATTTAAATATAAATGATGATATAATAGGAGATAGAGCTCAATGACGTAAAAGGATCCATACAGCCGACCCCACCTAGTGGGAAAAGGCTTGGTTGTTTGTTGTTGTTGTTGTTATTGTTGTTGTTGTTGTACTCTTTATCTACTTCAAGTCTGCTGTAACCCACTGTGATAGGGCAAACCTACATGCTTATATTTTTTTTTCCCTGGAAAATTGGATTAAGAACTGGTGCGTTTCGTGAAGATAAAGAATTTCATTACAATGCTGATCAAGCCCAGGTTATCTGATCTTTGCATAACTAAGTTTTCTCCGAAATAAGACTTTCTCAAGGAAAAAAGAGGCCCACTCTATAGTTGTCTATGCAAAGAAAGACCTGAATTAGGCAGCTACATTTATTATCAAAACAACTCAGTCCTTGGCACTAGGAATCATATGGGCAAACGATGACTCTGCAACAAATACAAGATTAACTGCAATTTAGCACATATCAGTTGAATTGAGAGGCCTCATAGATATGTATTTGTTTAAATTTGCTGAGTTGGCTGTTCATTTTGTTTTCCTAATAAGTGAAGGACTAAAATAACTAGTCTTAATTTTTCTAGGGTATTTTTATTTTGCTTCTTCCTGATTTATGTATCATTCGCTTCCATCTATGCATTGAGATTAGAGGGCTGAAACTGAATTTTCTGTTCCACTCTTGGTGCGAATACATTTTTTCAATCTTTGGTGTTCAGTTCCTCATATTGTAGAATGAGCATGATATAATGATGTCGGAAACTAATGGACTTCCATCTTTCTATGCACTGTCCATCTCGTTCAACTAGCCTTGTGGCCTGATTAACCTGCTTAATTCGCTTGACCCACCCCCACTTGATACCAGCTCTTCTGTCTACTTGCTTGCTTTTGGTGGATCTAATCAATCCTCCACTGGGTCAGTTTGGCAAGATCTAGTCACTCAACTCATTCGAACGTGTAACCCAATCAAACCATCATCCAGCATAATAAGTTTGTTTGACTTCATGTCCTGTCTGCTCACTTAGCCTACTCAACCTGCTTGGCCTATCTAGCTCGGCGGCCAGTTCAGTGTGCCTAACTTGACCTACTTGATGGGATTCGCCCAACTCAACAGGTCAAACAGGGCCATCTGACTCAAATTCACAATATGTATTTGTTTGGAGAGTTGCGTGAGAATATATATTATTAAAGAATGGAATAAATATGGAATTGTTTTCCTATATTAAGGAATTACTATTCCTTTTGTATATGGAATCACAGTTCGATGCTAACTGTTATTCCAAATTCAGTGGCAACTTCTTTATGATAGGCACTTTCTCTCAAATTTGAATATTATTAGTCAAATAGTCTTTGCATATTCAACCCTAAATAGTTGGTAGAAACGCAGTTTAATGATTGACAATGATGATGTCTTTTCTTCCCATTATTTTCAGGATTTGAACGCAGATTGTCTACTCTTAAGCAGCTTCATTTTCACATCATTTTGAAATAGACGTCTAGATATCATAGAATCTATTTATGCCTCTAATTGCATGTTCAACCAAAATACATTATGTGCATTCCTCCTTTTCTTCCAGAACCTTTGTCCTTGCAATTTTAACCTTAATTACCCAAGTTTCTTATATATTTTTGTGTTTTTTTTTTGGCACAGATCATGTCCAATAATGAATACAAGAGTGTGGAGCACAGGGTGTTAGCTAATTCAAATCAAAAACCCAGGGTCTCGGTTGCAACCTTCTTCAACCCAGGAGATCGTGGGGACTCAAAATTTTATGGACCTTTACCTGAACTAGTGTCGGCCGATAAGCCTCCTCACTATAGAAACTTCACCTATGAAGAATTCATGGGGACCTTCTTCAGTAAACAACTACTCAGTAGAAGATTGGTTGACCATTTCAAGTTTTAGACGGATTGTTGTAACTATTCAGATTGTATCAGCAAATAAATCACCTCAATGTATAGGCTTCACCATGTCATAGTTCACTGAGACCTTCTTCAGTGGCCAATTTCAAGTTATAGCCTGATATCTGTATGTTTATTGAATTCAGAAATAATGATTGCGATTGTTCAGATCGAGAATCCATTTGTAACTTTCTTCTTTCATTTTTCTGTTGCTTGAAAAAAAGCTGCTAAAATTGATCCAGTTCTTCCTCGAAAATGACATATCACAAATGCAATTGATGAAAAAAAAAAGCAAGACATGCTGATGTTGCAAGCTATGGCTTGTGAAGTTGTGAATGACAGTTTGCAGAACCTTCTCTATTTCTGCCGTGAGTTTTTATTTTATTATTTTACAAATATATATAGAATCCTAAATAAGTTGTGGTTGCTTTTCTTGCAGGTCGACATCAAACAATGAAGTTGATCGATGTTGGAGGGCATTCATTGTCAATCTTTTTCATTCACTGGGCATCCAAAGTCCTGCTTAATATTCTCTAAGGTCATAGCTCTCTTTTACTATATCTGTCATGGTTAGGACTCAACAGATAAAAAATTACTCCTTCCAAGCCAATTAATTAGGCTTGGACGATAATGTTGGTAAAAAGTCATCTGAGTTCATTCAGTGGTCTGTGCTACTTGATCTATCTCAGTTTTGGCTGAAATAGGGTTGGTTCTTGGCAGGAGGACCCAAGATTGTGGTTTTGGTTTGGTCCGAGATGCAAGCGAACTTGACTTGGCTGACAGGGCTGGCGTTTAAATGTAATGGAGGGGTCCGAGGACCATACAGCTTCTAAAAGGTCTTGCTCGAGATCTAATTTAATTGACAGGAAATTAGCTTCGATATGAAAGTGTGTTGCTCAATCGGGATGCGGTGCCATTAGGTTAGAGTTGCTTGATAAGCCATGGATATGCTGGTGTCTACACTGTCTCTTTGGATTGTATTCCTGAAGTTCATCTAATGGTCTCAAACGCTTCTAAAATCATTGCAGAAAAGAGTTCTTCACAATTGTATATATATTTCACAGACAGGATTCAAGCTCATAAAAAGGAAGAAGGATTAGTGAAAGATTGACAGTCAGAGATGTGGTGTCTTGTGCTGAAGGCTTACGTGGAACTGAAGACAAAGTGCAATAACTAATGCGAAGCCAAGTTGAGTGAGACACTTCTTCAACCTATCTCTTTCTTTTTGCTGTGTAGATGTGTCTCCTTCTAAAGCCTTTATGAAACAGGAGTACATGAAACAATGGATGATATGTGGCTTGTGCCACCGCCACTTGCTGAAAGAGATGCCAAGGCAATGGCTAGGGAGACTAATCACGTAAGATATCAGCTTTTCTTTATGGGGAGCAATTGATTTATCCCAACATTTTATGCAAATGTTTTTAAAAAAAGAGAGAATAAAATAGAATAATAAAATATTCAAATATATACTTGAGCATGGTTTGAAGTTTCCGTTTTCTTTGCCTGATAACGTCATGTTCAACGTCTCATTTTGTGTTCTGTTGACTATTTGAGGGGTGGCCTCAATGGAGAAGAATCTTGGAAAGTTTGACAAACGAGGAAGGAGGATGCACTTTTTTAGCAGTCCTATTCTTCCTTGTATATGGTTGAATAATTGTGTAACTTGCATTATGTGTTGACTTGTGTTGTGTTTATTAGAAAGGATACTAACGGTTTAATTTAGATTTTGATAAATGACAAGTGAGTTAAGTTAGGTGTTGTCATAGTCTAATCTTATTATCGAGTGTACAGGGTTGACTAAATTCTAGTCAGGATGTTTGATTCCTAATTAGTTGAAGACCGGATGTATGATTCTGGCAAGTTGGGATGTCCGATTCCCGACAGGTTGAAGTCCAGACGTGAGATTCTGGCAAGGGTCGAGCTGTGCGATTCTCGATTGGAGAAAATCGGATGTGCAATTTCGATAGGTCGGGATGTGTGATTCCCGATTGGAGAAGACCAGATGTGCGATTTCGGTAGGTCTACATGTTTGATTCCTGAAGTCCGGATGTTTGATTCCGGAAGGTATCTCTACACCTGGTAACTGTAAGTAGAGGTAAGTCACTGGAGGAGATTGACTAAGTGAGGACACGTCTCCGTTCGAAGGGATAGTAGGTGTCGATCTAATTTATGTCCACTTCGAAAACTTGAATTGAGATCTTGACTAGATCCTGCTCTCAGGAAAACAGAGTCTAATTATTACTTATTATTATTACTGTGCTAACACTTGTTGTGCAGATTATTGGACTAATACTTTTTGAAGGGCAAAAGGAGCACAAAAAATCTCAGGTGAATAGTGTCTTAGATGCCTTTAAGCATTGGAAGACGTCTTCACACTATTCATGGAAGGCGCCTTCTATAGTACCTAAGATGTCTTATGCAGGATAACATTTAGACCTCGTCGTAGATAAGGAACGGATGGTTTGGGATTAGATTTCTCACATTGGAGCCTCTTTCAAGGCTATGGAAGGTGTCTTCCATGCTCAATAAAAAGATGTTTCGCCCAAGGCTTCAATATCAATTTTCATACGAGCTTCTACGCGTCCAATTGAGTTTTCGACTGTTCCGGCTTGCTGTTGCTGTCCTGCTGTGACTCTACTACATCCGACTGTCGCCAAGAAACTATCCAAATACCGAGCTCGAGCCGATCAACTACAAACAAGTGTTTGATAAAAAGTTAATTACTGTACTTACTTTTCCACAAATAGAGAATTGTAGTGTGTTACACTTCTCCGACCTTATATTAGATTACTCTTCTAATGATTTCGGAAAAAAATTTAATAGATTATTTATCGATAGATCTACAAAATCTGAATCTTAAAATAAAAGTCACACAGACTTCGAATTAAGTTAAAACTGAATCATATTTTTTCTTATTTATTTATCTCACTTCCTTAATTTTCTGCCTTACACTTTAAGGGCATTCAAAAGATAGAGAACATAATTCTAATTTCTAATCTGACATGTCACCACATGATTTTTTTTTTAACATGTGGCATGCCATTGTTGCATTACAGTTGTTAATTTCTTCTCTAATTTAGGTCGTATTTGTAAATGTATACACATGCGTGGAGTGGTTGAGGCATGACATATAACATTTCCTTTTTCTAATTATTTATTCAATTATCATCAAGTTGGTGGATTTTTATAAAATTATGTTGTCCTCATAATTGCCACACTTCACAAAGAGAAAACTATCACATTAGCAATTTTATTTAGTTTGTGAGAGAGTTCATGCATTCATTTGGATCCTTGTGATGCATGATTGCTTGGGTTAGTTGACTTCATGAATGACATCATTGGTTTATCCATAATTAGCTGTTTAATTATCTATTGTTAATTTAATCGCACAAGGTTACGATTATCTATAATAATCCATGAATATGGATAAATTATGAATTAGTTATGACAGATAATTGTTGACATCAAGTTGAATGCGGTCATTGTTAACCTATAATTAGGTGATTAATTTATCTATAATTCTTCATTATCTAATAATTACTATTTTTGTCCCATGCATATTTTTTAATTTAAAAAATATATAATGATTTAAAATTTTTAAATTGGATTGAGGCACAATTAATAGAACAATTAGTCCAACACGTAATTGTCCTCAGGGCGTAATACAGTTGGGGCGCATGATTTTGTGTCCGAGAGGTCCAGGGTTCGATCCCTGGGATATCATTGTCTGGAGTTAACGTCTCGACCATGTGCATTTAGCTATGTATCTATATTTATCTCCCTTCCTTTATATTCATAGGATCAACTTTAAGGGACCGTTGATGTAACGATTCAACATTTTTTTATTAGTTCAACACGTAATTAACATCTGACTAAATATATAAACAGGTGGCGCATGTTAACTTATTTACTAATAAATTATCTTTTAAAAAATTTATTCTATATAATATAATTAACGTTTAGCTTTCTCAAAAAAAAAAAAAATCTCCCAACATTGAATAGTACTCCTAAGTTTTTCATCTTTTGCATGAATATGTTCTCTATCTAAAAATAAAATATTTATTTTACTTTTCAAAATTGTCATCTAAATTACTCATTTATTTATCAAGAAAAATTATTTTAACAATAAAATAAATATCTTAATGGACATTAATCAAAATTTAAAAGCTTTTAAAGCAATTAATAAATATTGAGAGGCATTTTGAAAATTATGAATGATATTTTTAAATTTGTTTTTACGTGTTTAGATCGCGACCTTCAAAATATTGACACAAAAAATTGCTTAACAATTCACTAACCTCCACTTGCATTATACAAATATGATATTACTTATCATAGTGACACTCTTTGAGATGGTAACTTTGTGGCATTAAATCATACATTAATAAATTGATTTATTAGTCAAATTGATTCAATCATTTGGATTAAAAAGTTTAAAATAAAGTATAATTTCAATGTCTCACATTTTTAAAACGTTATATAAGAGATATTTTTGTGGCATGTACAATGCAAGACTTTAAAATGATAAATCAGAGTATTGAAAAAAATTAAATTTTAAAATGGTAATACAATATATATGAAATATATTAGTCATACTTGTAAGGACATATATAGAATTTTGCCAACAAAGAAATATTCCTTAACCTCTTCCATTCTCTTCTTATTGTCAGAGAATATTCACCGGTAACATTTTTTCTCTTTTGCCCCTTAAGATCAATATTTGTAAATATTATAATTTTTAATATTTACGAGTTATGTTTGTAAAGGAGATAAAATGAGCTATCAAAGTGAAATATTTCTCGCCTCCACAAATCTGCACCTTGTGATAGTTAAGACCGAGTTATTTTGATAAAATGCAGGGGCAAAGTGAAATGTCCTGTTGTATAACCGGCTTCTTCTTCCTTCAACAAAAGCATTGCCTTTTGGTAATTCCAAAAGTATGAGGGTGATTTTGAAAAAAGAAGTGAGTTCTCTGATATAAACACACTGACCTTGGAGCAACTTCTTCTTCTCCCTTCAACGGAAAAGCAACACTTGTTTCTTCTCTCTCTCTCTCAGAGTAGTTTCCACAAACACCTCACGAGCTCGAAATGAACAACCTCTTCTTCTTCTTCCTCCTCCTCTTAGCCGCCTCCATCGCATCTCCGACGGCGGCCGATGACTCCGCCAATGCCTACATCTACGCCGGTTGCTCCGAGACCCGCTACGCCCCCGGATCCCCCTCCCAGATCAACGTAGACTCTCTCCTCTCCTCCCTCGTCTCAGCTTCCTCCTCCACTCCCTACTCTAACCTCACATCCACCGCCGCCTCCGCCTCCTTCCCTTCCTTCGGCCTCTTCCAGTGCCGCGGCGACCTCCAGCCCTCCAATTGCGCCGATTGCGTCCGATCGGCTGTCTCCAGTATTTCCTCTCTCTGCCCCTTCGCTGCCGGCGCCGCCGTCCAGCTCGCCGGCTGCTTCCTCCGCTACGGTAACGATTCCTTCGTCGGGGAGCCCGACACCAGCGTCCTCTACAAGAAGTGCGGCGCCGCTGGGGGAGGCGGGTACGGACCCGACCAGATCGGTATCCGAGACGCAGCTCTTTCCGCCCTGACCGGCGGCGGAGGCAACGGCGGAGCCGGCGGGTACAGGGTCGGCGCCGCCGGGTATGTCCAGGCGGTGGCGCAGTGCGTTGGCGACCAGAGCGCGAGCGAGTGCGACGACTGCGTGGCGGCGGCGGTAGGGCAGCTCAGGGCCGCCTGCGGGTACGCCGTCTCCGGCGACGCCTACCTCGGCAAGTGCTACGCTCGGTTCTGGTACACCGGCAACGGAGCCTATAACGACGACGCGGACCACCACCACGACGACCCGGATCACCACCACGACGATGACGGTAAGCTCGTCTCTCAGCTCAGCGGCGGTGGCTGTACAATCGACTCGCATCGTTTTAGAATTTCAAATTTTATTATTTCTCTGTTTTCCTTTTAATTGCAGAGTAAAATTAAATTTACCCCATATTTTACTTTTAACTCATGATTCACATTAACAACTTTCTTAATTTATAATTCATACTTATTTAATTTATCAAGCATCATAATATCGACTTAATATGATTATACGTGGAGTTATTGTGACATTATCGAAGTATCTACTAATAAAGTGACTAGAATTTACTAAAATTATAGAAATTTCAATAGTACTACAATCCATGAAGATCTTTTTCTTGTTCTTGTTGTTAAAATATAGTAACAATTTACAAAATAAAATTTGGAAGAAAAAAAAATCCCCTGACCTTCTATTTTTTTTCAAAATTTAAAATTGTCAAAATACCATTTAAAAAATTAAACTTTTATTATTTAATTTTCTAATTATTAACACTTTTAAATTATTTAATTAAATAATCACGTGTCATGTTATTTTTTTTTAAAATAAAGTAATAATGTGAATGTGCAGTTTAGCAATAGTAAAGGGTATTTTAATGAATTAAAAATTTTTTAGGGTATTTTGAAAAGAAGGTAGGCTAAACTTTTGTCATTCGTATTATTATATACTTGCTTCCTCCTGTGGCGCTTTATTATATATATGATGCTGTGATGAATTCTGACCTCAAGTTTGGTTGGATGATGAGTATGTTATTGGAAGCATTATCTTGGTTCATGATTTTCCTTTTCAATTTTACATTTTGAGTATATGATTGGATATGTTTAGTTGAGTTATCAATTCATTTAGTCATCCATCATTTCTTATATATATCAAGTTTAAAATAATTCATGAGATAATTTATCAGTACCAAGTTTCCTTGATACAAAGGACTAACTAGTTGGTTACCTAAAAGAAAAAAGAACTAACTAGTTGGGATTTGGTAGTTCAACAGTTCTGTAGCATTTGAATTTACTCCTAAATTTTATGTCATAAGATAAAGTTTGAGTAGTCAGTTTCTTCTTTGGTGCAGCACTAATCCAGACAATTCTAGTTGGAAACTTAAGTAGTCACTGAACTTATCCTAAATGCTAATAACTCTATTCATTGCCCTCCTTAATTTCTATCCAAAACCTTCTTTTGTTCAGTTATAAAATTTATTGCATAGTTAAAGACCTTTCTTTTGGTCATAAATGCCTATCTTTTCCAAAGCAGCGTAGCTCATAGGTTGCTAAGTTGCTTGAGCCTTTATGACAAGTCCACATATAATTGAAGGCCATTTAATGGGTTACAATTGTAATTATTCCGATTTCTTAATTTCAAAGTTCACAAATTGCAATTTTCACCATGATTAAAGCCACCTTGCTCTTCCTTTTCTTGAAGTTTAGTCATATATACTTGAAGACCGTTGAAGGAATTACAGTTGCAGTCTTTACTTTACTGGTTTCTTGACTTTAAAGTCTTAAATTGCATTTTTTTTCCGACGCTATTAGACTCATCTTGGTCTTCCATTTGTTACTGTCCTAGTCAAGAACAGTTTTCCTGGTTCCATGATTTCAAAGTTCATTGTTTGCATTATGTTAATGCTCTAGCCAAGAACAGTTGTTGGACTACAAGTTTACAAGAAGCTTCTCCACATGAAGAAAACAATTTATTATGATTTCTTTCTATTCTGAGAGGATATCATAAACCTTTTTTGCCCTTTTCATTTTGGTATTCATTATGTGAAATTAAGACATCTTCACATTTCAAATCATATAGCAAAACTACTCCAGTTTTGTAAAACTGATCCTTTAGACTGTCTTTTTTTTGGTCTAGTCATTTTCTTTGGACCCTCTAAAAATTAGTCAATTCCTATAGTTTTGTGATAAGTTAGTCGATCAAATCAGTTTTTGTTGATTGTTTGACACATCCCATCCGCCAACCAATCTAAAGCAGAGAGATTCAGTCCAAGTTGTCGAACTTTACTTAGCCTGAAATAAAGGCTTAGCTATATTTCTTCTATGAATTTAAGGACTATGACAAATGGCTTATTCTACTAATTATAGTGGGTCCAAAGTATTGGACAATTAGGTTAAATGTCTTCAAACCTTGCATATTCAAAGACCCTTGGAGTGTGACATTGTTTGCTCCCCTCGATTTCCGTTTACATTAGCTTTTTCTAAAAGGATATTTATTACTCAAGGATCATAATCTTGTTCCTATGTGATAGGACAGCTAAAGGCGTAGAAAAAACATTGAAAAGGACAAAAGTGCTGACTCATAAATTTCTTTCCTCCAATGATTTGCTTTTGTATTAGATAAATGTCCCATCATTGTGCCAGTTGAAAACCGGTCCAACACTTTAGAACTGGGGATCAATTACTAGGTTTTAGTTTTCTTGATCATAGAGTACCATTTTGAATGTGAAGTATTTTTTATTTGACTTTTATGTGAAAGTCCTCTAGATCTAATTTGTTTGCTACTGTACTAAACAATTGTAGAATGAGACTGGTTTATCATTAATTGCTCTTCTAATTTTTTTTTTCTATTTTTCACACTTTCTTCTTTGTTTTCTCCAATTACTAGATGATGATGAAACTGGGAAAACAGCAGCAATTGTGATTGGTCTCATAGCAGGTGTTGCTCTCCTTATCATGTTTCTCACCTTCCTCAGAAAAGCTGGAAACTATGGTCTGCTCTCTATCCCCCTCTTCAATCTCCTTTTTATTTTGGAAGAAAAAAGAAGAAAAAAAATCATTATTTTGCTTTTTAAAATTTTACCTCCTGTTGAATTATCAAAATAGCTTTTAAACTCTTTAATTATTAATATGATTATTTTGATGGAAATTAATCATTTGGCCCCTTTTAAACCCTTTTTAAAGAAGAAGATAGACTTGGTAATTGAAATGAAATTTTCATTTTTATTTTATACCAAAATACCATGCACTTCAACTTAAAGTTGTTCTTGAATAATTTGCAGGAAAAGATTGATTAAAGATGTGGTGGCCTAGGTTTACTTTCTTTCGGCTTTTTTATGAGATAGTTCATTTTGTGACAAATTGCTAAAAGATTAGAGTGGCTAAGGAGTTGGCAGAAGTGGGGAAGAGGAATCATGAACCTAGAGTTGACAAAATGGGAGAAATTATGGAGAAAGACCATGTACAAATTAATTCAATAAACTATCCACACTGTGGCTTCATCTTTCTAATAAAATTATTATTATTATTATTATTATTATTATTTTGAGAAAAAAGATTATTGGTTATTTGATTGGTGACACGGAGTGGGTGGTGGGTGAGTTTAATTGATTGTTTAAGGTGTGCTACTTGTAAGCTAGCGAATTTAAAATCTTAAAGGAATCATAGTTGTTTTAGAAAGCCAACCAACTGTGAGGAGAAGACCATGTATAAATTATTGTCCGCGTTGTAACTTTATGACGGTCAGTCCTTCCTCCAAATGGGACTTGGAATTACAAGATACTACAAGATACTTTTCAATTTATTCGACTGATAAAAATTTTTATGAGGCCGGACTGAAAACCCAGACTCAACGTTTTAATTTTTTTTTTTTTTTTTTTATCACGGTCAGTCCTGGTACAGGCCCGGGCCGCCGACTTGCTTTTTTATATATATAAATAATAATATAAAAACAAAAGCAGACAAAAATCGCAAAAAAAAAAAAAAAAATTTTGGAACGAGTGCATGCCTAGTTCGGTCGGGTACTCGGGTATAGCTCAAAAATGACGCGATTTATTTGTTTGTAGACTCTGTCGGTAGAGCGAGATGACCTGAACATTAACTAAGAATTGAATCTCATTCGGCCATATTTTCTTAGCAGAGTAGCTATTCTTGCACTTGCATTCGGCCACATCTCTTATGAACATAAGCAAGTTTGAAAAAAGTAACTGTGCTCGTCCGAGCACTTTTACCAGTTGCCAGGCTCAGTTAAAGCCCTGGTTGCAAGTTCCCATTATCTTCAGCTTCGCGTTTCATCAACTTTCACGATCTCAGACCTTTTTAGTCGATTTGTCCGCACCATTTGCCTTTTCAATGGGATTATGATAGATGCCCTCATGGTACCTGAGTTCTTGAGATTAGAGAATCTCTCCTGTAAGAAATATTGCATTCCAAAAGCTCATCAAATATAAAAGTTTGAAGGAGAAATATCAATCTAAGAATCATTTTAAAAACACATGACATGCAGGCAACCCGCTACATAGTGTACATACAACAAGCAAGAGCATTCCTACTTCCATAAGGAAAAAATATATATATATATAATTAGAAATCGTAAAAGAAAACATATCAAATATAGCAATCAATATATAAGTCTAAAGACTCTCCAATTTCTAGTAACTCTTGGGCAACCCTTCTGAAGAAATTTGAAAGCGTCTCTCTTCTAGCTGCTGGTACTGTTGAACATCTATGCTTGAGATGACATCCTCTGATTAGGATCTATGTTAATGCAGTCTTAAGCACAGCCAAAGGTTAAGGGCTAGGATGACTCTGCGCTAAGACTCACTGCTCATTCGTCAACAGGGATTCAAATTCAGCACTGCTCATTAACACTGATATTCAAGTGGAAGAAGCTGTGGCACAAAACGCAAATCAATTCCAGACCTGGAAGTTTGCTGTCTTTGTAGTCTAGTTAACGCACTCCAAAGTTCTAAACATAATCAGAGGTCTCAAGGATGACACTTCACCTATGACACACTGCTCGACAGGGATTCAGCACTTGCTCATTCTCATTGATATGCGAGTGGAAGAAGTAACTGTGGCAGAAAACAAAGGTTGGTTCCTGACCTGGAAGGTTGCAGTGAGTTATGGGGATGAGCCACGATTTTTGCAGTTTTTCCTAGAGGTTTGTCCAGCACATGGAAGAACGCACATTGGCCATGGCCCTTGCATGTTAAGATCAGTTGATTGGTTTATGATTCAGCCACACATGCAAAAGTTGAGGTGAGGCGAGACGATTGTCTGAATGAGGTAGCACCAAACACATGCTCTCCTACGATATTGAAAAGCAATCAATCAATGATCATAAGTAGGGAAGATAAGTTTGAAACTTCAGGCATCACAGTATATGCAAAATGCACCAGGAATCAGTTCAATCAAAATGATCCAGCTTTGAGAAATGAGCTTGTTTGAAGCAAGAAAACGATGGTGTTGGAATTCCAATTCAAAATCTATTTGCTTAAAATGATAACAAATCCGTAAAATTATAATTCTATCAACTAGAAAAATTTGATATTTTGACATTCTATATCCATCCAGTTTGATTTTGAAATACAACAACAATCCAGAGAGTTTGTTTGGAGCAAGGAAAAAATATGGAAAGGGCATTCTGATTTTGATAAGTTCAATTTAAATAGAAAAAATAGTAATTAGAATTCAAGTAAATAAAAAAATTGAGATTTACAACAATATCCCTTGCACTTTGTTGTAGTACCTGCACGCAACTATCTGATTGAGTACTTTATATGTGATACACTAACACCAATTAAATTGGTAGTTTGAAACCTTAAGTAATACATGAGAAAGTTACGAACCCATTTCTTAGATAGAAAGCTTTTATATTTCCTCTTTCTCAGTGAAGTATTCTATGAAATTCCAAGTATTATTTCTCAAGACATATAATTGGCATTTAAGTTATGGACAAGCTTTATAAAGATTCCCTAGCCAAGTTTAACTGCAACAACTTTCTTGCTTCTATTTGGCAAAAAACAAAAGTCTACTTTTAAAATGATTTACCTTCCATGGCAATTCATAATCATTGTAGCCTGGATCCTGCTGTCATCGGTGAAAATTGTCTAGAACCAGTAGAATCTCGACGTGATTGTTTGACAAATGGATGTTTCAAAAGTTGAGCAGCGGTGGGCCGATCATCAGGATTAAATCTTAAGCACTTTTTGATGAAATCACGAGCCTCTTCAGACAATGAATTAGGAATAACTGGTAGTTCACCGCTACCAATCTTATAAAAAGCTTCTATCTGTAGTCACAGTTACCAGAAAAAGAAAAGAAGAATCAGAACGTCCAACACTCAACTTAAAATATAAGTTTGTTCTAACTGATTTGTGTGAACCATCATGGATTCTAACATGAGCAAAACTCTTGCTTGAAGTAAATTGACTAGAAATAATATAAAATTAAACATATGGATCGCTCACCCATTCTATGTTAGGATAAGGTGGTCGACGAGTCAACATCTCTAAAACGGTGCAGCCCAGGCTCCATATATCAGCTGAAGGTCCATATGGCTTGGTCTTCACAACCTGTTATAGAAAAATGAAAAGATATGATAAAAATCTCCCTTGGATTACAAATGTAAATATGGAACTTCTGACAATCAAAAGAACATATATAATCATATCTCTCGCATCAACAATGGTCCAGTAATAATAGACATATCAAGGAGAAATTCAACATAAAAGAAATTTGAAGCCATTTTTAAAATTAACTAATGTAAGAAAGAAGTAAAATAACAATCTTAATTCATAAATTGAAGTTCATTGGGTCGTTGAAGCCAATCTCATGGACCATACTTATACACGAGATAAAAATATGCATGTGTCTATTGAAAATTGATTGGCTGACTACTCGCCAAAGAAAGTGCATTTAGAAAATCAATCAAGTTGAAGTCTAATTCGTCTAATAACAAGATTATATTCTTCTTCATCTAACTAACTAGGTCATACATGAAGGTGCATAGGCCCGTCTTAGTAGGATGATTTTAAATATTCTTTGTGATTCCAAATCCACCACAAAAGATATTGCTTTTTAATAATGCTCATAAATACATCAAGTGAAAACTATAAGATAAGCTTCAGTGATTCTGAAACACATCTTCAATTCATTATTCCATGCATAAAGTTGCAGATTGAAGCTGGATATTTCATGGTAAAGCCAAAGGGAAATTAAAATGAGTTTAACTGTTAACTACATATACAACAACAACAACAACAACAACCAAGCCTTTTCCCACTAAGTGGGGTCGGCTGTATGAATCCTTTTACGCCATTGAGCTCTATCTCCTATTATATCATCATCTATATTTAAATAAATTTTATCTTGTTTTATTGTTGCTAACCAAGTCTTTTTTGGTCTTCCTCTTCCTCGTTTTATATGCATGTTTATCATAGTTTCACATCGCCTAACTGGAGCATTTATTGGTCGTCTAAGTACATGTCCGTACCATCTTAAACGTGTCTCTCTGAGTTTTTCCTCAATAGATGCAACTCCTACTTTCTCTCTAATGCTCTCATTTCTTATTTTGTCCATCCTCGTATGTCCACACATCCACCTTAACATCCTCATCTCTGCAACTCTCATCTTCTGCTCATGTGCTCGAGTCATAGCCCAACATTCAGCTCCATATAACATAGCAGGTCTAACTGTTGTTTTATAGAACTTACCTTTAAGTTTAAGAGGTACTTTACGGTCACATAAAACACTCGACGCTCCCCTCCATTTCACCCATCCTGCTTGTATTCTATGTAAGACATCTCTCTCAATCCCTCCATCATTTTGTAAAAATGATCCTAAATATTTAAATTTCTCGGTTCCAGGCAACTCATCCTCTCCTATCTTAACAATTGTTTCATTACTTCTAATATTGCTAAACTTAAATTCCATATATTCCGTCTTTAATCTACTAAGCTTAAAACCTTTCCCTTCTAGTGTTTCCCTCCAAGATTCTAGCTTAGCATTTACTCCTTCACGTGTCTCATCTACCAAAATAATATCATCTGCAAACAACATGCACCACGGTACTGTGTCTTGAATGTGTGCAGTGAGTTCGTCCATAATTAATGTAAAAAGATAGGGACTTAGAGCTGATCCTTGATGTAACCCTATCTTTATTGGAAATGCTTCAGTTACTCCGCCTGAAGTCTTTACTCTAGTCGTTACATCCTCATACATATCCTTAATTAGTTCAATATATGTTACGCTAACACCTCTCTTTTCTAAAATTCTCCATATAATTTCTCTTGGGACTCTATCATATGCCTTTTCTAAGTCAATGAATACCATGTGTAGATCTTGTTTTTGCTCTCGATATTTTTCAATTAATTGTCTAAGAAGATGTATAGCTTGTATTGTCGACCTTCCAGGCATGAACCCAAATTGATTTTCTGTCAATATGGTCTCCTTCCTTAATCTTTTTATTACTTTTCCCAAAGTTTCATAGTATGACTCATTAGTTTAATACCCTATAGTTTGCATTTGTACGTCTCCCTTATTCTTATATAAGGGAACTAGAGTACTTATCCTCCATTGATCAGGCATTTTTCCGTTTTCAATATCATGTTAAATAATTTTGTAAGTCATTCAATACCTTGTTTCCCTAAGCACTTCCATACCTCTATCGGAATATCATCTGGTCCAACGACTTTTCCATTGTGCATCTCATTTAAAGCTTGTTTTACTTCTGAAGTTTGAATTCTACGATAAAAATTAAAATTTCGATGCTCATTTGACCTAATTAAATTACCTAAGTTAAGTTGGTCTCCTAAACCTTCATTAAAAAGTTGATGAAAATACCTCTTCCACCGCTCTTTTATTTCTCCATCGCTTACTAATACCCTATTACATTCATCTTTAATACATTTTATTTGGCTAAGATCTCTTGTTTTTCTTTCTCTCACTTTAGCTATTCTATAAATATCTTTTTCCCCTTCTTTTGTATCCAATTTTTGATATAACCGTTCAAAAGTTTCATTTTTTGCTTCACTCACTACTTTCTTAGCTTCTTTCTTGGCTATTGTATATTTTTTTAAATTTTCCTCGTTCTTACAAATATATAATTCCTTATAAGCTATTCGTTTTTCCTTCACTTTCTCTTGTACTTTCTCATTCCACCACCAAGATTCTTTACTTAGTGGTGCATGTCCCTTTGACTCACCGAGTACACTCTTAGCTACTATTTTCAACTTTGATACCATCTTATCTCATGTTGTATTAGAGTCATCGTATATTTCACCTAATGCTTGTACTTCTACCTTCTCCTTAAATATATGTTGCTTCCCATCCTTTAACTTCCACCACTTAATTCTAGGAATTGTATATATTTTTTTTCTATTGATACTATGTTTGAGGCGTATATCCAACACTACTACCCTATGTTGGGTAGTTAAGCTTTCTCTAGGGATGACTTTGCAATCTTTACAAATCTTTCTATCCTTCTTCCTAACCATAAGAAAGTCAATTTGCGATTTATTATTCCCACTTTTGAATGTGACTAAGTGTTCTTCTCTTTTCTTAAAAAACGTATTAGCTAATATAAGGTCATATGCTATCGCAAAATCTAATATAGTTTTCCCTTCCTCATTCCTCGTTTCAAACCCATAATTCCCATGTACTCTCTCATATTCCTCATTTTTCACTCCGACATGCCCCTTTAGATCACCTCCTATTAAAATCATTTCATTTGGTGGAATATTTTGTAATATTTCATCTAAGTCCTCTCAAAATCTTGATTTGGTAGCTTCATCTAATCCTACTTGTGGTGTATATACACTAATTATGTTCATAGTTTCTTTCGCCACTATTATCTTAAGGGTTATAATTCTATCCCCTTTTCTAACTACTCCTACAACTTTATCCTTTAACAAACTATCTACAATGATACCCACTCCATTTCTTGCTTTACTCTTTCCAGTGTACCATAACTTAAAACCCGAGTTCTCTATCATCTTTGCCTTCTCGCCTATCCATTTTGTCTCTTATACACACAAAATACTAATTTTTCTCCTAATCATCATATCTATTACCTCCATTGATTTACCAATGAGAGTTCCCATATTCCATGTTCCAAATCTTAGATTATTAGTTTTCCTATCATATTTGTTCTTATCTAACCTATGGTGTGAGAACTCTTGCCTATTTAACACTACACCCAAGTTCTCATGGAGATGTAGCGGTCCTTGCTGAGACGTTACAGTCGGACCCTGTAACGTGAACTCTTGCATATTTATCACTACACCCGAGTTCTGGAGATGTAGCGGTCCTTGCCGAGACGTTACAGTCGGACCCTGCAACGCGTTCCTTCCGGGGAACAACCTAGCATTAGCACAATAGTTTAATGGATTCATTCATGAAATTTTGCCATAGTTTGACGCTGGCTGGCAACCCTCCTCCTTTATCCGGGCTTGGGACCGGCCATGACTGGTCATCATGACCGGCCATGACTGTTAACTACATATACACAAACATATTCAAATTCATCAGTAAATCATAGAATGTTCTTGAACTAATGGCAATATTGCCAATTGTCACTTCCAAACTGAGAAAATAGTTAAATTATGCTGCACAAAAGGATAGTATGATACCTCTGGAGCCATCCAATACACAGTTCCTTTGCAAGATTTTGCCCAGTTGAACTTAGATATCTGAAGGTTCAATAACATTATTAGAATAATGAAAAAATTGTCCTTCATACTCATCAGCTGTGAAGATCAAGAAAAGAGAAATACCTCTTTTGCCAAGCCAAAATCAGCGAGCTTCACTGATCCACTTGCATCAACCAAAATATTTGCACATTTAATATCTCTGAGAATAAGAAAAGGATATAATTCTACCTGATTACCCATAGATACATACAAAACCACAGACTTTAGAATCATCAAATGTAATTAAGAAGTCCACCTTCTTTAGATGCAAAGTAGGAGAAATTCATGAGTCATGGAAAATTTTCTGATTAATACCTTCATTATTGTAGAGGCTCTCTAAACACACAATGTTTTTTTGTATATCATAGATGGTAGAGACATCAATGGAGAAACCTAATAAATGAATTTCTCCATAATGTTATATGATTCCCAATCAAATACAGGAACCAAGGACAAAGAAGTGTCAGTTAGGGGTGGCAATTTCTGACCCGACATGAAAACACGACCCAAACTGAACACGAAAAAATCAAGTTAGGGTCAGGTCTGATTGGGTTCAAGTGATCAAGTCGGGTTCAGGTCGACCTGATTGACACGATTAATAAACGAGTCGGTTTCGGGTCAACCTAAAATAACCCGATTACAACCTGTGAACCAATTTATAAATATTTTCAGGTCGGGTTCGGGTTATATTTTGATTGAGTTTTAATAAAATGGGTCTTTTCGGATAGGATTAGGGTTGAGTTCGGGTTAAGATGAACATGTTTTTATAAATGGGTCATTCCGGGTCGGGTCGAATTCGGGTTGGATTCGGGTTGTGGGTCATTTCAAGTCCGGTTCCGGTCAAATACAGATAAACCGGTCGGATTTGGGTCAAACAATTTAACTCGAAATATTAATCAAGTCGGGTTCGGGTTTTGATGTTCCAACCCGTCAACCCGCTGACCCGGACCCGCCAACCCGAACCTGACCCAAATTGCCACCCCTGGTGCCTATACCCTATTCATAGATATCCATACTCAGAAATTTTATCAACTTCAAAGCTTGCAGTTTATAATGAGTGAGATCTCAAGTAATATCCATACTTATGATGGAGGTGTCAGCATGTAGCAAAGCTAACTTTGGTCTATTTTGCTACAAGCTATATATGTTTTGGATAAAGTTTCGAATAGATCTACTTTTCTCATATGCATAATTAACTTTCCATTTTTATAGGAGTCTCAAAGTTATTATCTTCAACCATTTTTTAGGATGTGGTAATTAGTTCAGAATAATTGAATTAGGGCAGACCTTAGGGTTGACTGCAATCTGGAAGTGTTAAGGTAGCTTAGGTCTCACAAAACTTGAAGAATAAATCAAGGTGACAAATCATGTCTCCTTTCTCTTGGCTGGTTAGCCTCTTCTCCCCCGATCGGACCTTTATCTACAGATTATTCTTTCTTTCAGTTTCACGTCATATAACTTCTTTTTCCACATTTCTTTTTTTTTTTTTTATTGTCTCTTAGTAAACACTTTTATGAAATAATTATTAATTACATAATACAATGAAACTAACAATCTTCTGGATTCATCTGAAAGAGCTACACATTCACATTCCTACAATGAAGGTCTATCTTTTTTTAAAATCTTGATTTTAGATCTAAAATGTTTTGCTCCTACAAGGTTTCACCATCAAATTTCAATGTTTTTCTGCTCATCTACTTCCAAATAACTATACATCAAAATAGCTATGGTTTTGTAGTAGCTCTATTAAGATTATGATTCCAGTGTCATTGACAAGAACCAACTTTTATTGTCTAACAACTCAAGCATATCCTAGTTAGCATGACAAATTTCATGGTAAAACGGTATCAAGAAGACCCATGTGACGGACCAATCTATTGATAAATCCAATCAGTGATGAAATTTGTGAGTAATTGAATCATTTTCAGGCCTCAAATAAAAAACTGTTGCATCTATACATTCAGATTCACCTGTGCACCACGTCTTGATTATGTAGATAATTTAGTCCTTCCAAAATTTGTTGGGTATAAGCGGACACTTGAGAGTGATGCAAATGATACTTTTGATAAATTGACACCAAAGATCCTTGAGTAGCAAGTTCAAGAAAGATGAACAATTTTGAACCATCCTGCAAAATTAGCACATGTAATTTTTTTATATAGAAAATCACTATATTCCAAAGAAGAAGAACAATAAAAATTTGAAATTATATTGATTAACCAAAATGTAAACAAGAATATACATAGATGTCAAAAACTCTAAATTATGTTTTCTTTGTCATTGTTGGAGTATATAAAAATTATTGCATGTAAAATGGTACAAAATTTATAAGCATTTTTATTATGATAAAGCTATAGAATGTACTATTTATAGCCTGGCATCATTCCAAGCTAATCTCAGTCATTTGTTGTTCCCAAGCATTGTATGTCATGTCATCCATCCAAGGTTGACATCTATTAAGCCTTTAACAATTCATGAAATGTTATCTGCTGATGCAACAAAGTAGCATCTAGTAACTAAAAATTGAAATGAAACAAGGTATCATAATATCTCATATTAACATATGGTTGAAGATGGGGAGAACAGTTGAGGTGGATTTTATCCACTGAGCATATTGAGGACAAGCATAATAACTGGTGAAACATGAAGTGGTATCTTGTGCTGGAGGAGGAGAATCTTCACAAGGATACCACATTCATTGCAACTAAGTAGTTCAATAGCTTATCTTGTTCCATGTAATGATCATGGAGATCTCTGAAAAATGTATTGATATGGGAGGAATGCAGATGAATCCACAATAGCATAAACAAAAGTCATGACAGTTTATTTACCTTGTCTGTTCCATAAAACTGAATTAGATTCTGGTGTGTAAAACGGCTCAAGAGTGCAATCTCCTGAAGGCAAAGCGAGAGGTTTAGATCAGCAATTATTGGGTGCTACTGAGTAAAAAACTCAACTCTTATGAACTAAGGAGTTAGGAAAACTAGTAAAATTTGTTTGGTTAAAGTAGAAAATACATAATGAACTCCACATAAATCACAGATGGATAATGTCAAGAGGTGGTATATTCACCTGCTCCATCTGAAATATGCGTTGTTTGGCATCGTTTCCTTGGTCAAGCAAGGAGACTTCTTTGACAGCAAGGAAAAATCCATCACTGAAAAGATGAAATAAACAGGAAAATGGGATTAGATTAGCTATATAGCATAGTAAATCTAGAAGATGATGCTATGAAAAATTTTGTCGAATGAAGGAAACAAAGTGGAATTCCTATTCATTTTACCTTAGCATGCAGCCTTACCGATTAGGAAATAAAGGGGAAGAAAAATGAAAAGGCAAATAGCAAAGTTGTCATCTAGTAACAGCTCAAGAAACCTTGTGCGCAAATTTGGAAGTTATGTAGTTCGAATGTGTTATTCATGACATTTACACAAGAAAATCATGTCAACTAGAACATATCAAAGCAAAATATGAAGAATAGGCCACCAACAATTTCATAAAATGCATCGTGACCACTGAATATGATGCTACCAGATCAAGAAAAATGTATTCTGACTGTGTGAAGCTATGAAAGCTACAAAATCATGTCCAACCATAATTAAAAGCAAGAAGATACCTTTTTTCTGCCACGATTGAAAGCTACTTATCAAGTAATGGAAGAAAAACAGATGACATGCAAATGGATAGGGAGCTATGATCTATATTGTTTGTGCAATAGCAAGAATAGGTACTTACTCACTGATAGCCTTAAATACAGTCCCAAACGAGCCACTTCCAAGATATTCGACTCTCTCCCAAAACAACATATTCCTCCTCAACATTGCGCTGGGTGTTACAACCACCTCTGCTGATGAAGAGTTGGCAGGATTCCCCGACGAAGGGTCGCCAGGACTCTCCCATGTCAATTCAGTAAGCTCACTGTCCGTTTCCCGCAGCCTCGTCATCAAATTCTCCCCGTCATGGCTTGATTCTACATCAGAAGCTCCCCTCCCAGTGTACTTCCCGTCCTCGCTCACCTGATCCTCATCGGATTCTGACGGTCTCCTCTCCTCATCATCCAGTCCGGAGGTAGGACGTTCTTCATCACGATAGGGAACAAAATACTCCACAAAGGAGCTGCGGTCGTCGCCGCGAGGTAGAGAGATCGGAGGCGGAGGGCTGAGACTCAATTCGGCCATCCAATTCGGCAGCATAATATTCGAAAGATCAACCGCTCGCCTAACCCTCTCACCTCCTCTACTAAGATCAAGAGGAGGTACAGGTACGCTGTTCACGGGCTCCTTAACCCTCCGTTCGGTCAACACCGTGGGAGGAGATTGCGAGAAGGAATCGCGGGGAGGGGTAAAGACAAAGTCATCGGAGGACAAGCTAGGCGGAGACCGCGAGAAGGAATCGCGGGAAGTGGCAAAGAGGAAGTTGTCGGACGACGAGCGTTCCTTCCGCGCCTCCTCCCAGACGGATGGCGGGATCCCGAAATCCTCCGGGTCGGAGAAGCCGAGATTGCGGCAGATGCGATCGAACTCGCCATCGAAACCCCGCATCCTCAGGTTGGGCAGGTCGCCGTACGGCTTGTGTGGGTCTATGTGGGGTGAGGTTTGCAGAGTCTCGACGTCGGCAGCAGCCTCATAGCCAACGTTCTTGAGGGCCTTGCTGCGGTCCAACCGCCGTCCGCTGCCGCTGCCGTGATGCGATCTTGAACTGCCGCGGTCCATTAGGTGCGGCGCTAGTCTTTGACTACGGCGATGGAGGAGGAGGAGGAGGAGGAGGAGGAGGAGAAGAAGAAGAAGGAGGCGAGGCCACCATTCCAACGCCCGAAAATCGGACGTCGCCATCATTTTTAAACGACTGCTTTGGAGTTACGCGATCGCGTCCCAGATCGTCTTAACGCCGTCGGTCGTGTTCCGCATGCACGAGCCGGGTAACTTGGTAAACGTACTTGTAATTTAATCATGTTAATTAAAATATTTGAAAATGTTAAAAAAAAAAACACACACACAGAGAATATTTTAATATTACATCTACACGATAAAAACAAAAAAAAAATTGGAAACATTTACATGCAGCTCCCATCACAAATAAAATTTTGCATATAAACCTTAGTGCATAATGAATATCAATTTATTTAATTATTCTTCATATTTTTAAATATAAAAAATCTAAAAATAAATATAATTTCTCTTAAATTTAATATATTAAACTAAAATTTAATATATTTTCTATTAAATTAAGCATGACTCTTTTTAATCTCAATTGGATGAAAATTATATTAGATTCTGTTTAAATAATGTTCAATTGAATAGAAAATATATTAGATTATGATACTGAATTTAGAAAGAATTATATTAAGAGAAAAAAATTGTACTCAATTTCCCCCTCTCTATCCAAACATAATGAATATCAATTTACTGTCTCTCATATTTTTTAAATATAAAAAGTCTAAAAATGAGTAAAATTTTTTTTTAATTTAAAATATTTAACTATAATCTAATATATTTTCTATCAAATTATGACTCTTTTTCCACTTAATTGGATAAAAAATATATTAAATTATGTTTAAATAATATTCAATTGGATGAAAAAAATTATACTCAATTCCATAAAAAATATACTCAATTCTAATTTAAAATGTTGAATTTAAGAAGTATACTTATTTTTTAAATTTTTTATATCTAAAAATTATGACGAACAATTAGATAATAATATTTATATGAAATAGTTGAAGTAAATAAAACTTTACAAATGGAAATAAAATTTTTTGAAGATGGAGTCGACATGCAGGGATTTTTCTTCGATTTACTGAAAAAAATAATCTATTTTCCCCTTAAAATTGTTCCTCAAAAAATATTTTACATAAACAAATTAAATTATTTTTTCGACAAACAAACAAACCATATCAGAACTATTTTGCATCATCCTCTTCGACTCTCACCCTACGAGTAGATTTTGATCAAGAATCCTCCAAAGGACACAAGTATCAGCAGTTTATCAAAAATGACAGTATGGAGGGAGTCAGGGAGAGATCAAATGGCGAGTGAATGGTTTTCATGAGGAAGCGTGATCTTCACTTCTGAATCAATTTCAAGTTTGTGTACGGTGCGACCTTTCTCCCTTTGTTTGATGTCAAAATGGTCAGACAAACAGAGAAATCCCATTAGAACAAAGCACTCCACACTGCTCCATCTCCTTCACCGCACCGTTCATGGACATCCTTCATCTTCTCCACAGATTTGCATATACCACTGCAGCTCCAGTCAAATGATGCGACACAAACATTTCCTGCCTGGGCTTTCCACTCGCAATCTGAAAATTAGTAATTGAATATAAAAAACTATGAATTCTGGTGCAAAAGACTTGTGCCAAAGAAGAGAGTGCCCGATCGACCTGGTGGAGTTCCGCAGCACATACTCCTCTCGTCAATGTGTTCAACTTCCAGACCGATGAACCATGAACCAAGTGATACATCTTCATTGGCATACTTGTGCAGTATCGGCCTGACATCGACAATTTAATTTAATGAAGTGAATTATACGCAACTTATGGATAAGTAACTAGTAAGGCAATCCATATACTTACTGGTTGATTGAGATATACGTAGCTAGATCCTTTGAGATAGCGTAAATCTGCCCAGTTGCATGGCGGAAGTACTTGTTTCCTTCTTCTCCGAACTTCCAGTATTCGGGTTCATGGTACTTATCATTCCTGGAATTCATATATCACAATCTTTTGAGAACTTTGCTGATTGACAGTATTATGAGAGGAAAAAGGATGCAAAGAATATTACTTATCGGAAAGTACTGGCCCAGACTTCATACACCCTATGTAGCTTCTTGGTTTCGATCTATGTCGAGCAAGAGTCGTGGCTAGCATACCTGCATATGCATACCATACAAATCGTAATTCATATAACATTGTCTATGAATTCTATTCGAGGAAAACTTGAGATACATAATTGAGTACTATAATTTGCACCTAGATTGACATGAACATCATCATCCACCTTGACATAGAATTCAGCATCCCAAATTGCGACAGCAGTTGAAAAAAATATTTTTGTTTTCGCAGAAAGTTCATGGTAACCTTCAATATGATCCTGCAACAAAGATGCCATGAAGATTCAGACCCAGCATATAATCTGAAAGCACCATGGCAGTCAGAATATTTGAGATCCTGGAATGATATCCATTACCAGCCTAAGAAAGTCATTGTGCCGAGCTTCCTCTGAATCAATAGCCTTATCCAGAATGCTGTTAGAGGTAGCACTGTGCCAAAGACATGGATGTTTAGGCTTCCAATGATGGGTATTGAAACTGATTATTATCTGATATAGTGTAACTCACAATAAATGTCTTGAAACAAGAAAGTGGTTACTGGAGATAAAACACACAATATAAATTAGCGGTTCAAAATTAGCTTGTTAAGTACATCAGACAACATCATAGTGAGACTTCTCTTTGGACTTATTAACTAGTTCCCCATCCACCTTGGTCTATGAAAAAAAATTACTTCCACCACAATATCGATAGGCTTTCCTAACTATTTCATTGAAGCATATTGATAATAGTAGTACATTCTTTCAAATTCCAAGTTCAGTAACACCAAATGAATACACTATTGCATGTTTATTTGAAATATTTTCACGGATACCCGTAGCGGTGTTCACAATCATTGCTCTACTAAAAGTTTTAAGCTACTTGTATATAAAGAAATAGCTTATAATTCATTAAAATCTGCAGTAGTATGAACATAGTGAATTATAGTTGGTATATTGAGGCCACATGGTTTCTGATTAGTCACTGCATAGCACGCTTCAAGTAATGCAAGAATCATTAGAAGTAGAAAAAAAAGTCTAGATGTAAAGTTGAAGAAAGAAACGTATCATCAGAAAATAAGAAAACAAGTTAAGCAGTAGATGTCTACAAAACAAGGTTAATTGTTTCAAACTTTACATGGATTTAACACTTGGTCAAGAATACCTTGTGGATACAATTACGCTCAATAAGGAACTCAAGCAAAAAGTGCAGGGTAGAGCATTTATTACTAAATGAGAAGAGATCAGCTAAAAAAACAAATAGATACAAGTGGGACTCACATTATACTGGAAAGCTGAATCTAAAAATATGCATCTGTATGGCAAAAGAGGTTCAACAGAGCTTCTTGGAAAATGATTAAAATCAAGTGCACAGGATTCATGAAACCACAAAGGCGAAGAAAAATATCAGCAAGAATCAAGAAGAAGGTTCTTTTACTTACCTATGGCCTATTGTGAACCGAATGACAATTCCCTTTTCTTGCTCTAACTGTTGAAGCTTTTCACCTAATTAATGGAAAAAAAAACAGAGATAGGGAGAAGATACTTAATAGAATGTATGAATAAATCAGTAAAAGATGGTTCACATACTATAAATACAGCGACAGCTCCAAAAATATTCATTTAGAAAATAAGCAATCACCAAATTCAGTAAAGATGTTATCTTTGTAGAAAGAATCACTATTATCTAATCTACCTTGTGGCATCCATGTCGCTCTCACCGAATCCCTTCTCTTCCTGCTACTGAACGCCGTATTTATCCCGATCACCACAAAAGCCTTCTTTCTTTGTTCACTCGAAGCGTCTGCTGATGGCGAGCCATCTGTGCCGATCAATTCCCTTGAGCTCCTCTTGGCAGCCAACTCCATTTGAAGCGTGGATATCGCCTTGTCTAAAGATCTAGCACACAATGCGCCCTACAAACTTTAGCTCTTTTCCTCACAATACAAAAAACTTCAAAAATATATACTACGCACTGAATTGCCTCATGTGTTCTGCTAACTTCGCCCATTACATCCTTATCTTCTGTATGCTTCTGCAACCAAGTATATATTTTTAATCACCCAAATGCCAAATCCAACAATTTGAGAGCAAATAAGGAAGCAAAGCGGACCCTTTTGGTGGTACAATCTTCAGAGATGATTTGGAGCTCCTGTTCCTGCCTTCGCCTACTCGAGATGATCTGGTTGTTTGCATCCGGAAATGCCCAAAACCTAATCGCAACCAAATCCCCAATTCCATTCCAATCAAAATAAGACCTTTAACACGAAAAATGAAAAAAGAGTACAACTCGAGTCTGACTTGTCCGTGAGAAGCATTCCGAGAGCGAAGCTACACAAGCAGAGAACTATCATCCATCGCCGCGACATTCTCCGATCGCAACTGACGCCGCCGCCGCCGCCGCCGCGCCCCCGCATCTCAGCTTCTTAGCGCAATCTTCTCGAGCTCAAAGAACCAGAATTGATCAAACAAACCCTCTCAGTTGGTATCCTACCGATCGATTTCAAGCAGATGTTGGCGGAGGAATCAGGGAACTGGATCGGGTGGGAGTTTGTCGTGGCTTGGTTGCATTGATGTCAATCGATCTCAAGCGTTTCCAAAGCTTAAGTAAATGAAACTCATGTCGGTTCATGGTCCAGACGATGAATTATTTTTCCTACAAGCAATGAACCCAGATATCTACCTTCTAGGGAATTCATTTTGATACTGGGACCGACGAGATCAACCAATAACAAATTAGGTACAGTTCGTGGATTTAAGAGTGTATGCAAATCATCATGTAAATACCTTCTTGGGTGTGCTTTACGTTTATACTAATCGGTTCATTCGGCAACAATTGGCCCCCACACGGAGAAGAAGGGGTGCAAAAGTAATGAAATATTTTTTATAATATCTCAAATTCGCGGAATCTATAGTATATAAAAAACAATGAGTAACAAAAACATCCAATCCGAGACAATTTTGATAGGACATTTACGTATGGTTACATAAGGGTGAATAATTTTTCTTCAATTTTTATCTATAATTTGTTAGCGAAAATAAATAGAAAGAAATAAAAGACAAAAAACATAAGAAAATAATGTTAACTCCTTGATTTATTTGGTCTCTAACTCAAGGGTGACTAATCTAAGACACACACTCACACGATCAAGCTCCAATATGAACTTCTCCTTCTCGTTATCACAAACAAAGGTGGAGAAACCTTTACAAAGTTGTCTCTTCCTCTTATAAGATGACATCTAGGCTTACGAGGAAGAGACTCAAAATCTTTTGCTTGGAAATCACTTGGAGAGCTCTATCTTTTCTTAGCACAATGAGTATTCAAAAGTTGTATATTGCTACAGTGTATCTCCCTTTTTTATTTATCTTCAAAAGTAGCCGTTTCTCACGTGATCGTCATCGTCGATCAATTGAGCACATCTCCAATCGATTCAAATATAGTCATTGAGCGTCGTCACGATCGATTGGGCCAACACTAGATCGATTCAGCCGCATATTTCATAGGTACATAAGCGGATTCAAAATCGATCGGTTGATCGATT
The DNA here is from genome assembly GCF_018446385.1 of Zingiber officinale. Classification (NCBI taxonomy): domain Eukaryota; kingdom Viridiplantae; phylum Streptophyta; class Magnoliopsida; order Zingiberales; family Zingiberaceae; genus Zingiber; species Zingiber officinale. The sequence continues at coordinate 118,822,398 of NC_055996.1, forward strand.
CAAAATCGCACTGCTCCTTTGTGCAAAAACCTTCTGAATCGATCGACCGATCGATTGGTTATCTCCAATCGATTGGCTAATCGATCCAGGTTCGCACTGTGCTCTCGCGCAGAAAGCATGTGAATCGATCGGTCGATCGATTGGATTCCTCCAATCGATCGGTGGATCGATCCAAGTTCCTTCTATGCTCTCGCGCAGAGGCTATCAATCGATCGGCTGATCGATTGGTTTTCTCCAATCGATCGACTGATCGATTCAGCAGTATTCTATTCCATAATTATGCGCTTCAATCGATTTACCAATCGATTGCTTGCTGGTTTCCCAACTAATACCTCGTGCCAAATGAATGCATCCCTGGACTTTCTTGTCAAGACTCCGGTCCTCGACCTTCTTGGACTTCTCTTGCCTTACACCTGGTTTTCTGACCTGCAAGGACTTTTCCTATCAAGACTCCGGTACTCGACCTTCTTGAACTTCTTCCTGCAAAACTTGCAGCACACGTTGGATCCAAACGTATTAACCTAAACTTAAATAGTTGTCAATACATTGAAAACATCCAGGGCATGATTGCACCAACAATCTCCCCCTTTTTTGATATTTGACAATCTATTTGAGTTTAGGCTAATTTCCAACACACGATAATAATAAGATGATAAGCAGTAAATAACAATAGCTATGAGCTAACAGTAAATGACAATATTGTTATTAACTACGCATAAAATTCATCATACTTGATCATAAGCAATAATAGCAAATTTATATATGACTAAGCATGAATCTCCTTCCTAATTAAGCATAAACTTCAACTTACTTCTCCCCCTTTGTCAAAGATAAAAAAAAAAAAAAAAAAAAACTCCCCCTTAATTGGTGCACTAAACAAACACGATAAACCCGAGGGGTACTCCCCCTAAATCACACAAATATCAACATAAGAGAACAATCTGGATTCAAAAAATGAAAGATAATAGAGAGAAGCAGTATATCATACATCCAAAATAAAGTAAAGTGCACAAAAGGGACTTCACAACAAATATCCATATAACGTACAAGATCACATGTCATAGAGGTACAAAGAACTCAAAAGTATCATCTCCTAGAAGAGTAGGAGCAGGATCAGAAACGTCGATAGGATCAGAAGGAGGGGCAGATGTAGTAGCAGGAGCAGGAGCATCAGCAGACGCAACAACATCCGCAGGAACATCCGCAATAGGAGGAACAGACGGAGACGAGTGACTCGTCACCCAAGAGCTCACCAAATCCACTAGAGTATCCAGAGTCGTCTGCATCGCGTCAACCTTGGTGGTCAGGGCAGCCATCTCCATATGCAGTTCCTCAAGACGGGTATCCACAGACTCCTCGAATGTCGGAGAACCAGGCTCCGTAATATCCTCCTCGGCATCAGCCGCCGCAGGAGCTAGTGCCTGCGCGGCTCCCCTTTGGTGAGCCATGGGTCCCACACCAAGAGCACGCCCATCGCGCCATCGAACTCCCGCTGGACCAACCACTAATCTCGTCTTCGTGAAAGAGCATGAAGAAATCCGAGAGTAGGCAACGGTCATGGGCTCCAGCCGCCCCCAAGAGACATATATCTCCATAAACTCCAGCCAGTCAGTGATGAGATGACCGAAAGACATGTGAATTGTCTACTGCACCGGCTGAGTAAAATGAATGATGCAATGAAATATGTTCAGAACAATGTTGATGTCAAGGGAATGTCGTATGACATATAATGCAAACATGTGAGAGGGTCGAAGAGCGGCCAAGGCACGTGAGACAATGGGAAAGAGACAGTTAATGATCACTTTAAACATGGCGGCGTTCTCAGCCGATAACTCAAGAGAAGAGAAAGAAGTGATCTGTGCATTTGGCCCGTCCGGACGAGGACGACCAAAAAGGGTCTGATGCATAGATGCAATGCTGATATGCTCAAAGGGTGGAGGTAACTCATCAGGAAGTGTGGGATAGAAAACAAAATCATTTTCGGATGGTAGACACCCTAGAAAGGACTGAAGGATCGCATAGGAAAAACCTCGCTTCGCAACGCGAGTGCGATAGTGGACACCATCAGAAGTGTGCAAGTTATTATAGAATTCAGGCACAAGGCTTACATTTATACTCCTCTCACAAGAGAAAATAGACTCAAGTTTATAATGCTTGAAGAAGGAATAGATATCAAAGCAAGAGTCCTTGTAGAATTGAAGATCAACAGACCTAGGGGTTATAAGTTTGAACATGTGCTTGCTAAAGGCTTGCTGCATAGCAGCATTAGGGAAACGCTGATCAATGGGAGGGAGAGGATGAGGTGGCGGCCGAGAAGGACCCTCACCCGACTCGCGAACCTTTTATTTCTTCCTAAGGATAACCAATAGAAAGAAACAAGCAACAACAATGGCAGGAAAATGCAAGGCAACAATGCAGGGAAGAAAATGCAGGAAACGACAATGACAATGCAATGCATGAGGGAAGTGATGTGCCACACAAAAACACACAACACACAACACACAGGTAAATTAGCATTTCAGGGTTAGAAGCAAGAGCCAAAAGAGAGAAGGAAAAGAGAGGGAAAAGATTACCTAGGGTTCGGAGTTCTCATTGTGTGTGTGCGACGCAGAGATGAGGGAGAGTGAGCGGCCCCGTTCGTCGAGAGAGAAGGAGCGGAGGTGGAAGAGAGATGGAAGAACGCTCTTCGTCGGAGAGGACGATCGACGCAGGCGGGAGATTCGTCGAGAGAATCGCCCAGGCTAGGGCACGGATGGAGTCGAGAGGGAAAAGAGAGGAAATGAGAGTAAGTGAGGGTGGACCTAGGTCAATAGTGATTTAAGTTGGATTTTTAAATCCCCAATCGATCGTCCGATCAATTGGGAGCAAGTGAATCGATCGGTCAATCGATTCACGAAGCCTTTGTGCAAAATCGGAAACGCATCTGAATCGATCCATCGATCGATTCAAACACACTGAATCGATCCATTGATCGATTCATATGGACTCTGTGAAAATCGAAAATGCATCTCAATCGATCCTTCGATCGATTGAGACATGCTGAATCGATCCATTGATCGATTCAGATGTCCTCTGTGCATTCCGGAAAGGCATTTCAATCGATCCTTTGATCGATCGAAGTACGCCGAATCGATCCATTGATCGATTCAGACACCCTCTGTGGTGAAGTACGAGCTCCCCAATCGATTGACCGATCGATTGGGAATTCTGATATTACTGCATTTCTGAACACTTTCAGATCCAAGTTTTGAAAATGCACAAATAATTGTACACTACTCTAAAAATCATGAAATTTTGTGTAGTCACTATATATGTCTCATATTATCAAGGAAAAATAAAGTTTGACAAACATAGACTCTTATTAGCAAAGATTTACACAAAATTGAAAGTTGTCGAAAACTTCAATATTTTGGTAAGTTCATATCCAATTATTCAATGATAACTCCCATCCAAAGATAAACTTCAACAAGGGTTTCAAAAATAAGTTTTATAGGTATTTCAAATTAAATTTCCAATCATAATCGTAGGGATAAGTGCACATGATGTGTACACTTGCTTTTCCTATGACTGGCCCAAAGTAAGGTAGGATTAATATTACTAGATGTCATATTGGCTCAAAGTAATGTATCATGACTAACATGTTGAACCAAAAGCATCATCCTAATCATCTCACATAATGTCTAACTGAAGAAATACACAAGCAAGGCTTCTTAGGTCTAATGCGAGATGTAATGAGATATATTCTTAATGTGATATGGGATCATGTAATGCTATACTCACTATTCTGCAAAACACATACCAAGTTCTCTCCTAAGTGAGGTAAATTTCGTCTCGGGTAGTGGTTTGGTAAATATGTCGGCAATATTTGACTTAGAATCAACATAATTTAGTATAATGTCTCCTCTTGCCATATAATCCCTAAAGAAGTGATGTTTCACTTCAATGTGCTTTGTCCTAGAGTGATGCATTGGATTTTTAGTTAAGTTAATGGTGCTAACATTATCACACAATACCTTAACTTTGGAATAGTGAAGCTCATAATCTTCTAAAGTATGCATCATCCAAAGTAATTGAGCTACACAACTACCCATAGCTATATATTCGGCCTCGGTGGTAGACAAAGCGACACAAGGTTGTTTTCGACTACTCCAACTTACTAGGGAGGATCCAAGAAATTGACATCCACCACTAGTACTTTTCCTATCTAATTTGTAACCCGCATAATCAGAATCGGAGTATCCAATCAAATCAAAATTTCGAGTCCTAGGGTACCAAAGACCTACATTAAGGGTACTCTTGATGTATCTCAAAACTCTCTTTACCGCCACTAAATGAGATTCCTTGGCACATGATTGGTAGCTTGCACACATACCTACCGCAAAGAGTATATCTGGTCTACTAACGGTTAGGTATAACAAACTACCAATCATACTTCTATATTGCTTTGGGTCTACTAATTTTCCTTCTTGATCATTATCTATTTTGGTATTAGTTCTCATAGGAGTAGATACTACCTTAGCATTTTCCAAACCAAATTTCTTGATAAGTTCCTTAGCAAATTTTGTTTGATAGACATAAGTTCCTTCATTAGTTTGTTTGACTTGCAATCCTAAGAAAAACATAGCTCTCCAACTAGACTCATCTCAAACTCACTTTCCATATGTTTAATAAAGTCTTGAAGAAGTTCATTATTTGTTGAACAAAAAATGATGTCATCAACATAAACTTGTGCAACAGAAATGTCTCCATCCTTAGACTTTAAAAATAGGGTTGGGTCAATTGTTCCTCTTCTAAAGTCTTTGGAGATTAAGAAGGATGAGAGTCTTTCATACCAAGCCCGGGGAGCTTGTTTTAACCCATATAAGGCTTTCTTAAGTTTATAAACATGATTTGGGTAATCAATGGCTTCAAATCCGGGTGATTGTTCCACATACACTTCCTCCTTAATAAACTCATTTAGGAATGTCGATTTCACATCGATTTGATAAAGTTTAAAACTCATATAAACGACATATCCTAATAAGATCCGAATGGACTATAATCGAGCAATCGGAGCATAGGTTTCATCATAATCAAGTCCTTCAACTTGATTAAAACTCCTAGCCACTAATCTAGCTTTATTGCTAGTTGATCCTGTCCGAATCGCCGAACCAAAGGACGCTGGGCACGTGGCGCTCTCCTAGTTGATGGCGCAGGCCTCCGAAGCTCCGGCGATCCTTCACAGAAGTCGGGCCGGGAAGGGGTTTCCGGCGGCGACCCTCCGACGCTCAAGTCAGGCAAAGCTCAATAGAGAGAAAGGGGCTCCAAAACTCGTAGCGTGCGTACCTCCGGCGAAGTAAGAGGCTCTTTATATAGAGCGGTGAAAGAACTAATGCACTTCCACTGAGGTGCCTATGTGTCTGCAGCCCATACCCCGGTATGCACCTGTCAGAGAGCTTACCTGACGCCATACTGCGACAGTCCTATTGCGCCTTCGATGGGACAACAGGACACCCCGTTGTCAAACTAGGAGTATGGCCTGGCCATATGACTTGACGGCTGTCAGAAGATGTTCCCCCTTCTTTACTGCTCATAATCCGGGGCGTCCGACCGGCTTGACAGGGAGTCCGTCCGGCCGGCCCTCCTCCTTTTACGCGCTGGCCGAACGACACTCACCTCACGTCCGGCCTACCGTTGACATTGGTGTGCTGGGGAAATTTCCGGTAGGCGCCATGTAGAGACTGTTAGCAGTCATTTTTTCCTGGTTCTTCCGCTCGGCTCTTAACTACTGTTTCGACAGAGCGTCGGAACCCCGACCCGGTCAGGGCGTCTTTTACTACCGAATGTCCCTTGGTCGGCCGATCGGTCTTGTCCATTTCTTCCAAGTCCGGTCGGCTCACCCTTCTCCGACGGGCTACTTGGCCATTTGACCTCCACGTGGCGTTGACCCCTCGTTAGGGGGTCCCGGGCTTTTACCACCGGATCACTTGCCTTCCCCTCGAGTCTAGTCGAAGGAGGCGAAGTCCGACTGACTGGACTGCCGATCTAACAGAACGATCATTGCATTGGGCCGCTCGGCCAGGCCTAATGATGCTCGTCCGTTCGGCGGTATCTGGTCCGTGCCTTGTGGTCTCTTGGACTCCATGTCCGATGCTCTCCTCTACTATTCATCACGTGCACTGCGCACGGTAAGGGGAGCTCATTAAATGCGGCCAGTATCCCGCTGACACGTGACGATTATGCGTTTGTCAGCGTATGGCGGTGGCGTCATTTCCGATGGGACAGCCGCCGTTTGAAATGGACGGCTGGATGATGGCCTCGTTATCGACGACCTGGATCGGACGGTGGAGGTTGCTCCCGGACGGCGATATAAAGCCCGCGACTCCGTTTCCGCCGCCTTGTTGCTTCATCCTCCTCCGGCGCTTCTCTGCTCGCTTTTTTCTCCGGTGACCTCGCCCCTCCGCTTTCGGCAAACTCCAGGCCCCCGTCGATCATCTTTCTCGCCCGTAAGACCCTCTTTCTTGTTCCCCACGTTTTCTTCTTTCGGTTAATCGTTTCCTTCAGTCGGTTTTCCTCCATTCCTTGCTTGAACCTTCCCTTTTGGTCCCGTATTCTCGTCTTTCGACCATGACTAGCACCTCGCAGTCGACCAGCGGCGCTCCGGGTCTATGGTACACGACCATGGAGAGCCGTTTTGATGAGGAAGACGCATTGCGTCTCGTTCGGACTTACAACCTGCCGACCGACCACCAAATAGTGTTAGCCACACCGGCCGATCGGCCTCATGAACCGCCGCCCGGCACTGTTCTTTTCTTCCGAGACCAATTTCTGGCGGGACTACGTCCCCCCCCCCCCCCAAGTTTTTCTTACAAGTCTGTAATTATTTTCGCATTCCGCTCGGCCAGGTAGTTCCTAACTTAATTAGGCTGTTGAGCAGAGTGATAGTTTTATTCAAACTGAACGGCATCCCCCTAGACCCAAAAATTTTCCACTACTTCTACTATCCCAAGCAGGCCGAGTGGGGAACTTTTGTTTTTCAATCTAGGATAGGTTTCGTCCTCTTCGATAGCATGCCGAGCTCCAACAAACATTGGAAGGAGCATTTTTTCTATATACGTTTTCCCGAGCGGCCAACTTTTCGCACCAAGTTGCAGACGGCTATGCCAGCGCAACCGGAGCTCGGCAAGTTTAGAGGCGACGCGGCCTACCTTCATGCATCCGAACGGCTAGTTGGTCAGCGCTATCATATTGGCAAGCTACTCCTCCCGGGAGTAATGCACATATTCGGCTTGTCCTCTACCACAGCCGATCTGCCCTGCAGCATGAGTAAGTTTCCTTATCTTCCCGTTTGTTTTGTTCTAACTGATTTATTTTTTGCTTCTGCAGCTGAAGTCATGTGGCGCGCTAAGGCAACCGAAAAGCTCAAGCTGAAAGCCGCTCAGATTGAGGCGGTGAAGAACAAGGAGGTCGCCGATCGGGGCCTTGGATCCGCTGATCCGACCGGCGAAGCAAGTGAGGGGGCTCAGGAGGTCCCTGAAGCCTTAGCCGCTGCTACCTCTCACGACGAGGCAGCGGGCGGCACTGAACCTTCCAACCAAGCTGAGGTAGAGGGCCGTTCGGCAGATGATGTTCCGCTAGTCACTCGGAAGCGCCGACGACCGGAATCTACGTCTGCCTCCACTCCACTTGACGAGCCACAGCCTGAGCGGAGCGCGGATGCTCCGGTGCTGTCCGGAACGGTTTCTCTCGAGAGTACCCCAACCCCTCATGGCTCTCTGAGGGCCAGCTCTGAGGTGCCGCCTTCCATCCCTTCAAGAACCCGGCGCTGTATCAGGCGTTTGGGCGAGCTTCCTTCCTCGTCCACCGGTGGGTCATCTGGTAAGGCCGCTGCTTCTCAGAGCGAACCGAGCGGCCAGAATTTAATTAAAACCGTTCTGCGCCTTCCTTCGGAGGCGTACATGGCTGCTGCTGATTGGCCAATGGTCCCTGAGCAGCAGATTACCTTGACGGGCCCTCTTGCCCAAGCTTGGGTGGACGCTCGGCGTCGAATAGCCAAGATGACTCCCGGACAGCTCGGCGACAGCAACCTACAACAGGCCACCGGGGTATGCTCTGTTTCTTTGTTTGCGTATTTGAATTATGTTTTTAACTTGTCCACATTTGCTAGCAGAACTGGGTGGAGCAGATCGTCATTAGCGATCGATTGGCCGAACTGGAGGATGAGTTGAAAAAACAAAAAGCTGCGGGGGGCACCGAGCAGTCGACGGCCGCTCTGGAGAAGGCCAAAAAATTATTGGAAGCCGAGCGGAAAAGGGCTTCCGATCTGGCGAGCAAGGTCGTTCGTCTTGAGACGATGATCAAGCAACGAGATAAAGAAATCAAGACGGCGACCACTCGAAAGCGCCAGGCCATCGATGATATGGACCGGATGAAGGTGGAGATCAGAGGGTTAGAGCAACGCATCAAGGATCTGCTGGCCACCGAGAAGGAGAGCCGCTCGGCCGATCTCCAAAGGTTTGATGGAGACTTGAAGGATCTCCAAGCTGCCAGCGATGCTGCCCACGCCGCACTCAAAGAATATCAAGAGGGGGAGTCGGCTCGCTCCGAAGAAGGGAGGAAGGCGTTCCTCCGCTCGGAAGACTTCGGAGAGAAGTTTACCGACAAGATATCTCTCACTTTCGAGGAGGCGATCAAGGCGGCGGTGGGCTATCTGAAGACCAAAGGCCATCTGCCTGCCGAGCTGACCATCCCCCCCGAGGACCTCGCGAGGGTGATGGACTCCATCCCCGACGCTCTTTTTGATTTTGATGTGTGAGGAGCATTTTTATGAACTTTTTTGTATTCCCGCCGTTCGGCCCAACTTATTTCTGTAATGACTTGTTTGATTTACCTAATGAGTAATAGATGACCTTCTGCTCCTTTCACTTCTGTTTTAGCAAGGCATTTTTCCCTCGTCACGCCAAAGTGTTCTTTATATCCTTTCCGTTCGGCACCACGCTTCTGTCCGGCTCAATTCGATCGTCTTAATGACATCTATCATGCGACCGCGCGGCCGCTAGGTTTTCGGACGTGACCGCTCGGCATTTACATGCTAATATCCCTAACTTCCACTGACCAACTTTTTCTTTGTGCCTTACCCCCAAAGGGGTTTTCCGTACATTTTTGATAAGCGAGCCGCTCAACCGTATGATCGGGCTATCGTTGATTGTATCTTGTGACTGGCTATCCGCTCGGACGTTTATAGACGCAGGCTCGTCTCTCGATATTTAACGTCGGAGCTCGACGGTCTTCCGCTCGGACGTTTATAGACGCCGGCTCGTCTCTCGATATTTAACGTCGGAGCTCGATGGTCTTCCGCTCGGACGTTTATAGACGCCGGCTCGTCTCTCGATATTTAACGTCGGAGCTCGACGGTCTTTCGCTCGGACTTTTATAGACGCCGGCTCGTCTCTCGATATTTAACGTCGGAGCTCGACGGTCTTCCGCTCGGACGTTTATAGACGCCGGCTCTCGATATTTAACGCCTGAGCCCGACGGTCTTCCGCCGGACTTTTATAGACGCCGCTGCCTCGATATTTAACGCCGAGCTCGACGGTCTTCCGCTGACTTTATGACGCCTCCTCTCTCGATATTTAACGTCGGAGCTCGACGGTCTTCCGCTCGGACTTTATAGACGCCGGCTCGTCTCTCGATATTTAACGTCGGAGCTCGACGGTCTTCCGCTCGGACGTTTATAGACGCCGGCTCGTCTCTCGATATTTAACGTCGGAGCTCGACGGTCTTCCGCTCGGACTTTTATAGACGCCGGCTCGTCTCTCGATATTTAACGTCGGAGCTCGACGATCTTCCTCTCGGACGTTTATAGACGCCGGCTCGTCTCTCGATATTTAACGTCGGAGCTCGACGGTCTTCCGCTCGGACTTTTATAGACGTCGGCTCGTCTCTCGATATTTAACGTCGGAGCTCGACGGTCTTTATGGTTAACTTTTAACTGATTATATATGCCTTGCCGAGGGGCGAGGGTCTTCGATATCGAGCGTGCGGCTCGTTTAATATACCTCCGGCCTAACGGTCCGGGGCCTTCAATATCGAGCCTTTGGCTCGGATACAATTCCCCCTGCCGAACGGCACGGGGTCTTCGTCCTCGAGCATTCGTCTCGTATATTTATATGCCCCGGCCGAACGGCACGAGGTCTTCACGCAGTAAGCCGTTCGGCGGAGGATGCTCAATGTGTTTTCATCTTTTTGCTTCCTGCATTACAAGGACAAGGGCGACTAGCACATACACAAAAATGAGTTACATTCGTGCACCTTTCATCCAGCTCGATAAGGTTGGAGATGATTTGCACTCCACGGTCGATCCAGCTGCCACCCGTCTTCATCCTCCAAATAATATGCGCCCGAGCGGAGCTTTTCAATAACCTTGAAGGGGCCCGCTCACGGTGCCTCCAATTTGCCGGCGTCGCCGACCGGCTTGACTTTCTTCCAGACAAGATCGCCGACCTGGAATGATCTGGGGATTACACGGCGGTTGTAATTTTGCTTCATCCGTTGCCGGTACGCCATCAGCCGGACGGACGCCTTGGCTCTTTCTTCTTCGACCAGGTCCAGCTCTATGTTCCTCCGCTCGGCGTTGTCCTCATCATAGCTTTGGATCCGAGCGGATTCGACTCCAACTTCAACAGGAATGACCGCTTCGCCGCCATACACCAGGTGGAAAGGCGTGACGCCCGTCCCTTCCTTTGGAGTCTTTCGGATGGCCCATAAGACGCCCGACACTTCATCTGGCCAACTTCCTCCCAAATGGTCGAGCCGAGCGCGCAGAATACGAAGAATTTCCCGATTGGCAACTTCGGCTTGACCGTTGCTTTGGGGATAAGCCACGGACGTGAAGTGTTGCTCGATGCCGTAGCTTTTGCACCAATCCCCTAACATCTTCCCTGTGAATTGCCGCCCATTGTCTGAGACCAATCGGCGAGGGATGCCGAACCGACAGATGATGTGTTGCCAGATAAATTTTTTGACCATCTGTTCGGTGATCTTGGCTAGCGGCTCGGCCTCCACCCACTTGGAAAAATAATCAACCGCCACTAGCAAAAATTTCCGCTGCTCGGTCGCCATCGGGAATGGACCAACAATATCCATTCCCCATTGATTGAACGGACATGAAACCGTTGATGCCTTCATTTCTTCTGCCGGTCGGTGGTTGAAGTTATGGTACTTTTGGCATGAAAGGCACGTTGACACTGTCCGAGCGGCATCTGCTTGTAAAGTCGGCCAGAAGTATCCAGCTAGCAGGATCTTCTTAGCTAGTGCTCGTCCGCCCGGATGTCCTCCGTACGATCCTTGATGTACTTCTTGGAGGATGTAAGCCGAGTCCTCCGAGCTCACGCATTTCAACAACGGGCGTGAGAAAGCCTTTTGATAAAGCTGATCGCCGATGAGTGTGAACCGACCGGCTCTCCTCCTTAGCAGCTGGGCTTCATACTCATTGGATGGTGTGGCGCCCGAGCGGAGGAACTCTATGATGGGCGTCCGCCAGTCGCTTGGAAAGGTGAGGCCTTCCATCCGGTCGACGTACGCCACCAACAGTATTTTTTCAATTGGCTGCTGAATGGCGACCGGCGTTATTGAGCTCGCGAGCTTGGCTAACTCATCGGCCGCTTGATTTCCTGCTCTGGGTATCTTCTGAACAATAACTTCTCGAAAATCAGCTTTGAGCTTCTCGAAGGCTTCAGCGTAGAGCTTGAGCCGAGCACTATTGATTTCGAAGGTACCAGAGAGCTGCTGAGCGGCCAACTGCGAGTCCGAGTGGAGTGTTACCCGACCGGCTCCAACATGTCGGGCGGCCTGCAAGCCAGCTATGGGGGCCTCATACTCCGCCTCATTGTTGGTAGCTTTATAATCCAGCCGGACGGATAGGTGCATCTTTTCTTCTTGTGGAGAGAGCAGCAATATTCTAATCCCGCTTCCGAGCCGAGTGGACGACCCATCCACATATATTCTCCATATAGCTTCCGGCTCCGGCCTTTGCACCTCAGTCACAAAATCGGCCAAGGATTGCGCTTTGATCGCCGAGCGGGGCTGGTATTGGATGTCAAATTCACTTAGCTCTGTCGTCCATTTGATGAGCCGTCCGGATGCCTCGGGATTTAGTAGAATACGTCCGAGCGGGCTATTGGTTTTGACAATAATAGTATGCGCCAGGAAATATGGACGAAGGCGCCGAGCGGCGAGGACCAGAGCGAAAGCTAGCTTTTCGAGCCCAGTGTAGCGAGATTCAGCATCTTTTAAAATGTGACTAAGGAAATACACCCCTCACCAATGCTGAGCCGACTGCCTGCTCGGTCGAGGATAGATAAATACAAAGTGGCTCACCAATAGTCGGCTTGGCTAATACCGGGAGCGAATTCAGATATGCCTTCAAATCTTCGAACGCCCGGTCGCATTCTTCGTCCCAGTAAAATTTTGTAGCTTTGCGTAAGATCTTGAAAAAAGGAAGGCTCCGGTCGGCGGTTTTGGAGATGAATCTGGATAGAGCGGTTATCCGACCGGCCAAACGCTGCACTTCCCTTGTATTTCTTGGGGGCGGCATGTCTTGTAGGGCTTTCACCTTGCTGGGATTTGCTTCGATTCCCCGCTCGGTCACTATGTACCCCAGAAAACGCCCCCCTTTTGCTCCGAACAGGCACTTCTGGGGATTTAGCTTGACTCCATATTTGCGCAGCGTTCGGAAGGTTTCCTCCATGTCTTTGAAGAGATCTGCCGCTCGGACGGATTTGATGAGAATGTCATCCACATAAACTTCTAGGTTCCGCCCGATCTGCTCTCTGAACACTTTATTCATTAAAGGCTGATATGTGGCTCCCGCGTTCTTTAATCCGAACGGCATCACATTATAGCAATAAGTGCCGTCGGCCGTCACGAAGCTGACCTTTTCTTGATCTTCACGGGCGAGCGGCACTTGGTGATAGCCCTGGTAGGCGTCGAGCATACAGATTAATTCGCAGCCGGCCGTAGAGTCCACCAGCTGGTCTATCCGGGGCAGAGGATAAAAATCTTTCGGGCAAGCTTTGTTGAGATCCCGAAAATCTATGCACACTCTCCATTTGTTGCCCGGTTTGGAGACTAATACTACGTTCGCCAGCCAGCTCGGGAACTGAACCTCGCGAATATGGCCGGCTTCCAGAAGCTTCTCCACCTCCGCCCGGATGATGACGTTCTACTCGGCGCTGAAATCTCTTTTTCTCTGCTTTACCGGCCGAGTGTCTGGTCGGACATGTAACTCGTGCTGCGCTATGCTCGGCGAAATTCCGGGCAGCTCATGTGTCGACCAGACGAAGACATCATGATTTCTTCGGAGGCATTGGGTCAGCTCTTCTTTCTGCTTCTCCTCCAGATCGGACGCAATAAAGGTTGTGGCCTCCGATCGGGATGGGTGAATCTGCACTTCCTCTTTTTCTTCATAAATTAAAGAGGGTGACTTTTCGGTGATGGCGTTTACCTCGATCCGGGACGCCTTCCGAGCGAAATTGGCTTCTGTTCGGACCATCTCGATGTAGCATCGCCGAGCTGCTAACTGATCTCCTCGTACCTCTCCCACTTTGTCCTCCACGGGGAACTTGATCTTTTAATGGAAGGTTGAGACGACCACTCGGAATTCGCTGAGCGCCGGTCGTCCCAGAATGACGTTGTAGGACGAGGGAGAGTCGACCACCACAAAGTTTGTTGTCCTTGTCCTCCTGAGCGGCTCTTCTCCCAACGAGGTAGCCAGCCGGATCTGTCCGACCGGCTGAACTGCGTTACCCGTAAACCCGTAGAGCGGAGTTGTCATGGGTAACAGCTCGGCTCGATCAATTTGCAGCTGATCGAACGCCTTCTTGAATAAGATGTTGACTGAGCTCCCTGTGTCAACAAATACGCGGTGAATTGTGTAATTGGCTATTACCGCTTTGATGAGCAGAGCATCGTCGTGGGGTACTTCAACTCCTTCCAAGTCCCCTGGCCCGAAACTGATTTCCGGTTCGCTCGCCCGTTCTTGGCTGCAGCTAACGGCATGGATTTGGAGCTGCCGGACGCTCGCCTTTCTAGCTCGGTTGGAGTCTCCTCCGGTCGGCCCGCCAACAATAACGTTTATCTCGCCTCGGGAAGTATTGCTTCTATTTTCCTCTTCCCGAGCGGACGGTCGAGACCGTTCTCTGGACGCTCGGCGATTCTCCTGCCTTGGAGAACGATGCCGATCGGGAGTCTGTTGCTGCTGTGGCCTATCAGCTCGCGTCCGATCGGCTTCATGAGTTCTCTGTCGCCTGTCGACTGAGGGAGACCGTCGTCCGGCATTCCGGGGCACAGGATGAGTCACGAAGGGAAGACTTCGACAATCCCTTGTGTTGTGCGTATCCGTCCGGTGGAAGGAGCAGAACATCGGGGTCCATCTCTTCTTTGGCTTGGGCCGAGCGGCAGCTACCTCTTGCACATGGGACCTGGCGTGGGGGGATCGGATTGCTTCGGTCCTTGGTCCTCTAGGCGGCTGATGAGCGGCGTGCTGTTTCCGCTCGGCAGGGGGAGCCCGCTCGGTTGGAGTTTCTTTTTTCCTGGCCGCTTGCGCTTCTTCCACGTTGATGTATTCGTTCGCCCGGTGTAGCATGTGATCATAGTCTCGGGGCGGCTTTCGGATGAGTGATCGGAAGAAATCCCCATCCACTAGGCCTTGTGTGAAGGCATTCATCATAGTTTCCGAGGTGGCCGTTGGAATGTCCATCGCCACTTTGTTGAACCGCTGGATGTAAGCTCGGAGCGATTCACGAGCTTCTTGCTTGATGGCGAACAGGCTCACGCTTGTTTTCTGGTAGCGTCGACTGCTCGCAAAATGGTGGAGGAAAGTCGTTCGGAACTCCTTGAAGCTAGTGATGGATCCGTCCGGCAACCTCCGAAACCACCGTTGAGCCGATCCCGAGAGAGTGGTAAGAAAAACTCGGCATTTCACCCCATCTGTGTATTGATGGAGCGTAGCTGTGTTATCAAACTTACCCAGATGATCATCTGGGTCGGTTGTCTCATTATACTCGCCGATCGTCGGAGGCACATAGTGCTTCGGCAGAGGATCTTGCAGAATAGCCTCTGAAAATTGGCGATTGATCCGCTCGGGCGATGCGTCCGCTCGGGGGGCTTTCCCTTTTCTGTCTTCTCGTCTAGGCATTTCATCCGAAGAAGATCCCCGGTCCCTTTGAGCTGCTGCAGCTTCAGGGGTGCGGAATAAGGCTCGATGAAATGCAACGGTGGCCGGTGGTGCTTCCGCTCGACCACCAGACGCTGATGTTGCTTGCTGCTCTGGCCGCTCGGCTGTGGTTTTCTGCTTTTGCTCCACGAGCTTGGCGGCCCTTATCTCGATCAGAGCGTCGAGTTCCTCGTTCGAAAGCGTCACCATGTGTTGTCGTCCAGCCTCGTCCATTGTTTCCGATCGGATGCAGGAGCGTTCCCACAGACGGCGCCAAATTGATCCTGTCCGAATCGCCGAACCAAAGGACGCTGGGCACGTGGCGCTCTCCTAGTCGATGGCGCAGGCCTCCGAAGCTCCGGCGATCCTGCACAGAAGTCGGGCCGGGAAGGGGTTCCCGGCGGCGACCCTCCGACGCTTAAGTCAGGTAAAGCTCAATAGAGAGAAAGGGGCTCCAAAACTCGTAGCGTGCGTACCTCCGGCGAAGTAAGAGGCTCTTTATATAGAGCGGTGAAAGAACTAATGCACTTCCACTGAGGTGCCTATGTGTCTGCAGCCCATACCCCGGTATGCACCTGTCAGAGAGCTTACCTGACGCCATACTGCGACAGTCCTATTGCGCCTTCGATGGGACAACAGGACACCCCGTTGTCAGACTAGGAGTATGGCCTGGTCATATGACTTGACGGCTGTCAGAAGATGTTCCCCCTTCTTTACTGCTCATAATCCGGGGCGTCCGACCGGCTTGACAGGGAGTCCGTCCGGCCGACCCTCCTCCTTTTACGCGCTGGCCGAACGACACTCACCTCACGTCTGGCCTGCCGTTGACATTGGTGTGCTGGGGAAATTTCCGGTAGGCACCATATAGAGACTGTTAGCAGTCATTTTTTCCTGGTTCTTCCGCTCGGCTCTTAACTACTGTTTCGACAGAGCGTCGGAACCCCGACCCGGTCAGGGCGTCTTTTACTACCGAATGTCCCTTGGTCGGTCGATCGGTCTTGTCCATTTCTTCCAAGTCCGGTCGGCTCACCCTTCTCCGGCGGGCTACTTGGTCATTTGACCTCCACGTGGCGTTGACCCCTCGTTAGGGGGTCCCGGGCTTTTACCACCGGATCACTAGTGACTTTTCCTTGATCATCCAGTTTGTTTCTAAACACTCATTTTGTTGTAACAATTGTACTATCATTTGGTCTTGGAACCAATTCCCATACATCACTTCTTTCAAATTGATTCAACTCTTCTTGCATTGCTAGAATCCAATCCGTATCAATTAAGGCTTCATCAATTGATTTTGGCTCAAATTGTGATATTAGAGCAATTTGACTAGTATGATCTATAAAGTATTTTATCTAGTTCTTACTCCTTGAGTCACATCTCCAACTATTTGATCAATAGGATGATCTTGATGATGCCTTACGGTCCTCGAAGTTATGGAATCATCATCTTTGGGAGAATCATTGTTTACATTGTTTCTTTCATCATCCGAACCATCTCTTCCTCCCCCTTGATCGATACCCTCTAAATGTAGATTTTGTATTTCTTGAGTAATGACTTGATTTTGCTCAATTATATCTTTATCAATAAATGATTTCCTAGGGTAAGTACTAGTGGACTCATCAAACTCAACATTAGATGATTCCTCAACCGTTTGAGTCCTTTTGTTGTATACCCTATATCCTCTACTAGTAGACGAGTATCCAACTAGAATTCCCTCATTGGACTTGGCCTCAAATTTACCTAAATCATCTTTAGTATTAAGAATATAGACCTTACAGCCAAAGACTTTAAAATAGTGAATTGTAGGAATTGTGTCATTCCATAGTTTAAAAGGTGTTTTCTCTAAAAACTTATGAATCAAGACACGATTTTAAATGTAACAAGCGGTATTAACCGCTTCGGCCCACAAATAGCTCGGTAAGGAATATGCATTGAGCATGGTTCTAGCCGCCTCTTGTAAAGCTCGATTCTTCCTCTCCACTACACCATTTTGTTGAAGTGTTCTTCGTCAAGAAAATTCATGCTTATAGCCAATTTCTAGACAAAACTTGGAAAAGTTCAAATTCTCGAACTCTCCACCATGTCACTCCTAATGCTATCAATTTTGAGGTTCTTTTCGTTTTCTACCCTCTTGGTAAACCCTATAATTGTTTCTAAAGTTTCTCCCTTATGTTTCAAGAAATAAACCCAAGTATATCTAAAGTAATCATCTACTATCACCAAATAATATTTGTTAGCTACCAAGGAAGGTGTTCTATGACAATCAAAAAGATCCAAATGCAATAATTCTAATGGTAATGAAGTGCTAGTTAAGGTTTTACCTTTGTGTGACGACCTTGATTGCTTACCCTCTTGGCATGCATCACACAATTTGTCCTTGATGTACTTGATCTTTGGTAGTCCCTTTACTAGCTCCATCTTGGCTACCTTGGCTATGTTCCTCATATTGATATGTCCAAGTCTTCTATGTCATGTCATCCTTCCTCTTCTTTTGATATCAAACACTTAATAGAGGGGTTAGAAGCATATGAAAGATCAACATAATAAATATTTGCCTTTCTAAATCCTTTTAACACAACATTTTCAAGATTTTTGTGCTTAACTAAACACTTATCGGGGTGAAACTCTACATTATATCCGGCATCACATAATTGGCTAATACTAAGCAAATTAAACCCCATATTTTTAACTAATAAGACTTTATGAATGATAATTGTGGGTGATACCTCAATTGTACCTTTACCTATAATCTTGAGCTTCCCACTATTCTCAAATGATACCGTTCCTTTCTTTATATAATTTATTGTGGAGAATTTGCTCACATCATCGGTCATATGTCTTGAGCAACCGCTATCCACAATCCACATATTCGCATCGTTCTTCTCTTCTACCTAAACAACATAAAACACACAACTCTTTGGTACCCATGCACTTGATTCGGAAATATCATTTAAATATTTCTTAGGCACCCAAGCTTGTCTTACCTTTCCTTTAGGATTCTTCTTAACATTGTTTCTAAGCGCATCATTTCTAGTACCATTGATTAGAGACATGTATGTAACTTCCTTTTCCTTAGGTCTATATCCTATTCTGACTTTATTGTAAACGATTCTTTCGTCTCTAATGATCATATCTAAATATTTGTATCCATTTGTGAACTTCTCTAGACATGCTCTTAACTCAATCACGTCATTCTTCAATTTTTCATTTTCTTCCTTGAGCATGCTTGACTCACTAGATGAACATGTATCATTTTTAATGGACTTAAGCTTTCCCTTCAAGGTCTTCACCTTAGATTGTGATTTAACAAAAGTATTTTTGAGATGAGCAATAGTTTTAGTTTTATAAAGAAATTCTATTTTAGGAGATTCTTTTATCTCATCATCACTTGATGATGATTCATCACTTGACTCCTCTTCATTTGATGAATCCTCTTCACTTGACCCTTCCTCTTGACTTGACTCTTCTTTGTTATCTTCAAATGCCATAAATACCATATGTCGGGTCACATGACATAATTCATCCTCATCCGATGAGTCAACGTTTGGTGTGTCCCAAGTAGCTTGAGCCACCATGGCTTTCTTCTTCTTTTTCTCCTTCTTCTTCTCCTTTTCCTCTTTCTTCCTCAATTCCGGACAATTTGGCTTGATGTGTGATTTCTTGTTACATCCATAACAAATGACATTAGTGTTAAAACTTAAACTTTGACTATTTTTACCTTTTGAAGGTTGAAACATTTTCTTCACATCCTTTCTTGTTAATTTCCTTGATCTTCCCATCATCTTCTTGACATAATGTGTCACTTCACTTGCCGACATTTCATCATCACTATCCGATGATTCTTGCTCGGATTCGGATGATGAGGATTCCATCTTCTTTTCTTTCTTCTTTTTCTTTTCTTTCTTTTCTACAATAAGAGTCATACCTTTCTCTTTTGAAACCACATTAGCTTGTTCATGAAGTTCAAACTCGCAAAATAATTCATCAAGCTTAACCAAGGAGAGATCTCTAGATACCTTATACGCATCATCCATTGATGCCCATAAAGTGGTTCTAGGAAAAGATTGAAGGGTATACCTTACTAGATCCCTATTGTCAATTTCCTCACCTATTACATGGAGTCCATTTACTATCTCCTTGAATCTTCCATGCATTTGACTCATGGTTTCATTGGTCTTCATGGTGAAGGTTTGGAGTTGCCCCAACAAAAGATCTCTCTTGACTCTTCTAGATTTGCTTGATCCCTCATTTAATTCAATGAGCTTTTCCCAAAGCTCTTTGGCGGAGTTGAATGATCCTACTTTGCTTAATTGCTCCTTTGAAAGTCCACATTGTAAGGTTGTTGTGGCTTTTGCATTTGCTTGGGCCTTCTTTGCCATCTCTTTTGTCCAATCCTTGGTTGGAAGGGTTGCTCCCGATTCGTCTTTTGGTTTTTCAAATCCATCTACAACACTAAATTAATTTTTAATATCATTCATCAAATAATATTCTATCCTACCTTCTAATATGTGAAATCATTTCCATCAAAGAAAGGTGATCGAGCGGTGCTATATTCCTCTTGAAACGCCATCTTGATGCTTCGGTTGACGATGAGTTCTTCCGATGCGTTCCTAGCGTTGATACCAATTGATAGGACCTTCGTGTATGACTAGAGGGGGGTGAATAACCTTTCTTCGAATTTTACCTACAACTTGTTAGCGAAAGCAAATAGAAAGAAATGAAAGACAAGAAAAACAAGAAAACAATGCTAACTCCTTGGTTTACTTGGTCTCCACCTCCTTGAGGTGACTAATCTAAGGCACACACCCACACGATCAAGCTCCAATATGAACTTCTCCTTCTCGTTATCACAAACGAAGGTGGAGAAACCTTTACAAGGTTGCCTCTTCCTCTTACAAGATGAGATCTAGCTTAGGAGGAAGAGACTCAAAATCTTTTGCTTGGAAATCACTTGGAGAGCTCTATCTTTTCTTAGCACAATGAGTATTCAAGAGTTGTATATTGCTACAGTGCATCTCCCCTTTTTATTTGTCTTCAAAAGTAGTCGTTTCTCACGTGATCATCGTCGTCGATCGATTGAGCACATCTTCAATCGATTCAAATATAGCCGTTGAGCATCGTCACGATCGATTGGGTCAACACTGGATCGATTCAGTCGCATATTTCATAGGTACAGAAGCGGATTCAATCGATCGGCCGATCAATTGGTTACCTCCAATCGATCGGCTGATCGATTCAAAATTGCACTGCTCCTTCGTGCAGAAACCTTCTGAATCGATCGACCGATCGATAGGTTATCTCCAATCGATCGACTGATCGATCCAGGTTCGCACTGTGCTATCGCGCAGAAAGCATGTGAATCGATCGGCCGATCGATTGGAGGAATCCAATCGATCGGCCGATCGATCCTGTTGGTTGCTACTCGGAAAACCTATAGGTTCCTCTGTACAAAAATTTTGTACAAAGATCTGAACCTTTTCCTAGCTACCATGTGTTCTTTTAAATTAAATTTTGGATCGCCTGCGGAACTTAACACGTTTGATCCAAAACTTAATCTATTTGTTCTTTTAGGTTTTGACTTGGATCTCCTGCGGAACTTAACACGTTCGACCCAAGTCTCCTTAAGTTATTAATTCCATTAAATATTAATTTCCATAAAAGGTTCCCAGTACTGACGTGGCGAGGCACATGACCTTCTTGGATATGGGAGCAACCACCACCGACTAGACAAAACCTTTAATAGAAAGCTAATATTTAATTTCCTAAAATAACTTTAGGTTAACCAAAAAGAACAATCAAATCACAAGAAAAAGAAAAAAAACTAAAGAACACTATATCGAAAACAAATTCGAAACTCTAGAATCGTATGCCTCTTGTATTTAGTATTATTTCCAAAAATAACTAGTATGATGCGGAAACAAAAATTACTAGTTATACCTTTTAGAAAGACCTCTTGATCTTCTACCGTATTCCTCTTCTAACCTCGGACGTTGTGTGGGCAACGATCTTTCGAGATGAGAACCACCAAGCACCTTCTTCTTCCTTGCAAGTTTCGGCCACCACAATTTCTCCAAGAGAAGTAGAGGTCCGGCCACCACCATCAAGCTCCAAGGGATGCAAGAAACAAAACCACCTTTCTCTCCTTCTTCTCCTAGCTAGAACCGGCCACCATCAAGTGCTCCAAGAGATTTCGGCCACACAAGAAGAAGAGAGAAGAGGAAGAAGGGTCGGCCACCCAAGGAGGAAAAGAGGGAGAAGAATAATAGAGTTGATCCCCATGAAGGCACCTCTACCCCTCTTTTATAATCCTTGGTCTTGGCAAATAAGGAAATTTAATTAAAACTTCCTTAATTCTTTTGCCATGAAAAAGAAAATTTTATTAATTAAAAACAATTTTCCTATTCTCAATTTACATGGCCGGCCACCACAAGTTATAAACAAGGAGAGTTTTAATTAATTAAAACTTCCTAATTTGTCTCCAGAAATTTATAAAAATTTCTCCAATAATTTTCATCCCTTCATGGTTGGTTAATAAAAAGGAAATTAGATAAATTAAAATCTTTCTTTTAAACATGTCGATAAAAAGAAAGTTATCTCTAAAAATTAAAATCTCGTTTAATCTACGAATAAGGAAAGGTATCAAATCTTTTCTTAATCTTTTGTAGAAACTAATAAAAGAGAATATTTAATTTTTAAACTCTCTTTTAAATTATTATCATGGTTAAAAAGGAAAGTTTTCTTAAAATAAAATCTCCTTTCAATCTACAAATAAGGAAAGATTTCAAATCTTTTCTTAATCTTTGTAGAAAGCTTTTAAAAAGAAAGATTTAATTTTAAACTCTCTTTTAAAACTATGATATCCACATAAGAAATAATTTTAATAAAAATCCTTTTAATATGATGTGGCCGGCCACCTAAGCTTGGGCTCCAAGCTATTGGCCGGCCGACCCTAAGCTTGAGCTTTAAGCTTGGCTTGGTCGGCCCCTATTGGTTGGGTAAGAAGGTGGTATGTGGTGGGTATAAATCTCTATATACAAGAGGCTACGATAGGGACCGAGAGGAGGAATTGGTTTTGGTCTCCGATAAAATTAAGCATCCGTTCGCCTTGAACACACAACTTAATTTTATCAATAATAATTCATTCCACTAGAGAACTACTATTGAACTACCGCACCAATCCCAAATTATATTTTGGGCTCCTTCTTATCATGAGTGTGTTAGTCTCCCTGTGTTTAAGATATCGAATGTCCACTAATTAAGTGAGTTACTGACAACTCATTTAATTAATATCTTAGTCCAAGAGTAGTACCACTCAACCTTATCATCATGTCGGACTAGGTCCACCTGCAGGGTTTAACATGACAATCCTTATGAGCTCCTCTTGAGGACATTATCAACCTAGTATCTCTAGGACACAGTTTCCTTCTATAATCAACAACACACACTATAAGTGATACCATTTCCCAACTTATCGGGCTTATTGATTCATCGAACTAAATCTCACCCATTGATAAATTAAAGAAATAAATATCAAATATATGTGTTTGTTATTATATTAGGATTAAGAGCACACACTTCCATAATAACCGAGGTCTTTGTTTCTTTATAAAATCAGTATAAAAGAAACGACCTCAAATGGTCCTACTCAATACACTCTAAGTGTACTAGTGTAATTATACAGTCAAGATAAACTGATACCTAATTACACTACGACCTTCTAATGGTTTGTTCCTTTCCATTTTGGTCGTGAGCTACTGTTTATAATTTATAAGGTACTGATAACATGATCTTCTGTGTGTGACACCACACACCATGTTATCTACAATATAAATTAATTGAACAACTACTTTTATCATAAATGTAGTTATTTGACCAATGTGATTCTTATTTCTAGATAAATGTTTATACCAAAAGCTAGACTTTTAGTATACACTCTAACAATCTCCCACTTATACTAAAAGACTAAGCTGTCATATCTGCTGCCATACATCTGATTCTCATCCCTTCAACATGCCCATCAAAAGTTTTTGCCTTAAGGACCTTAGTGAAAGGATCTATAGGTCATCACCTGATGCAATCTAGGCGGCAACAACTTCTCCTCGTTTATACGATTCCTCGTATTGGGTGGTACTTGCACTCTATTGTGTTTACTTGCCTTATAGACTTATGGTTTCTTCGAGTTTGCTACTGCACCAACATTATTACAATAAATTGTAATAATTTTTGGACAAACCAGAAATCATATCTAAGTCTATCTTGAGGTTATTGAGTAATTCAGCTTTTATGGCTACCTCAGAGGCTTGCCATATACTAAGCTTCTATGGTGGAGTCCAGAAAAACACCTATGCTTGTCACTCTTCCATAGTTATGACTTTACCTCTCTAAAGTAAACACAAAACCCCGAGGTTGACTTATTATTGTCCCTATCTGATTGGAAGTCAAAATCCTATGCAACCCACAAGGACTAAAATAACTGCCTTGTAAGCTAGCATATAATCTCTAGTGCCTCTAAGGTACTACAATATATGCTTTACTGCAGTCCACTGTCCTTGTCCAGGGTTACTTTGATATCTGCTAACTATGCCCTTGATTTCAATCTCGTGCATAGCATACATTAGGCTTCCAACAGTCGTAGCATAAAGAACTGCCTTTATTTCCTTTATCTCCTTTGATGTTTACAGAGACATATCTTTAGATAAAGTTACTTCATCCTGAAAAGGTAAGAAACCTTTCTTGGAGTTTTGTATGCTTAAAACGAGCAAGGATTTTTCCGATGTATGAAGCTTGGGATAAGTAAAATATTCTTTTCTTGCGATCCCTTATTACTTTGATCTCAAGAATATATACATTCTCCCAAGTCCTTTATATCGAATTGTTTGGACAACCATACCCTTACTTCTGACAACATTTTGATATTGTTTCCAACTACCAAAAATGTTATCTAAGTATAGTACAAGAAATACCACCACGTTTCCATCACATCTTTTGTATACACAAGACTTATCCGGTTACTAAATCCATAGATCTGGATTACTTTGATAAACCGGATGTTCCAAGACCTTGAAGCTTTGCCTCAGTCTATAGACTGATTGAGCTTGCACACAAGATGCTCTTAGCCCTTTGCAATGAACCCTTCTGGTTGCTTTATATGGATGTTTTCTTCAAGACTTCCATTAAGGAATGTTGTCTTGACATCCACTTGCCAAATAGATAAAAGAATCCGGATAGACTTAAGCATGGCTACCAATGAAAAAGTTTCCTTTTTCATCTAGTCTTGCTTTGAAAGTTTCTACCTTCCCGTCTATCCCTCTTTTCCTAATATAGACCTTTTTACACCCAAAGGCTTTTATACCATTTGGTGGTTCTATAAGCTTCTAGATTTTATTAGAATACATATATTCTAATTCTGTTATTCATTACTCTTTGCCAAGATATTGCATCTTTATCTTGGAGTGTTTCGTCATATGTCCGGAGATCAGGTTCATGTCCTCCAGGGATCGAGTCCAAAAACTCTCCCAAAATATGAATCTTTTTAGGTTGCCTAACAACCCTCCCACTACGACAAGGCACTTTTTGCAATTGTGTATCATTTGTGATACGTGTTGCAGTTTCCTTGTGGTATCTCATCTTGTACAGTTGGTACTAGATTAGACATGCCTTTTATTATTTCCTTAAGAACAAATTTTCTTATGGGCACATGGTTTATTACATAGTCCTTTTCTAAAAATCGGTCATTGATGCTAACAATGACCTTCTGATTTTTAAGACTATAAACCTACTTTCATTTCACTAGGATAACCCACAAACAAGTGAATTCCTGTCCAACTTATCATTGTCTCTCTTCTGCATATGTGCTGGACTACCCGAATCCGAATATGCTTCGAAATAGGCTTACGCCTATTCTATATGAGTAGAGAGTTCTGACTTTAGAAGGTACTATATTCACTCCCGTTTCCAGAGTATATCCTTAAAATGATTTTGATAATATTCTTGATAACTCATCAATCTATTTATTTCCATAAGAGTCCTATACCTTCCTTTTCCTACACCATTCTGTTGGGGTGTACCAAGGTGCAGTTAGTTGGGATTGAATCCCTACTTCTGATAAATGACTCCTAAATTCTCCCAAGAGGTACTTGCCACTACGATCTTACCGTAGTGTCTTGATATTTTTACTTTGTCGTTTCTCCACATCAGCCTCGTACTCTTTGAACTAATCAAAACACTTAGACTTGCGGCACATCAAGTAAATATATCCGTATCTCAAATAGTTGTCTATAAAATAGATGAAATATTTGAAACAACCTCTTGCCTGGATGCTCATAGGATCACACAAATCAGAATGAACCAATTCCTATATATCTTTGGCTCCATACCCCTTAGACTTAAAAGCTCCTTGGTTATTTTCCTTCCAAGTAAGACTCACAGGTTGAAAAGATTTCCACTACTAATGAACCCAAAAGTTCATCAGCTACCAATGAATCCTACTTAAGTTAATATAACCTAGCCTTAGATGTCAAAGATATAATTGGTTCATTTTCGAAGGTTGCTTTATCTTAAGTTAGAAGATGTGTTATTAATTTCCATTTGTTGCATCGTGGGAGTTATTGGATTATAAATTGTCAACCAACATACCAGAATAGATAACTTGCCTATTTTTCTTGATAACAACTTTGTTATCAAAATAGACACAATATCTATTCTATAATAGTTTAGAAACTGAAATCAGGTTCTTTCTAAACTTAGTATATAAAGACAATTCCTAATAATCCAAATTTTATTCCTATTAGAGAATAAACCTCTCCCACTGCAACAGCTGCTACTTTGCAGTAGTGCCCATGTAGACGGTGATTTACCTTTCATTTAGTTGTCGGGTTTCCTGGAACCCTGCAATAAATTGCAGACATGATTAATGACATCTTGTATCTACACTCCAGGTACCGGTAGATAACTCCACTAAACATGTATCAACTAATGAATAAAATACACCTCTATTGTTCTTAGTTCTAAAAAGACAGTCTACCTTAATGTCCAAATCCTATTTACAATCAATTATAATTGGGACCACTAAGTCTATCCTAAAGTATATCAGCTAGGGATTGACCATCATCCTAAGAATCACAAAAATATTTGGTTAAGACCAACTCCTTAAAAATCCCCATGAATTTTGTATGCCACGTTAGTGTGGACGTTTACAAATTCAAAGAGGAAATTTTATTATTTATTTTATTATCTCGTCATCCTTACTTTATGACGAATAAAATTAATAGTTGGTCTATCTTTAATCAAATATTTGGTCAAGACTCTAAATTTAAAATAATATTGATTCCTCTAACAATACTATTTAAATTTACCAACACCTCAAAACACCGTGAATTTTGCATGCCACGTTAGTGTGGACGTATACAAAATTAACATTTGTAAGAGGAGGGTTTTACCCATTAACTATCTTGTCAACGTAACTTTATGACAAATAAAATTATCTCAAACACCGTTAATTTTGTATGCCATGTTAGTGTGGACGTATACAAAATCAATCATTTGTAAGAGGGGTTTTAACCCTTTAATTTTATTATCTTGTCAACCTAGTTTTATGACAAATTAATAGTTGGTCTCATTTGGTCACACAAATAATAGCAGTGACTCCGATGGGGAGGATACTATTAGATGTGTCTAAGTGTATACCATTACTTGACACTAAGTCCATTAATAAGATTATACCCCTTCCGTTGGGGAAGATCACACGCTCTTAATTAACTTCCTATAGTCATCCAAAAATGGAAGTCTGTTCTAGTGATCTGCAAACAAGCTCATCCGTTATGGAGGAAGGCACTCAGAGCCAACGCACAAGCTTGTTTGCATCACTTACAAACCAGTAATGGAGACCATGGGATTTACTTAAAAATCACTCTCCCACTTAGTTATTTATAAATGAGGAATTTTTAACTATGCTACCCTACTAAACTTGTAAACTAACATGCACACACAGCACAATATAAAAGCAATAAATAGAAAATCTAATTTTCAACTATTATGGCATTTATCTCTAGTTGTCCTCCGTGTGTTGTCATCCCAAGCTGCTGCCATATTTGGCCACCGCCACCGGGTCTAGCTGTCGCATCCATCTTGCTCCTAGTTCCGCTGCGCCTCTGGTCCTTAGAAGGTTCCACGCTTTGCAAGATTCGATCCGCGACATAAATAGAATTTTACATTTTTGATCCTATATTCCATAAAAGGAATGTACATGTATCTAGATCAAAAATAAAATCCTAATAAAACTAAATACAGCTCCTGCTGTATTTTAATACAATCATGCACACTCAGATAAATGCCCTTGACATGTCCAAGGGTCCAATCACACACATAATAACTAAAAGCCATAATAGTTGGATCTTGCATCCACAAAGTTAGCACATCCTACTATTAACCTGCCTAAATTATGTATGACATGTGCATAATTAAACTAATACCAAATACACAGAGGCAAAACCCTAGCTCTGATACCAATTGTTGGTTGCTACTCGGAAAACCTATAGGTTCCTCTGTATAAAAATTTTGTACAAAGATCTAAACCTTTTCCTAGCTACCATGTGTTCTTTTAAATTAAATTTTGGATCGCCTGCGGAACTTAACGCGTTTGATCCAAAACTTAATCTATTTGTTCTTTTAGGTTTTGACTTGGATCTCCTGCGGAACTTAACACGTTCGACCCAAGTCTCCTTAAGTTATTAATTCCATTAAATATTAATTTCCATAAAAGGTTCCCAGTACTGACGTGGCGAGGCACATGGCCTTCTTGGATATGGGAGCAACCACCACCGACTAGACAAAACCTTTAATAGAAAGCTAATATTTAATTTCCTAAAATAACTTTAGGTTAACCAAAAAGAACAATCAAATCACAAGGAAAAGAAAAAAAACAAAAGAACACTATATCGAAAAAAAATCGAAACTCTAGAATCGTATGCCTCTTGTATTTAGTATTATTTCCAAAAATAACTAGTATGATGCGGAAACAAAAATTACTAGTTATACCTTTTAGAAAGACCTCTTGATCTTCTACCGTATTCCTCTTCTAACCTCGGACGTTGTGTGGGCAACGATCTTCCGAGATGAGAACCACCAAGCACCTTCTTCTTCCTTGCAAGTTTCGGCCACCACAATTTCTCCAAGAGAAGTAGAGGTCCGGCCACCACCATTAAGCTCCAAGGGATGCAAGAAACAAAACCACCTTTCTTTCCTTCTTCTCCTAGCTAGAACCGGCCACCATCAAGTGCTCCAAGAGAGGTTGCCGCCGGCCATAAGAAGAAGAGAAGAGGAAGAAGCTAGGGCCGGCCACCAAGGAGGAAAAGAGAGGAGAAGAATAATAGAGTTGATCCCCCATGAAGGCACCTCTACCCCCTCTTTTATAATCCTTGGTCTTGGCAAATAAGGAAATTTAATTAAAAACTTCCTTAATTCTTTTGCCATGAAAAAGAAAATTTTATTTAATTAAAAACAATTTTCCTATTCTCAATTTACATGGTCGGCCACCATCAAGCTATAAACAAGGAGAGTTTTAATTAATTAAAACTTCCTAATTTGTCTCCAGAAATTTATAAAAAATTTCTCCAATAATTTTCCCTTCATGGTGGTTAATAAAAAGGAAATTTTATAAATTAAAATTCTTCTTTTAAACATGTGGATAATTTCCAAAAAGAAAGTTATCTCTTAAAAATTAAAATCTCTTTTCAATCTACAAATAAGGAAAGATATCAAATCTTTTCTTAATCTTTTGTAGAAACTAATAAAAGAGAATATTTAATTTTTAAACTTCTTTTAAATTATTATCATGGTTAAAAAGGAAAGTTTTCTTAAAATAAAATCTCCTTTCAATCTACAAATAAGGAAAGATTTCAAATCTTTTCTTAATCTTTTGTAGAAAGCTTTAAAAAGAAAGATTTAATTTTAAACTCTCTTTTAAAACTATGATATCCACATAAGAAATAATTTTAATAAAAATCCTTTTAATATGATGTGGCCGGCCACCTAAGCTTGGGCTCCAAGCTATGGCCGACCATTAAGGCCAACCTTTAGTCTTGGCCGGCCCTAGCTTGGGTTCCAAGCTAGCTCGGCCAGCCCCATTAGGTTGGGTAAGAAGGTGGGTATGTGGTGGGTATAAATCTTTATATACAAGAGGCTACGATAGGGACCGAGAGGAGGAATTGGTTTTGGTCTCCCGATAAAATTAAGCATCTCATGCTCACCCCGAACACACAACTTAATTTTATCAATAATAATTCATTCCACTAGAGAACTATTATTGAACTACCGCACCAATCCCAAATTACATTTTGGGCTCCTTCTTATCATGAGTGTGTTAGTCTCCCTGTGTTTAAGATATCGAATGTCCACTAATTAAGTGAGTTACTGACAACTCATTTAATTAATATCTTAGTCCAAGAGTAGTACCACTCAACCTTATCATCATGTCGGACTAGGTCCACCTGCAGGGTTTAACATGACAATCCTTATGAGCTCCTCTTGAGGACATTATCAACCTAGTATCTCTAGGACACAGTTTCCTTCTATAATAAAAAACACACACTATAAGTGATACCATTTCCCAACTTATCGGGCTTATTGATTCATCGAACTAAATCTCACCCATTGATAAATTAAAGAAATAAATATCAAATATATGTGCTTGTTATTATATTAGGATTAAGAGCACACACTTCCATAATAACCGAGGTCTTTGTTCTTTATAAAATCAGTATAAAAGAAACGACCTCAAATGGTCCTACTCAATACACTCTAAGTGTACTAGTGTAATTATACAGTCAAGATAAACTGATACCTAATTACACTACGACCTTCTAATGGTTTGTTCCTTTCCATTTTGGTCGTGAGCTACTGTTTATAATTTATAAGGTACTGATAACATGATATTCTGTGTGTGACACCACACACCATGTTATCTACAATATAAATTAATTGAACAACTACTTTTATCATAAATGTAGTTATTTGACCAATGTGATTCTTATTTCTAGATAAATGTTTATACCAAAAGCTAGACTTTTAGTATACACTCTAACAGATCCAAGTTCCTTCTGTGCTCTCGCGCAGAGGTTATCAATCGATCGGCCGATCGATTGATTTCCTCCAATCGATCAGTTGATCGATTCAGCAGTATTATGTTCCATAGTTATGCGCCTCAATCGATTTACCAATCGATTGCTTGCTGGTTTCCCAACTAATACCTCGTGCACAATGAATGCATCCCTGGACTTTCTTGCCAAGACTCCGGTCCTCGGCCTTCTTGAACTTCTCTTGCCTTACACCCGGTCCTCGACCTTCTTGGACTTCGCTTGCCTTACACCCGGTCTTCTGACCTGCAAGGGCTTTTCCTGCCAAGACTCCGGTACTTGACTTTCTTGGACTTCTTCCTGCAAAACTTGCAACAGACGTTAGGTCTAAACGTATTAACCAAAACTTAAATAGTTGTCAATACATTGAAAACATCCAGGGCATGATTGCACCAACAAGTTTGACCGATAAAAATTTTTCATCATCATGGTTATTGTTCCTGTCGGAAAGCTGAGAAGACGAACCTACCGGCGTACGTGTCTGGAAGGTTGACCGCATCCCCATGACCCAGCGGTGAGCTGTCTTCTGCGTTGACCAGGCTGTCAGAAGTCTCTAGTCAACAACACCTGCAGCCAGCGACCGAGTTGCCCTGATCCCTGGTACCTCGATGCTCGAGGTGGGTCCCGCGAACATATGAGCAGCCAGATAATAATAGAGAAATAAATGCATGAATAAGGAGTACAAGAACATACCCTGGCCCTGGGGGGCGCCCTCGGATGGATAGGTGAGCTGGTCGAAATACTGGCCGAGTCGTCGTGACCATGAATGGTAGATAAATGCCCATCAGGTGAGTAGCTGGCTCTGATGGCTCAGAGCTGGACGCGATATGGATCCATAGGACGACGCACTGTCCGACTACAGCCTCGGCTCACAGGCCGGAATGCAATAGCGGCACGAAGGCCGAACACTCCATCGGCTCGTAGGCCTGGTTACAATAATGGCACAAAGGCCGACCACACTCTCGGCTCGCAGGCCGACACACGGCACGCAGGCCGGATAATACTAATAACAAACATAATAACGGTGTAAATTAAGAAGCACAACGGCTCGATGGCCGGAACCAAATCGGCTTACCGGCCGAGCACCCTCTTGGCTCGAAAGCCGGCGTGGATAAATAGTATAAAGGCTGCGACGACCCGGAAGGTGACGGCATCCACTAGAGACGGCGACTGCCAGCGGTGAACGTGGCCGTAGGAGGGGCAGCAGTGACTGCCAGCGCAAGGAGGTGGCTACCGCATGCGGAGGCGGCTGGATGCGGCGACGGAGACCGCTGGACGCGGCGACGAGGGTCGCTGGACGCGGCGGTGAGGGCCGCTGGATGCAGCGTCAGCGTACGCGGCGACAATGGAGGTGTGCGACCATCGCCGGCGACGTGTGCGATTGGTGACGTCGCTGGTCTCTCCATGGCGGTATATCAAAGTTTGTCCGATGATGGCTTCGGGCGGAGGAAAAAAGAGAGCCCTGGCGGGAGGCCCCTGCCGGCGAGAGGAGAAAGAGAGAGGAGGGAGGCGGTTTGCCGGTGGCGAGGGAGAAGCGGCTGCGGCTATGCCTCCCTTGCATTGTGGTGGCGGCGAAGAAGCAAAGACACGAAGCGGCCGCCCGGTAGCGGCGTCGCGGTGAGGAGAAGAGAAGAGGAGGCGACGAGGGAGAGGGAGGGGAGTTGGCCAGCGTCGACGTCGGCTCCCTGCGCGAGGGGACTGGCGGTGCAAAAAACTCAAACCTCCTCCTTCCCACTGGTGAACAGTGCCAGGCTTTAAAACACAACCCTACTCTTGTTAAGTGTCCAAACTGCCCTTTCTCCCCTTCCTAATTACATCTAAGTCATCCCTATATATCCGCATCACAAGCATCCCCTTCAAGTCTAGTCGAAGGAGGCGCAAGTCCGACTGATTAGACAGTCTGTCGCAAAGGCTGACTCGCTCTCGATGTCAAAGTCAAATCACGGAACCCCTTGTATCATGACATGCGAGCGACCGTTATTGTAATGGTGTCACAAGAGAAATGGTAGTGACGCTGAGCGAATGGCGAAGCAACGAGTGAGGCAAGCGCTGACAGAACGACGCGCGCTTGGCTGAGTGGTGAGAAAAACGTGTGTCGACCGAGCGACAAGCAAACCGAGCAGACGAGTGATGCCGAGCGGACTACGAAGAATGGTACCAAGTCGATAACCGGACTAATGTCGAGCGGGCGTCGAGCGAGCGTCTGGCGAGCGGCGAGTAAAATAATAGTAGATCGAGCGACATGAGGTTCCACGAGTAGACTGAGCGGACGAGCGATGCCGAGCACGACCGCAAAGATGCCGATCGGACGATCGGAAGGATGCCGAGTGAAACAAGCACGCGACTAAGTGGACGATCGGGCCAAAGATCAAGTGGCTACCAAAGTGTCGATCGAGCGACGAAGAATAGTGCCGAACGACTGCCAGGCAAGCTCTCAGCCGACCGCCAAGTGAGCTCATAGGCGAATACCAAACAAGCGATGAAGCAGCGTTGGGCAAGAGTGGAGCCCGAAAATCGAGCGGAAGCATAGCCTATGAAATCAAATCCGGATAGAGACGAAAGTCGTGAGCCGAACGGGCGCATCGCACGTGGACTGAACTGGAGCGTAGCCCGTGAATCGAAGGCGCATGGAAGAGAAAGTCGTGAGCCGAATGAGCGCATAGCCTATGAGACATTCTGGTCCGAAACCAGTGGAGATACTTTTATCCGCGACCATCGGAGATAGTTCGACCTCGAATGGGGGAGATAAGATGCTCTTATAAGCTGGTCTGTGACCAGTGAGAAGCGTCCGACCCCGAATGGGGGAGATAAGATATTCGATAAGCTGGTCCGAGACCAGTGAAAGCTGCTCAACCCCGAACGGGGGAGATAAATGCTCTTGAAGACTGTTCGACTCCGAATGGGGGAGATAGAATATATGATAGTGACAATCACTCAACCCCGAACGGGGGAGATAGAATATCCGATAAGTTGGTCTGAGACCAGTGGAGACTGCTCAACCCCGAACTGGGGAGATAGAATATTCGATAAGCTGGTCTGAGACCAGTGGAGACTGCTCAACCCCGAACGGGGGAGATAAATGCTCGTGAAGACTGCTCGACCCCGAATGGGGGAGATAGAAAATATGATAGTGACAATCGCTCGACCCCGAACGGGGGAGATAGAATATCCTATAAGCTGGTCTGAGACCAGTGAAGACCACTCGACCCCGAACGGGGGAGATAGAAGATCTGATAAGTTGGTCTGAGACCAGTGACGACCGCTCGACCCTAAATGGGGGAGATAGAGTATCCGATAAGATTGGTCTGACACCAGTGAAGACTGCTCAACCCCGAACGGGGGAGATGGAAGATCCGAAACTGGTCTGATATCAATGATAATCACTCGACCCAGAACGGGGGAGATAAAATATCTGATAACCCTGTCACTCAACCCCGGACGGGAGAGATACATGCTCTGATAAGCTCGACCCCGAACGGGGGAGACAGGATATCCGAGGAATTGGTCCATGAAGTCGGGGTTTTTATAGTCGCCGGTTCGACTATGAGATTTAACGTCGCCGCTCGACGGTCTTCGGGCCAGGGGGTTTATAGTCGTCGGTCCGACTCTGGGATTTAACGTCGTCGCTCGACGGTCTTCGGGCCAGGGGGTTTATAGTCGCCGGTCCGACTCTGGGATTTAACGTCGCCGCTCGACGGTTTTCGGGCCGGGGGGTTTATAGTCGTCGGTCCGACTATGGAATTTAACGTCGCCGCTTGACGGTCTTCAAAGATAACTCAAACCCCGCCGATCGGCACGGGGTCTTCGGCATCGAGCTCTTGGCTCGGATAATATACGCTCGGCCGACCGGCACCCGACCGATCGACACGGGGTCTTCGACATCAAGTCCGTGACTAGGATAATATATGCCCGACCGATCGGCACGGGGTCTTCGGTAGAGAAGCTATGATAGATTTTATGACCGAAAGAAAATATAACTGAAAAGCTGACCTGCTGACCAGCTGAGTATCTGACTCAGTTCCTCAACTCCCAAATACCCGTGGAGCGAGGAGAATATGATATATTCTTCGGAATCTACCAAGGTAATGAGGATGACAGAAAGTTTCGGCGTCGTCCATCTTCACATTCCATACCAGGTGTGTTCCCACAGACGGGGCCAATTTGATCTTGTCAGGAAGCTGAGAAGACGGACCTACCGGCGTGACGTGTCTAGAAGGTTGACCGCATCCCTATGACCCAGTGGTGAGTTGTCTTCTGCATTGACCAGGCTGTCAGAAGTCCTCTGGTCAACAACACCTGAAGCCGGCGATCGGGTTGCCCCGATCCTCGGTACCTCGATGCTCGAGGTGGGTCCCGTTAACATATGAGCAGCCAGATAATAATAGAGAAATAAATGCATGAATAAGGAGTACGAGAACGTACCCTGGCCCCGGGGGGGCGCCCTCGGATGGATGGGTGAGCTGGTCGAGATACTGACCGAGTCGTCGTGACCATGAATGGTAGATAAATGCCCATCAGGTGAGTAGCTGGCTCCGATGGCTCGGAGCCGGACGCGATATGGATCCGCAAGATGACGCACTGTCCGACTACAGCCTCGGCTCGCAGGCCGGAATGCAACAGCGGCACGAAGGCCGAACACTCTATCGGCTCGCAGGCCTGGATACAATAATGGCACAAAGGCCGACCACACTCTCGGCTCGCAGACCGACACACGGCACGCAGGCCGGATAATACTAATAACAAACATAATAACGGTGTAAATAAAGAAGCACAACGGCTCGATGGCCGAAACCAAATCGGCTTACCGGCCGAGCACCCTCTCGGCTCGAAAGCGGGCGTGGATAAATAGTATAAAAGCTGCGACGACCCGGATGGTGACGGCATCCACTAGAGACGGCAACTGCTAGCGGTGAACGTGGCCATAGGAGGGGGCAGCAGTGACTGTCAGCGCAAGGAGGTGGCTGTCGTATGCGGAGGCGGCTGGACGCAGTGACGGAGGCCGCTGGACGCGACGACGAGGGCCGCTGGACACAGCGGTGAGGGCCGCTGGATGCAGCGTCAGCGTACGCGGCGACGATGGAGGTGTGCGACCATCACGGCAACGTGTGCGATCGGCGACGTCGCTGGTCTCTCCATGGCGGCAGATCAAAGTTCGTCCGATGATGGCTTCGGGCGGAGGAAAAAAGAGAGCCCTGGCGGGAGGCCCCTGCCGGCGAGAGGAGAAGGAGAGAGGAGGGAGGTGGCTCGCCGGTGGCGAGGGAGAAGTGGCGGCGGCTGTGCCTCCCTTGCATTGTGGT
The DNA here is from genome assembly GCF_018446385.1 of Zingiber officinale. Taxonomy (NCBI): domain Eukaryota; kingdom Viridiplantae; phylum Streptophyta; class Magnoliopsida; order Zingiberales; family Zingiberaceae; genus Zingiber; species Zingiber officinale. The sequence continues at coordinate 118,858,016 of NC_055996.1, forward strand.
AGCGGCGAAGAAGCAAAGACATGAAGCGGCCGCCCGGTAGCGGCGTCGCGGTGAGGAGAAGAGAAGAGGAGGCGACGAGGGAGAGGTAAGGGAGTTGGCCAGCGTCGGCGTCGGCTCCCTGCGCGAGGGGGCTGGCAGCGCAAAAAACTCGAACCTCCTCCTTCCCACTGATGAACAGTGCCAAGCTTTAAAACACAACCTTACTCTTGTTAAGTGACCAAACTACCCTTTCTCCCCTTCCTAATTACATTTGAGCCATCCCCATATATCCACATCAGTTATGATAAATTAAAAAATACTTATAGTGGGTGAAAGTTAATATTTTACGTGTTTCATTTTATGATTTTTTTTTTTATAAATGTAGGGTAGTTTGAGATCGAATAATTTGAAGTCCTTTTATTAGACTATAGACTAGAGGCATCTATACTATAACTTTATCTTCTCCGTATTAATTCTGGGACGAATTGACAGAGACACAACGAGAGTATTCATTTTTTATCATCATCTATACTATAACCTGCATAGAGGCATGCCATCCATCTCATCTATAGCCCGTGGATTAAGATGCGATGAAAACTTCAGACTTAATCTAGACTTCCTCGGCAGCTATATAAATTTCGCCATATTACATTTGAGGTTTGAATTACCTCTGATGCTAGATCGCACTTCTTATTTTTATTAGTGATCCATAAAAAAAAATTGTGGGATCGAACGGATCACTACTTAAGATGGTAAGAATTGGATATCAGGAAAAAAAATGAAATTATAGGAAAATGATTTTGTTTATTAAAAAATGGGATTTGAATCTTAAAATTTTAAATTTGAGTTTGGTTAGGAATGAAACATTATGGGTTGGAATGTACATTTGTGTCTATGTTTGGTAGATGTGGAATTTTCAAAGTTTAGGTTTGAATATTTTTTAGGGAGGAATAATTTAGGATTGAAGAGAATAGATTTGATGCTCATGGCGATTGTTAGTTTTGAAGGGTAGATGAGATTTGATCACCTTAAATTATCACTGATAGTGTTTAATAGGTTTTATAGTAACCTAAACTATATTAATTTTTTTTATTATTATATCATTTTAGAGTTAAAAAATATTACGAAGGCATGAAAACAAATCATGGGAGTAAATTAATTTAATCTTTAAGGGTTAAGATATTCAATAATAATAATAATAATTTTGAACAAATCATATATGTTCAAAGAAAATATAGTTGCTAAAATGTTATGTTTGTTGGATCGTAGAAGTTGCTAGAGGGGGAGGGGGGAGGTGAATAGCGATCGAAAATTCGTTATAGAATTAGAGTAAGTAGTGGAAAAAATACAAAAACAATACTAACACGAACTAGTTTTACTTGGTTCGGAGCCTTCGTCGATTGTTATTCCAAGGTCTGCACTCGTCGAGTGCTTTCGTTGGGCAATTCACTAGAAGTTTGAAAAAGTGTTTACAAATGAAAGTACAAGAACTCGCTTAAAAAGAAAAAATATACCGACAACAATTAAAAATAATTTGAGCTGCAAGTTGTCTGAGAAACGTCATCACGTCGCAAGAACAGAGCGCAATAGAGCAGTCATAGGAAGTTGTTGTTGTTGAAACTCTGGTGGAGGCCTTCTTTTATAAGAGTGCTCCAGGCACCCGGACTGTGACGCCGGCCCGACCAATTAGCGCGCTCCACGTTTGTGACAAGGATAATTTTTGCCTTCCGGGCAGTAGACTTCTCACCTGCCTATCCTTTGATTATGACACATTTATTAGCCATCTAGTCCTGACTAGATTTCTCTCTTCTAAATATTAAATTTTATTTGGATCAATCATTGATCAAACTGACCAGACTTAAGTATATTGTCAGACATCAAAATTATAGAGATCGATTATACCAACAATGTTGAATTAATAATTGCTTAATAGAGGGTTGAGTTAGTTCTAAAGACTTTATACCAAAGGTTCAGAGTTCAAATTCATTACCCCGGATAATGGTGCAAATAAAAAGGGAATTCAAATTCATAACACTCTTGGGATTGATTCTCTTCCAAATAAAAACTAAATCTAAGGTATTTAGGGCTAACGTTGAGCTTTCTATCCTTTGATGACAATGAAAGATAAAAACAAACATACTACTAAGTTTAGAAGAAGAACAGAATAAATTAATAAAAAATCTTAAATTTCATTTTAAATAAATTAACTTTTGCACCTCACATGCCCTTGATAATTAAATAAGTAAATAAATATATATTTCATAAGAATAAATATTATTAATTAGTTGTAGAATATTTTTTTTTAGGATATAATTTTTTTTTCTTTTCTTTTTTTTTGAAAGAAAAAAGTAGTTCAAACAATAATACAATAGATTATATTTAAATCTAAAAGAAACACCAAAGCCCGTCTAGCTCAGTTGGTAGAGCGCAAGGCTCTTAACCTTGTGGTCGTGGGTTCGAGCCCCACGGTGGGCGTTTGTGTTTTTCCTTTATCCAAATCTTTTTCTTCTTGGGCCGACTTGACGCTTGGTCGTGCAGCCTGCTCTTTCAATTTAACCCCTATTTTACAACCCACAAGTGCTCTTATAATTTGCTTCTTTTCTTTTTGGCTCTCGAAATTTAGAAACTCACGGGGCAAGTTAAAGCAAAATGGGAACAATTCTCTTCAACTTTAACACTTCTGCTCATTATATGATTTCTTCCAATTTAACCCTTCAAATTAAAAAATATAACGAGCCAGATTAAACTAAAGTGGGAAAATAATTATAAAAAAAATTCTTTATCAGTTTATGAATTTATCATGTAAATAGCATTACTTATCAAATTTAATTTAATTCAATTATTATGATTCCTGAAGTCATGTGACGAAAAAAAATCAAAAATAAAAATTATAATAAACAATAAATAACATGCTCATAAAGTTAAGAAAATCAAATAGATTCTATATTTTACATAAAAAATAGTAACAATTAACAACACATGCTGGATGTCAAATGATGGTGAGTCTTGTACATATTTTATAGATTAAGAATTTGAAAGAACATTGCATATGAATAAAGTAATTTTTATATCTGAAGACAGACTTATTTCTGGTTGAAATTCAATTTTACATGTAAAACGGTAGGAAAATATATATAATTTCTCTCTCTATATATATATATATATGGGGCTTTTTTTAAAAAAAATAGTACAAAAAAAAAAATGCAGCATGCACTGAATTTGAACGGTCTCAGCATCCAGTTCAAGCTCCACGTAGTGAACATGTGCCCGAGATAATGGTGGGTTAATCTTTTAAACAGTTATTTCATCATTTAAGAGTTGAATCCTAACTGTTGTATAACACAGGAATATTCTTTGAGTATGATGATGACTATAAAAATGTTGACCACTAACATGATCCTAGGTAAACATTCTTTATTTTTTTGATGGCAGATGGAAAAGTTAAAATTAATTATTTCGAAGTTAGATATTTGAATTAAAAAAAATAATGAACATGTGCTTCATCAATTAAAACTAAATTCTTCATCATTTAAATTGATCATCATTCACTAAAAAAAATAGTAATCAATCAGTCGCAAAATGTATTTAGTAATGGATTGGAATTGCAAATTTCAGTCACAAATATTTTTAGCAATGAAAATTTAATTTCATCATTAACTTAGAGACAAAAATTAAATCTCGTCACTAATTTTAGTGACAAAAATTTAATTCTATCATTATTTAGTAATGGAATTTAAAATTCATCATTAATTTAGTGACCGAAATTTAATTTTCATTATTAAATCCATCATATTTATCTAAAAATCTATATAAAATTATAATATCACACTGATCAAAATAATATAATTAACTACATCTAAATCTACATAATTACAATGCAATATCAATATCAATTAATTTATTATTTAATAATAGCATCCAAATCATCAATTTCAAAATACAAATATTTATCCACAACATGCAGTCTTGAAAAGTGGAGCAAAACAAAAGGATAAGCTAATGAATGAGGCTGACTGCTGCCTTTACTTGTTCTACCAGAGCTCTCAATTCTTGATTCTCCTCCCTGAACACTTGCACTTCAATAGATAGATAACTTGGACGACTCTTGAACCTAAGAGTACATAACAGACGATCAATCATGCTGTGCTATTGATAATATGTAAATTATTATGCGATCATGATTCATTACAAAGAATGCATAAATTATAAAAGTAGGAAGAAATAACTTTACTAATACAACACAATATGATATTTATGCCGGATAATATTGAACAAACCAAGGGTTAGACGTAGTAGGTCAATCCAGATTAGTCTTAAGAAAGAGAAAATATGTTTCCATCACCAAACACATGAATATAAAATTTTAATATCATATCCAATTAATAATAAAAGAAGCATCTCAGAAAAATATATTGACATATAATGTTATTTAATCTACTCAATTTGTAAAACTATAAGCAAATTTACTATTTTCTTAATGTCAATATTTGCTAATTAAAAAGACATGTATTACAATGCACAAAGTTGGTGGCTAACACTTTGTTTCAAAAAAATATTAGGAAGACTGAAGAAAAACTAAAACAGAAACATTTGCTTCGCCGAATATTAAAGTCAATGCACCACAAAAAAACAAAGCAACAAGAGAACAAAGAAAACATGCCAACAAGTTAAACAACAGATAAGAAAGAGGTAAGTTATTATATATCTATGTCAAAGTATAAACAAACAAAAAGCATGTACAAAAAATAAGCAAGTATAAAAGTCACTCTTAAAAATTCTGTTTGACAACAAAAGAAACATATGAGGCAAACTAAGTATACAATATTTGAGGCCAGCAAAGTCTTAGAAATTTGCTTTACATTATAAGTGTCATGCCAATTCTCCAACAATCTATAAGGTCCTTTTAGGTTTGAGAATATGACAGGGCATGATAGATGAAACGAATGCTCTCCACTCTAATGATACATAAGAGCTAAATCCACTTTCTCTAGTGAAGTCTATTGTTAAGCTACAAGTAAGTCTTCACTTTAAATACTTTCTTAATTATACTGTAGAGTTACTTAGGAGTCATTTGATGCCTAAAGGATATCTATGTAATTCCTTGGGACAGAGATTGCTCACTTAATATGTATCAACTAAATATGTGCTTGATATGTTTAAGGTGGTTGCAACTTTAAATCTAATGTTTCATGAAGAGATACAAAGAGATTGCCACTTTATCATATCAATTGAATCCAACTCAAATATAATCCTATAGTCTCCTTTCACTTACTTTATTTTCAAATATAAGCCTACAACAATTATATAGTCAATTGAATTTATAATTAAAAGCAAACACAAGGCATGCAGGTCAAGGTTTTACCAAATCACATCATGTATAATCCAAGTGAAATCAAATTAAATATATAAGAAATATTGATCTCCTTCTTGGTTGAGACTAGCAACAAATAAAAGGAGAATTCTTCTCCTTTTTTGGTCCTTGGTCACTAGGTGTCCCTAAGCTACATTGGATGTGAGACAATCCTAATTTATAATCAAAGTGAAAAGATTAAACATCTCTTTCAATAATGTTATTATACAGATTTAAACCATTTGCCGAAGATAAGGAGCGCGGAGAAATAAAAAAAATTCAGAATTGTATCACTTCTTGACAAAGCCCCAAATTTCAAAGCAAACGACTACCAGCAAGAACCTACTAGGAAAAATCACTACATACCTTCCATCCATGTTGGAGAGAACCTTAAAGAAGGGATCAAAAGTCAGGACTAACCAGATGAACCCCGACATCATTAGCTCTCGTCCCACTCTCGCCATTTTTCCCAGTGAAGGGTCTGTGCTGTCCTACAGCAACCCTAGCTCCAGAAGAAACATTTCTAGACACAAGGACATCTCTAGTGACCGGAATCCTCCAGCGTTTCTCGAAAGAACTCCATCAGGCGTTTGTGGCAAGTGGGTCTTGATCAGAGCTCACTTTCGAGCTTTCTCTTCGTTTGGTTCAATTGCTTTGAAATATCGTCACCTCCAGCCCTTGCGAGGCGAGGCACCGAGTAGAGGTGCGCTTCTTCTTATTAATTAAATAATAATCGATGTCAACGAATGATTTTATAGGTTAGTTAATTATTTAATAATTATTTAATAATTTTTTTTCTATACGGTTATTCTTAAAAAATACAGTGATCAATAATTTTATGAATTTATAAATTTAATTTTTTAATATGATAATGTTGAACCATCTTGGATGGTTAAAATTACCGGTCGACATGTTAGTAATCGTCGAACTGACAATTCCAAACTATTGAATCAATGATTCTGAGTCGTGGTCGGATATACTCCAACCTCGCAAAGTGTGGCCTCCAACCTCGCGAGGCACAATCTCTTTATGAATTTATAAATTTAATTTTTTAATATGATAATGTTGAACCATCTTGGATGGTTAAAATTACCGGTCGACATGTTAGTAATCGTCGAACTGACAATTCCAAACTATTGAATCGATGATTCTGAGTCGTGGTCGGATATACTCCGACCTCAAAGTGTGGCCTCCAACCTCGCGAGGCACAATCTCCTTTATGCAGATGAGGGAAATAGAGGGGGAAGAAAGAATAACTGTGAGATTACCTTGGATTGAGGAGAGATCGGAGGCCGTAGGATAGGAAAAGTGGTTGAGGAAGTGATGAACAACGGAAATTTGGAAAGTAATAGAGGGAATTGCAACTGAATTTTTAATTCGACCGCTAAATTAACATTTAAAATTAATTCAGTTAATAATTTAGCAACATAATTAAATTTTGATTAGCAATGAAATATTTTGTCACAAGATTAGCTATGACATTTAATTATAACTATGGACCTCGCATTAGTCGGTTCACTACTCCTCTGAGCTTTTGATACCAAAAAAAAAAAAAACATCTATTTTGTTCACATTACTCTCGACATTTTTTGTCACAGACTGGGTCATGTAAACAAAATGTGGCACTTTTGAGAATTTAACTCAGAATCCTCGCCTTTCATGGCTGCTCCGTTTTGGTTGAAGAATAGAGCTTGGGCAGGATCTCATCGGGAACAGTAGGTAGAAGTGCATCGACTTAGCCCCATGGAATCCTAGCAGAACAAAGCCTGATGAGCAATAGTACATGTCGGATCCCGGCACAATCTGCGGCCCCACTTGCAAAGGGATGGGGGTAGAGGGCCTGGTTACATTCTGAGTTCCAAAGATTCTACAAATGGAAGCAGGAAGGGCACGTGGTCCAGAACGGCGGCGAGGGCACCTGAGAGGTCGATCTTGGAGTTGAAGATGACCTTTTTTTGAAGGGTCCATGTGTTAGAGTGTATACTGAAAGTCTAAATTTTTGTAAATATTTATTTTGAAAAAAGAATTATATTTGGTCAAATTGTCTACATTTAGTTGTAGTTGTTCAATTAATTTATATTGTAGATAGCATAGTATGTGGTGTCATATACAGAAGATGATGTTATCAATACCTTATAAATTATAAACAGTAGCTCACGACCAAAATGGAAAGGAACAAACCATTGGAAGGTCGTAGTGTAATTAGAAATTGGTTTATCTTAACTATATAATTACACTAGTACACTTAGAGTGTATTGAGAAGGATCATTTGAGATCGTTTCTTTTATACTGACTTTATAAAGGAACAAATACCTCAGTTATTATGGAAGTGTGTGCTCTTAATCCTAATATAATAACAAGCATATATATATTTGATATTTATTTCTTTAATTTATCAATGAGTGAGATTTAGTTCGATGAATCAATAAGCCCGATAAGTTGGGAAATGATATCACTTATAGTGTGTGTTGTTGATTATAGAAGGAAACTGTGTCCTAGTAATCTAGGTTGATAATGTCCCCAAGATGAGCTCATAAAGATTGTCATGTTAAACCCTGCAGGTGGACTTAGTCCGACATAACGATAAGGTTGAGTGGTACTATTCTTGGATTAAGATATTAATTAAATGAGTTGTCAGTACCTCACTTAATTAGTGGACATTCGACATCTTAAACACAGAGAGACTAACACACTCATAATAAGAAGGAGCCCAAAAATGTAATTTGAGATTGGTGCGGTAGTTCAATAATAGTTCTCTAATGGAATGAATTATTATTGATAAAATTAAGTTGTGTGTTCGGGGCGAACACGGGATGCTTAATTTTATCGGGAGACCAAAATAAATTCCTCCTCTCGGTCCCTATCGTAGCCTCTTATTTATAGAGTACTATACCCACCTATACCCACCTTCGTACTCATGATGTAGGGGTCGGCCAAGCTAGCTTGTGGTTCAAGCTAGGGCCGGCCAAGCCTTGGTTCATGGGTGCCCGGCCCTAGCTTGAACCCAAGCTTAGGTAGTCGCCCCCCATTAAATTTAAAAGAATTTTAATTTTAAAATTTTCTTATGTGGAAGATATAATTTATTGGAGAGAATTAAAATTAAAATATTTCTTCTACAAAAGATTAAGAAAAAAGATTAGATCTTTTTCCTTATTTGTAGATAGGAAAGATATTTTATTTTTTCTCTTTGTAAATTATTCACATGTTGAAAAATTAAAATTATAGAATTTTATTTTTATCAACCATGAAGGGATTTTAAAGGAAAATTTTATTTTTTAAAATTTCCAAAGACAAATAAGGAATTTTTAATTGTTGATTAAAATTGTCTTGTTTGATCTCCATGAGGTGGCCAGCCATTACAAGGTTAATTGGGAAATTTTATTTTATTTTTCTCAATTAATTCATGTCAAGGAAAGTTAAGGAAATTTTATTATAATTAAATTTCCTTATTTGCCAAAACTAAGGAATATAAAAGAGGGGGTTGGGGTGCCTTCATGAGACACAACTTTTATTATTCTTCTCCCTCTCTTCTTCCTTGGTGTGGCCGGCCCCTTCAAGTTCTCTCTTCTCCTTGTTGTGGCCGAACCTTCTCTTCCTCTAGGAGATCAAGTGGTGGCCGGGTTCAAGCTTGGAGAAGAAGGAGAGAAAGCTTTATCCCTTGGAGCATTGGTGGTGTTATCTCTTCATCCTTGGAGGAGCTATTGACTTGGTCGAACCTTGCAAAGGGGAGAAGAAGGTGTATTGGTGGTTTCTCATCTCGGAAGATCGTTGCCCACACAACGTCCGAGGTTAGAAGAGGAATACGGTAGAAGATCAAGAGGTCTTTCTAAAAGGTATAACTAGTATTTTTCCTTTCCGTATCATACTAGTTATTTTTGGAAATAATACCAAATACAAGAGGCTTACGATTCTAGTATTTCGAATTTGTTTTCGATGTTGTGTTCTTTTGTTTTTTCTTTTCCTTGTGATTTGATTGTTCTTTTCGGTTGACCTAAAGTTATTTAAGGAAATTAAATATTAACTTTTCTTAAAAGGCTTTGTCTAGTCGGTGGTGGTTGTTCCCATATCCAAGAAGGTCATGTGCCTCGCCACGTCAGTACTGGGAGCCAATTTTGGAAACTAATATTTAATGAAATTAATAACCTAGGTGATTTGGATCGAACGTGTTAAGTTCCGCAGGAGATCCGAGTCTAAACCTAAAAGAACAAATAGATTAAACTTTGGATCAAACGTGTTAAGTTCCGCAGGCGATCCAAGTTTAATTTAAAAGAACACATGGTAGCTAGGTAAAGGTTCAGACCTTTGTACAAAATTTTTGTACAGTGGAACCATTAGGTTTACCGAGTAGCAACCAACACCACGCGCCGTGAAGGTGCTTATGATCCAGTCGGAGGAGGAAAGCAAGGCAATGGTACTGTCAGAGGAGTCTCCGTCGGTGGGGAGGAGGGATCGAAATGCAGGCCGGCGTACCAGTCGAGGTGGTCCTGGACGTGGCGCTAGGAGGCGACGATGACCTCGACGGTGGTGATGATCGTTGGGATCCGGTGGTGGTGCAATCTGAGCACGGACAGAATGACGATATAACATTGCTTTGGCCGAGCGGAAGCTAGAGTTGGACTCTATCTCGTTAATGACTTTATCTTGCGATAGCAATACTACAAATCACAAGACCTCTGAACTGAAGAAATTTTTCGAACTCTCTAAATGTAAATATGGAATGCAATGCTTATTTTGAATTAGAATGAATTGAGTGAGTGAAATGAGAAAGAGAGAGACCTTATTTATACTAAATGAATGGGTATAAGAACATCTTGATTCAATTAGACCTCAATCATCCAACTTGAATTGGATGGTTTAAATTACATCTCTTCCCAAGAGATACTATGTCTTTTCATTTGGATGTTAATCAATGGTTGAGATTGAGCCATCAAAGGGCACTTATGCCTTCTCAAATCGACGATCCAAATTTGTTAATCTTGATCAAACGATCTAGATTTAATTTCTCATTCACATTATATTTTCAACGATCACTCACATGAATGAAAATTAATGCATACATATTATCACCTAAGGCTCCGTTTGATTTATGGGATATGATTAATGGTGTTAGGGACTATTGGTGTGATAGAGAGTATTTGATAGATGGATATGATTAATGGTATAGGGGTTAATGGTGTGATAAATAATCCCTTGGGAGAGCCAATGATTATTTATCACACCATTAATCCATATCCCACCTACACCATTAATCCTTATCCCACAAAGTAAATGAAGCATAAGGAGAGTTCAAACGAAAGATTATTGCATTAGGAAAGGTAGTTTGTGCGGCTTTGAACCTTCCATAGTAGAGTATCATCGGATTTACTAGGTTGTTTAGTAAACGTGATGTCTTGAACTACTTAGCCATTCGTGTAAATTAAGACAATAGTAAATACACAATAACATTTCTCACTTCTTTATAGTTTTCATTATTTTGTCCATTTTGGCCATAGACAACATCTTGGATTTATAAGTATTTGATTCAAGAAACCCTTCTTCATACTTATATATGTAACCTCCTATAAAGAGTATTCTACTATACTCTACTTTTTTAAGTATATGAGTCATTGAAAGTTTATAACTTAACCTCACTACATATCATAGGTAGCATTTTTCCATCCTAGAAATAAGAGGGGAACTAGTCTAAGTGCTTACATGAACTTTCATAATTTTGTTATTCCATTGAACCAAGATCTTGGAATATCCAATCAACAATGTTGGGTTACCACTATGAATGTTCTTGTTTGTAGATTTTTAATCTCATTTCTCTTGATATGCAGTATATTTGTTCTTTATTCAAACTTTTTGTAAACGGATCAGCCAAGTTATCTTTTGATTTGACATAATCGACAGCGATAACTCTGTTAAAGATCAACTGTTTAATGGTATTGTGTCATCGATAAAGATGTCTTGACTTACCATTATACATGCTATTTTATGTCCTTGCAATTGTTAATTGATTATCACAATATATTATCACGATAAACACTGGATTTTCCCAATATGAGATATCTTCTAAGAGGTTATGAAGTCATTCAGCTTCTTCTGCACCTTTATCTAAGACTATAAACTCAAATTTCATAGTTGATTGAGCTATGCACATTTGTTTCGTAGATTTTCATGGCATTGCTCCACCATCAACGATAAATACGCATCCACTAGTGCATTTAAAGTCTTTTGTATCAAATATCCAATTTGTATCACAATAGCCTTCTAATACTGCTGGATATCTCATACAATGTAATCTATATTTTAAGGTGTATCTTAATATTTAAGAACCCTTATTAATGTCTTCCAATGGTCATCATTTGATTACTTGTAAATATACTTAATTTGTTGATTGCATAGGTGCCCCATTTGGATCAATGACACATGAGAGGTTGAACAATGCTTTTATAGAGTGTTGAGGACACCTCCAATCTCATTCGAGGTGCCTCCAACCTCAAACTTGATCTCTGCCTTTTTGGCCTCTATCATTGCCGAAGCATGCGGTTTCTATCCGCACGAGGGCACCTCCAAGTGCTCCAACTCACCTCCAATACACTCTGAGAGGCCTCCAATGCGCTCCAGAGTGGCTTCCCACAGAAATCTTCTATTCCTAAAATTTATACACGAGGACACCTCCTCTAGGTCCAGGAGGCTCCGCGCAACTCTGAGGTGCCTTCGCGCACCTTTGAGGCATCTCGGGCACTATTCATCCAAGGCTTATTTATGCATTTTAATCCTGCAAAATGCGTTATTTTAAAAAATAAAGTGTAACATGCAAAATAGAATTAACAGAATATAACATAACATTATTAATTAGATCTTGTCTTACCATGACCAGAATATAGTTATGGTCTCATCTAGACTTCCAAAATAGCTCTAAGCTGGACCGCGCTTATAGTCTCATCGGGACTCATCCTTAATGAATCTCTTTTCTCTAGTGACTTACCTTCACTTATCAGTTACAGTTTTTATTTGAATTCTTTGACTCAACAGGTCTTCCTATCAAATGCCCCATCTAGACTTCAGCTAGCTATCAAGTCTCACAAATCCAATTGGACTTCTTGCCAGGTTGATACCTACATGGGCTTCAACCATTTGTCAAGCTCAACGAACCCAACTGGATTTCCTATCAGAAATCAACCTACCCGAGCTTCAGTCTGGTGTCAGATCCTAAGCCTTTTAATGATGCACATTTGGTAAAAAGGTTAAATAAATATAACACATAACTTTAACCTTTTGTCATTCATCAAAATTGAATTTAACCATTGGCGCTTAACTGCACTAACAAGTGATATACATCAAGTTGTCAATTACCCTCGAATATTTCAATTTGGATACAGGTTCACCATGGTTCTTAGCCAAATGTAAGCTTAAGTCCATCAGTGTTTTTACAAGGGAAAAATCATATGCATTAAATTTCCTTAATACTGTCTCAATATAATCACGCTGTGAAAGGATAATTTCATCTAATATCTTATTGATCTTAATCCCGAGTATAACATCCGCTATACTCATATCTTTCATATCAGAGTTTTTGGTTAACATCTTCTTAGTAGTCATGATTATATCATGATTACTATCCATGATTAGCATATCATCTACATATAGACAGATAATAACAAACAAGTCAGGTGTAACTTTGATATATATACATTTATCGTACTCATTTATTTTAAATCCATTTGACATTATAGTTTTGTCAAATTTCTCATGCAACTGTTTTGGTGTTTGTTTAGCCCATATAGTGACTTCACAAGTCTACATATAAGTCATGAAATCATGACCAAATGAATTTACTATTTTGACTTTTTTTATTGTGTCTTGGTTCTTTATTATTTCCAAAATTATCCGTACTCACATTTTTATAAATTCTTTTATTTGAACTTTCTACTTTCCTATCTTTGCAAGGAAAGATATCTTCAAAAAATATAGCATTCCTTGATTCAATTGTTGTTCCAACATGTACATCAAGAACTGCTGATTTATACACCAAAAATTGATATGCACTAGTATTATTGACATATCTAAAAAAATACAATCAATTATCTTTGGTCTTATTTTGGTTTGCTTTGGCTTAAGCACTTCCACTTAAGCCAAACACCCCTACACTTTCAGATATTTATAAGAAGGATTATGACCCCTTCATAACTCATAAAGAGTTTTATCTTTCCTTTTGTGAGGGATTTTATTGAAAATATTGTTTACCAATAAAATAGCTTCCCTTACAAATTCTAGTGTAGCCCAAACTTATCAACATAGCATTCATCATTTCTTTAAGAGTTTAGTTCTTACGATCGACAATCCCATTTGATTGAGGAGAGTAAGGAGTTATCATTTGATGAATAATATCAGATTCTGTATAAAATTCATCAAATTGACCATCATATTCTCTTCCTCGATCACTTTGAATTCTTTTAATTTGTTGACCAATTTGATTCTCAACTTAATTCTTATATTTTTAAATGTTTCTTGTTGGTACCCCAGGGTTGTTTTGATGTGATCAAACAAGTTAGGTTAGGTCCTATTATATTTGATCATATGTCTAAGTGTGCAGGAACTTAGGAGCACAAGATATCGAGAAAAAGACGCAGCTAGCGAGAAGGACGGCACGGGAGAGAGCTGACGGGCTCAGTGCGTTTGAGGGACAAGGTGCTGTGGAAGAGTACGCGGGCGGACGAGAAGGAGGCGCGCGACGTTTGCGAGGGACGAGAAGCTAGGAGCGAAAGCTTGCTCGAGAAGATCGGAAGTTGGGTTCGGGTGAACCCTATTACGGATGGTCAAGATCACCCAAGCAAGAGGAACCCGAGCGGAAGACCTGGACCGAGGCGAGCAAAACCAGAGCAGAAGGCCCGGACTAAAAAAGTCAACTCGGTTGGCTTTCATGGTCCGAACGCCCAGAATCGAAGTTTATTCGGATCATGTTTGACCGCAATCCATTGTAAAGGGGATAAAATTTTATCCCCTCTAAGTGTATAGACCCTTCCAAGTGCCTCGAACAAGGTTATATAAAGAGTCTTGCTCCCAAAGCTAAATAACAATGCAGAATAGTTTGAAACAACACTTGTGCTTGAGTTTGTTAGAGTTTAGCTTTATTTTGTGAACTTTGAATGTTATAAGAGGTTTCTCTGCCCAGAGAAGATTTTGTTAGTGCGCTTTTTCGCCTTTAATTAATAACCTTCTCGATTGTAACCAAGTAATTCACTGTGCCTCTTTCTTTTCAGTTTATTTCTTATTTTGCTTATGTAAGTGTTATATTAAGTTATAAGTTTGAGAAAGATATCTTTGCTTGTTTTGTGCAAGGGATATTCACCCCCCTAGTCAGCCGCCAAGGGTCCTAACACTTCTAAGGCTTCATCTTTATCTTTCAATTGATACACACACTATGTGAAAATCGATAATAGACTTCGGATATTATCCGAAGTAATAGCTATATATTTACCGAAGTAGACGCACGTGAAGTAAAAGGGTTATTATTTTACTTCGGCACATGATTACCGAAGTCTATCACCGGTCCAAAACCGGTTCAAAATCAGACCGGTTTCGAAGTAAAAAACCTTTATTACTTCATCAAGACCAATAAAATTACCGAAGTAATTGAGGATATATTACTGCAGAGGTAACATTGTCTAACGAAGTGTAAAGAAGGTACGACTTCACAATTATTTATATTATGGTGTAGTAAATAGTTAATATTACTTCTGTATATTTTAGCTTGATCGAAGTAATTGTTATTGTAATACTTCATCGTAGTATGGAAGTAGGAAAGCAAATTTTACTACACTTCAACAATTTACGTTAACGCAGTAATACATACGAACGACTTCAACAATTTTAATCAATGACAAAGTAAATAGTTTCTTTAACTACGACAACATTTAAATATACCGAAGTCTTATGTATTGTATTACTTCATCATTTTTACTTATAGTATCGAAGTAGTTGACTATATTTTACTACAATACAAATTTAATTGACAAAAGTGTATATCAAATATTTTGCTATAACACAATAATTTTCATCACCAAAATTGAACAAATATATCACAAATATCTGTCAAATACAATTCAAAAGTGTATTCATAAAAGAAATGTTTAAGCATAACATAAAAAATTTTGTATCCATAAATCTCTAAATACAATCTAAACTTTATATCATAGCCTACACTTAGGCACCCACATAGAAATAGACAAATTCGCTCCATTCACTTCTGACTTCATCATACTGAGATTGATTGTAATATTGTTTGTTCTTTGATGCTGCAAACTGAATCATTAACAAAAATTTGAGGATCAATGAAAAATAACTTAATATTTTATAAATAAAATATTTCATAAAGTAGAAATTCACCTTTCTTTCCAATTGTGGATATTCATCTAAGACTATCTCTTTCATGTACCGCATCACACAATATCCACATTCAACACCACCATTTTGTTTAAGATTACCCTAATGAAATTGAAAATGTCATGCAAGAAGTCACAATCCAAATAATAAGAATTATTAATTGATGTCTAAATATATAGTCACAATACATACTGTCAATTGTTTAAAACCTGGTCCTTTTGAAATGCCCCTTGATGCATTGTATATCTTGACCCCACTACATTGTAAAAATAGAAAATTAGTTTTTTAACCTATAATGAATTGAATGCATTCAAAATTAGCATAAGTTACGACTTACTTGGTCACAATAGTTTGCCAAGCATGATCTCGGTTCCTGTTACTCAAAGAGTCCAATAAATATATCATATTCTTATCTTCATTAATTATAGTCAAGATCCAATGGTACCTGCACAAAAAAAATATAACATTGACTAGCATGTAGTAGGAAAAAATAAATAATTAAAATCTTACCCGGTGTTATATGGGATGAAGCATATGCTATCTCTGTTTGATGCTCCCAACTGAGCAGCAATATGTTGTGATAATTTACTACCATCTTCACCCACACCGCATGTAGGTATGTGACCAGGATCCACAAATGACACATACTCAGCTCTATTTTCTTTCTTCATATATTTGTAAAGGTAACTGCAAGGTATTAATTGCAAGGTAATGGCAAAGTAATGAAAAATCTAAATATACCCTATGTAAACCAAAGCAAAAGCATGTGAACAAATATTGTGAACAAAGCAAAGCATGTGAACAAATATTGTATTTAACATATAACATACCCCATGTAAACCAAAATGTGTCTGGCACCTATCTCTTTCATCTCCATAAAGCGTAAGATATCTTCTCTTAGCAACCATACACTTTTAGGACGTCCAAACATAGCTTCATCAAATTCTATGTGTATGCTCTCATCTTTAGGCATCAATCTGATAACATACGAGTAGATATACTTGCATGCCATCGGTAAAGTTTTCTCAATTTCCTTGTACTTGTCCTGATCACCATGAACATCCGAAGGAGCAAATGATTAATGTTGTACATTCTTCTGCAATATGTTAAAATATTCAAATGAGTATTCAAATGATTAAGGTTTTTTCCAATACCAACTTTTCAAGAAAATTGAAAGTACCTTCTTCGTTGGTAAAATTACCAACTCTTTAGGCCAAGCAACAATTGTTCCAACAGCATCATTGACGATTGTTGGTCCAGACCGAATTGGGATTGGAAGCTCTGCTTCTTCATCTAAGACAACATCAATAGATACCTTGAAATTCCCTTCCCCAAGTGGAACATGATGAATCAATATATTTGGGCCTCCTTCTGATAGTATTGTACCATATGCCACCACATTTTCACGTTGCTTGACAGTCAAGTTACATTTTTTCCCCTTTAAGAACAATAAGAAATTGTATATAAAAATCTGAATTTGAAAGAAAAATAACTTTGACATAAAATTAAGAATTATAGAACCTCCAAGTTTGAAGTGCCACATTCATAAACCTCCACATCATCTCTCCATTTTGGGTCGTTCATGTTTGAGGACTTGTTTGATATCACAACCTCACAAGTTTGATTATCAATGACCTGAGCAAGTTGAGCCTTTAATTTCTCTACTTCAGCCTTCAAGCTCTTATTTTCCTCTGATTGCTCTTTGAAGTTATCGATCGAATCCTTTGGGATTGATTCCCTTTTCTTTCTAGCAGTTTTAAAGTAGAGTTGGGGTTTTACACATCCTCCCACGCCTCTAACCCGTCCATAGTGTTCTCGATTTCCTAAGGCAGTAGTTAACACATCATTCATCCCAGATGATTTGAACTCTCCTTTGACTTTCTTTTCCAACAAATCATCCTACAATATGAAATTGTAACAAATCAATCCAAAAATTCTAATATTATTTAGCAAGACAATATGAAAATTAGATAAAAATAATATTTACAATTTTTTCAGCGACTTCTGCTATCTCCATATTTGTTATGTTGCCAGATTTGTCCTCGCGGGCTTTCCGCCAAAGTATCGATCTATCAACTTCTTCGTTTTCAGCAATTAATTTTTTCTCCCTCTATAATTCCAAAAATGATTAGTTACAAAATATTAAATACGTGCTTGAAAATGACAAATACAATGTTTCGAAGCTTACCAATTCAGCCTCTAAGCCGATGTAACCCCTGCGAGATAGTCTGTGATGATATTTATAATGCATCGTTCGTTCTTTTTGCTTGTATGCATGGAGACTTGTAAGCAAATAAACTATAAAGACTTGCTCCAATCATTTGTGCAAATTGTAAACTTGCTGCAAATTGTATATGAATCACCTACATTTAAAGACTTACTGCAAATTGTAAACTTGCTGCAAACTATAAACACTATTATGAATCTCACCTATATATAAATACTTGCTGCAAATTACCGCAACTAATTTTAAATGAAAAGACTTGCTGTAAATTGTAAATGAAACATTACCGCAGCTTTAAATGAAACATTACTGCAGAATTGTTGCAACATTAAAACATCATGCAGAATTGTTGCAACATTAAAACATCATGCAGAATTGTTGCAACATTACGTGCAACATTAAAACGTGCAACTTTAAAGACTTGTTGCAACATTAAAACAGTTCAAACGTGCAGAATTGTTGCAACATTACCGCAGTGGTAAATTCTTGCATTTACCATACGTGCAGAATTGTAAATGCAAATGCAGTAACTTGGAAACGTGCAGAATTGTAAATGCAAATGCAAGAACTTGCAAACGTGGCATGCAGAATTGTAACTGCAAATGCACAAATTACACTACACAATCAGTAAAATGCAAAAGAACAAACAATACTATACTTTAAAAGAGTTGCTACAATCCTTAACACCATTAGGTACAGACTTGTAAATGCAAACAAACAACACCCTACAATTTTGTAAGTTATACAACAAGTTGATATAAGAAAGATTTGTCTATGAGACATTCCAAAGATTTCCAGCTAATACCATATAAGTACGTACCTCCCACGATGGATGAAGTCTTTCATCTACAAATTCTTTCCAAACTACTTTTGGAATCTGATATTGACTCGGTGGACAACTCAAATTTTCAGGATTATCTTTATTTGGCCAAACAAATCTGCTAGTGAGTTTGTTTTTGAAATCTCGCCATTTTTGAGATGCTGAATTCATCACAGCAGTCTCGCTTTGTGGTGCTAATTCAAACACATTCTGCAACACAAATTATTTGTTGGTACTATTAATAGAGAAGTTGAACATGAATAAGAAAACAAATCAACATACAAGCTAGATGATTATACAACTAATATGATAAGAATGAATTAAAGAAGGCAATGACAACATAGAGTTGGAAAGCTAATTTCATTTGGGATTGTATTTATATATTAATCTTACCGAGATCTCTTCCCACACTTTTTGTTTTATATTTTCTGGAACAGTAGGCCAAGATTTTATGTTGATTGGCACCATGGTTCTAGCAACAGAGCCAATGTATGATTGCAATGCCTTTCCATTTGCATTGTATAATGGGCGCCCCATGTCATCATAATCAATTTTTGCTTTTTTCCCCCATCTTGCAGCTGCAGTGAGTTTACACATTGATGTAGGACCCCGTTTATTCTTCTGCACATCTACAGAATGTTCTTCTCTATCAGTAACTCCATGTAGCTCCACATCAGCTACTCCATGTAGCTCAGCATCGGCTACTTCATGTATCTCCTCAACTGCTACTCCCTGTTTTTTACGACCCATCGAGTATTATCTGCATAAGAACATAAATGTAACCAATGTTAAAATTTTTACAATAATAGTAACATAAACATGACGTATATAATTACAATAACACATATAAATAAATAACAACACAAACGTAAACATGACATAGAATTACATAACATAATTTTTTAAAGTGCATAAAGCATTTCTTCATGTTCAAAACATAAACATTGGATAAAAATACAAAACATCATTTTTGCTTTTTTGTGACCCATACACCCTCAATTTCTGATCTAAAATATCTTTCATGTGCAGGAATACAATGAGTATTAACATCATCAATTGGTCGAGAATATGGAATACTGCTCCAATCATCATCATCTTCCTCATAACATCTATTTGGAACTGGAAGCACAATTGACCACCCCTTTTTTAATGGGTCATCAATATAAAAGACTTGGTTGACTTGACTTGCAAGCACAAATTCGTCATTCTTGTGTCCTCGTTTGTTTAAATTGACTAAGGTGAAGCCACATTCATCGTTGTTGATTATTCCTTTGTCATTTGCAACCCACGCACACTTGAAAAGAGGAATATGAAATTGATGATAGTCTAATTCCCATATTTCTTCAATCACTCCATAGAAAGACACATCAGCTAACAAGGGATTCTTATCTTTAGCACTACATACAAGCATGGTGTTGGCAACTAAAGAAACCCCACTGTTTTGGCAAACTCTGTCATCATCCCGCGCCTTTGTTTGGTATAAATTACCATTTATCACATAACTATTATACTTAAGGATTTGCACACGCGGTCCATGGGCCAACCATGTTAATGTCGATGTTGTTCCACCATTGCAACTGTCAATTTCAGCAGCCACCTAACATGTATTCAATTTGAATATGGTGATTAAAAATAGTAGATATAAGTTGTTCAGCGAAAATGATAGCAAAAATTTAATGAATCTAGTATCCACCTTTGCGCGAAACCAATCAATAAACCTCTTGTTGTGAGCATCTTGTATCCACCTTTCATCTTTCTCTTTTTTGGGAAACATTGATTTCAAAAATATTTTATGTTCACTGTAGAAATATTAAAATATAAATTTGTGTCAAACATTAGATAATCTCAATTACATATGCAGAATCATAAATAATACAATACACTTACATTATATAGGGTGATACTTCTTCCATATTTTCTAGCACAGTCAAATGTGCTTGTTGCAGATCAACTTGTTGCACTATAATTGGTGTGTTGCATGCTTGCAAGCCAGAAATATTTGCTTTTGAGTCTCGAATTGATTGAGGGGCTCCAATAGGATCAACGCCATTAAGGTATTCTGAACAAAACTCAATTGCTTCTTCTGCTAAATATCTCTGAACAATGCAACCTTCAGGATGTTTTCGACTGCCCACATAACTCTTAAGAACCTTCATGCATCTTTCAAATGGATACATCCATCTGAAGTAAACTGGTCCACATAATCGGACTTCTCGAACAAGATGGACAGTTAAGTGAAGCATGATATCGAAGAAAGATGGGGGAAAATATTGCTCCAATAAGCAGAGTGTAACAACCAAGTCAGATTGCAGCTTATCTAACTTGGCTACATCTATAACCTTGCAACAAATATCTTTGAAGAAGAAGCATAATCTTATGATGGCATATCTAACATGTTTTGGCAGTGCATCACGTATGACTATTGGTAAGAAATACTGCATTAAAACATGACAATCATGGGATTTCAAGCAAGTCAACTTCAACTGATCCATGCACACAATATTATTCATGTTCGAAGAGAAACCTTCTGGAACTTTTATATCCTTTAATGACTTGCACACTTGCAACTTTTCTTTTTTTGTGAATGAGCACGCAGCAAGAGGAAGATATGTTCTTTTCTCCCCAACTATAGGTGTTAATTCAGGTCTAATTCCCATCTCAACCATGTCCAACCTAGCTGCCACATTATCCTTGGTTTTTCCTTTAACATTCATCAAAGTATTAATGAGGGATTCAAAGACATTTTTCTCGATATGCATAACATCAAGACAATGCCTTACATGCAGGTGTTTCCAATAAGGAATATTAAAAAAGATTGACTTCTTCTTCCAACATTTTCTAAAATTTGTCACTCGTAAATCTTTTTCTTCTATATTGACTTCCAACTTATTAGCCTTTGCATTCTTTATTTTCCCTTTCACACTTATCTTCTTTCCAAACTCACACCTTATGTCAGAAAGTTTGTCAAACAACTTAATCCCAGATAATGGTCTAGCTGCTTCTCCAAGTTCCTCCATGCCATTAAACTCCTTCATTTGCCTACGATATGGATGAAACCGTGATAGGAATCTTCTATGGCCAGAAAATGACATTTTCTTCTCATTTTCCAAGTGTCTTGCATAAGTATCTTCTCCGCATATTGGACATGCATAATAACCATGTGTAGTACATCCACTAAGGTTACCATATGCAGGAAAGTCATTGATGGTCCATAATAAGACTGCTTTAAGAGTGAAGAACTGCCTGCGATAAGCATCATAGACTCCATCAACTCCTTCCCACAATCGTTGCAAATCTTCAACTAGCACCTCCAGATAGACATCAATATCATTTCCAGGCTGCTTAGGCCCTGAAATGAGCATAGTTAGCATGATGTATTTCCTCTTCATACACATATTTGGAGGTAAATTATAGTTGACCAACATGATTGGCCAACAACTGTACCGACTGCTAAGGTTGCTATGAGGATTAATGCCATCAGCTGCAAGTGCTAGGCGAAGATTTCTTGGCTCACTTTCAAAGTCAGGCCACATATGATCCACCAACTTCCATGATGGTGAATCAACTGGATGACGTAACTGACCAACAACTCTTGTAGAATCTGCATGCCATGTTAAATTTCTCGAGGTCTCTAAAGATTTAAACATGCGCTTAAATCTTGGAATGGGAGGGAAATACCAAACCACCTTAGCAGGAACACCTTTCTTCTCAACCTTGTTTTTGTTTAGCTTCCACCGTGACAAACCACATCTAGGGCAACTTATGCAGTTTTCATATTGCTTCCTATAAAGAATACAATCATTTGAACAAGCATGAATCTTTTCATGAGTCAACGCTAAACAACTCAAAGTCTTTTTTACATCATACATTGAGGATGGTAGATTGTGATCATTTGGTAGCATATCCCCAAAATCTAATAGTAGATCTGAAAATAGAGCATCACTCATTCCATGTCTTGCTTTGGTATTGTACAGTTTCACAAGTGCACTCAATTTTGTGTAACGTTGACATCCCTTGTATAATGGTTTCTCCGATTCTTCTAAAAATTTCATAAATTCTTCAGGATTTTCTGTATAGTTATCATATGCTTCCTCACACATATGAGCAGTTTCAAAGTTGTCATAATAATTATTAATTGGCTCCTGATTGACACTCCCTTTGACGTTATCATTTTTGGTAGGCTCACCATGCCAAATCCAATTCACATAATTTTGACTAAAACCATGGAAATAAAGATGCTCTAAAATAGACTTAACCGGTCCTTTTTTAAGATTGATACATTTGCAACAAGGACAATGAATATCATTGGGGTCAATATTGGGATTCTATAAACAATCTCTAATAAACTGTTCCACACCCTCCTCATACTGCTTAGACCTTCTATCCAAATATATCCAGGATTTATTCATTTCAATCAAGCAAAATCTACAAACAAAGAAAATCTGAATATATTAAAGTGAATAAACAAAAGTTAAAAAAATACTACATGTAGTTCAAAAATGTAGAATCCATGCAATTTTAATTTGTAAAATCTAATGCAAGAAATCATATAGTGACAAAAATCATATAGTGACACTCAATTTCAGAAGTCATGTGACACACAAAAATAAAATTAAAACACACAAAAATCAGATAGTGACACAGATTTTGATTACATCTTCCTCAATAAATATATAAGATACAATTACAGCAAAGAAACAGATTTTGTTTATATAATTCTGTCATTTACTAATGTAACCGCAAGTTCTTTTCAGATAAATATAAGCTTCAATAAAATTAGGAAATCAACTCTCAGAAAATATAAAGAGTAAGATTAATCAGACTATTTAGGAAGTCAATTATACAAAATATTTTCATAAACAAGTAAATTTTGTCAGATTTTAATCAACTCTCAGAAACATGCACGCAAAGACAAGGCATGCACATAGAGACAAGACACCCCACACTCCAAAACATACACACAAAGACAAGACACCCTTTATTTTATGTTTTTATTTTTATTTTTTACTTCGATAGGAACATATAATTGCATATACTCTTTTAAAGTTGAGATAGACACAAATTGTAAAAAGGAATAAGGCATGAAGTGATTTTGTCTCCAAACACAAGCCCAAAGTCACAGAGGTTGTGAAACAATGGAACAACAATCTCTCATCAAATGATGGACCTAGAAAAGCAAGGTATAAGAGGAACTAATTGCATGCACGTGCTCAAGGGGCTATGAATGTTAACAATCAAAAAGGTTAGTATAGTTCAAATGTAAGCGTGGTGTGTGGTAAAAGAATTCCTCTATATATTCTTATACGCTTTTCATATATCTTTTGAAGGATGCCTTGCATTGTCTAGCTCAATTTGTAGTTACAGATGAAAGGATTGCTTGAATATGTAATTAACTTTCAGCAACAAAATTCTTCAAATCAAATTCGCTCACTAAACAACTGCAGTGTACTAGATCTCTTTCTTTTCCTCACTGCATTGCAAACAAACAAACAAACTATACCAAACTTTCAAAGATGGACCACCTGCATTGCACAAGACTTCTCTAATGATTAAGATGTGACTTTAAATGAATTTTCTACCATTCTAATGTATCAACAATGACACTACACAATTATGACACTCAATTTATAAATTGTACGTGTTAGCTAGAAGAATCATATCAGAATATCCTATGTATGCATTGCAATCTTGTACCAAATTGACAACTTAAATGATTTAGGAAGATAGTCTAGTCAATGGAAGCAAAGGTCCAAACTTGATCATAATCCGATTGTAAAACTAATTAAATGATTTAGGCAAAGCAACAAACATCAGTAACAGAGTTTAACAACCAAAATGTCAATTGAGTGATAGATTTATGGAAAACTAGAAGAAACCATAGGGAGGAGATGCCATAAACTATAGGGAAGGAGATGCCCTAGAGTAGGAGATGTTAGAAACCATAGGGTAGAAAACCAACCTGGTTGACGAGCTGATGGGGCTGAAGGATCGGATCGGTTAGAGACGGCGACCTCAAACTCGGCAGTTGTCTCTTCTTCCCGTGGCCAAGAAACCTCAAAGAGGAAGACACGGCGCTGCAAGGAAAGGAACGAAGGGGGTGGGATAGGGAAGACGCGCGTGATCGAAAGGGAGGGTTAGGGCGGTGAAGAAAGCACTTCCTCTTCTTCCCGTGACAAAGGCGATGATGAAACCTAGCACTGTCGATCGGGGCGGCGGTGAAGAGGTTTTCGTGAACAAAAACGCTAAGTTATAACTTAGCGTATAATTTATTAATAAATTATTAGGATTTTATTACATGATTAATTAAAAAATTAATAAACTGATTAATTTATTAATAAATAAAAAAATGTTTTAATCGGTTGAGAGTTATTACTTCAGCATATAAACATATGAATTTTATTTTGAGACTTATTACTTCAACAAATATATATTATGAAGTAAAATATAAATAAAAATTAGTAGTGAGACCCACGATTTTTAATCTATAAAGTCTAAAATAAAATATACTTCATTAAATTTATTATCGAAGTAGATTATTATATATTACTTCGTATTTATAAATCACCGAAGTAACTTGTGGCGAAGTCTATACCCGATTTTCACATAGTGACATAACAGTATTTAGTACAATTATCAATGAAAGTAACAAAGTATTTTTTGTCTCCTCTAATTTGCATGAATTTTAAATCACATATGTCACTGTGAATTAATTCTAGAGGGGGCATGCTTCTTTTCACTGAATGAAAATATAACTTTATCAATTTAGCTTCAACACATATTCACATTTATGTATTGGATCAACATTAAATGTTTACAATAAATTTAAATTCATCAGTCATCGCAAGGTATTATAATTTATATGTCCAAGTCTAACATGCCATAAATTAAAATACTCGACCAAATAAGTAGAATTTATAATTTTTTTTTGCTATTGAATTCACAGTGTACAACCATTACATTCATTTTGAATAAATCAATCTCCATGAATCCTCTGCTTATGAATTGACCATTTTTCGTCAATACTTATTTATTTGACTTAAACACTATCCTAAATTCAACTTTGACAAGAGCTGACCCTGACATTAAATTCTTTCGAATGTTGGGAATATGAAGTACATTAATTAGTGTCACTTCTTTGCCTAATGTCATCTTTAGTATCATCTTGCCAAGACTAACACTATTAGAAGTTACAGAATTTTTCATGATTAGTTTTCTTCCATTAATAAGGGTATTAGTTGAAAACTAGGTCTTGTCAGAGAAAATATGTCGTGTGGCACTGGTGTCGACCTACCACTACTTTGGATTTTCCACCAAATTAGCTTAAAATGCAATGGTAGTTAGGTGTAATTCTGACATATCTATTGTCACTAACTTATCTTCAGTCATTTGAACTTGAGTGATTTTCTTTGGATGTTGGTAATCTTTGGCCTTGTGATTTGATTTGCCATTGTTGTGGTATGTTCCTTGGAACTTCTTGGCCCTCCCTTGACTCTGCCATTTGCCGGGATACTTTCTCTTCTTGCCAGTGTTTAGTTCAGTCAAATTTGCCTTTGTAAATATAAGCATTTTTGTTGATTCTGATTGCTTGTGATTATCTTCTTGAGTCCGTAGTCTTACAATCAGATACTCAAGTCTCATCTCCTTTCGCTTGTGCTTTAGATAAATTTTTAATTTCCTCCATGAAGGTGGAAGTTTCTCAATTATTACAGTAACTTGAAAGGACTCATTCATTGTTATGTCCTCGATATGTAGATTATGAAGAATCAACTGTAACTTTTGGACTTGCGTTGTCACAGTTTTGAAATCAATCATTTTGAAGTTTAAGAATTTGTCGACGATAAATTTCTTTAGTCCGACATCTTCTATTTTATACTTCGATTCTCATAACTCTTTTGTAGTTGTCATTGGAATATACACATTATATAACGTGTTGACCAGGCCATTGAAGATATAATTTCGACATAAGAAGTCACTATGTCCCTAGACATCATATGCCTCCCTCTTTCCTTTATCAATCTCATCTTGAGACACGGAGGGGCATATTCACATAAGAACCTTGCAAGGCTCAACGTGGTTAGAAAAAATAACATCTTTTGCTGCCACCTCTTGAAATTGGTACCTGTAAACTTCTCTGATTTTTCGTCATGCGTCGATGGAACAGGAGTCGTCGATAATGAATCCATCAAGATTGCAAGAAAATTTTCATCTTAAAATTGTTGAGATCGGGTGATGGTGCAATCTAAGCGCGAACAGAATGACAGTATAATGCCGCTTTGGCGTAATCGAGGCTAGAGTTGGATTCTATTTCTTTAAGACAAATTTGTCCCACATACGATGCTCATGGAACACGACAATCGTCTTTCAAGATACAACGACTTGAACTTGCGATAGCAACACTACAAATCACAAGACCTCTGAACTAAATAAACTTCTTAAACTCTCCAAATGCAACTATGAAATGCAATGATTGCTTTGAATTAGAATGAATTGAGTGAGTGAAATGAGAAGAAGAGGGGTCCTATTTATACTAAATGAAAGGCTATAAAAATATCTTGGTTTAATTAGATCTCAACCATCCAACTTGAATTGGATGCATGGTTTAGATTGCATTTCTTCCCAAGAGATACAATTTCTCTTCATTTGGATGTCAATCAATAGTTGAGATTGAGTCATCCAAAGGACACTAATGCCTTCTCAAATTGACAATCCAAATTTGTCAATTTTGATCCAATAATCTATATTTAATTTCTCATTCACATTATATTTCCAACAATGATGTGGTCGGTGACAGGATGATGGGATCCTCCATGACGCGAAGTGCTTGCTTCTAACAAGATCACTTGCTTGAAGGAGGTGATCGACGAACCATCCACCATGCTACCACCTTGCGGTCACGGCTGTCACCGCTCATTCCATCGAAGCTTTTTTGTTGCCTCCAAATAAATAAGTCTGTACACTTCTCATAGTGATTAATTTGAAAAATTACAATAATGAGAAGTGTACAAATCACTATGAGCAATGTCATATATCGTATACTAATTTTCTATTATACGGTATTTTACAATGTCATATTCAAGTTATTAACAACTCGATTAGCAACTTTGGTGCTGGGCTGGTTCATTACAGATAATATCTTCTTAATACATAAGCTCTTTTGAAAATATAATAGGAAATACATTTCTCCTAAATGTATTATGAAAATTGATCTCCATAAGACTTTTGATTTAGTACATTGAGATTTCTTGCATGGGGCTCTAGTTAGTCTGATGTTTCCTGAGAAGTTTATAGCATGGATAATGGAGTGCGAGATTACTATATCTTTTTCGTTGGCCATGAATGGGGGATCTTTTGGATTTTTCAAAGGTACAAGAGGACTACGATAGGGAACTGACGACCTACTATTTCTCAGGAATTGACAATCTGAGGTTTACTCCACCATGCGCTTAACACTTGTATACATGTATTTACCTCTCTCCGTATTCATGGGATCGACACTAAGGGGTCATTAAGGTAGCGGATCTACCTTTTTTTTATGGGAAAATGTTTATTCTTCAAGTTAAAGAATCCAGTGAGTGGCTATAGTTTGAAATTCAAAGATGCCGAGAAACAAGCGGGATCCCGAAATATCGAAAAGGCATAGTAAGAAAGTAAGTTTCTACGAGTCATGTCATCCACACTAGCCAAATAAATATTTGACTTTATGTGATTAACCTATAGGAAAACACTGTTTGGATAAAATGGGTACATAGCACTTGTGGCGAGTTGATGTATGGGCTTGGGAGACAACCCATTCGAATGTTCCTCTGATAAAGCAATTGCTACATATACATTATCTTATACTATTGGTTATTGGATCATTAGAGGATGCTATATAGAGGCTGACAGATTGGTTTGAATAGGAAAGAGGAGTAACTAGGACATATGACCTCTTTAGACATCCTAGTCCTAAGAAGCTATGAGCATGGACAGTATGGAAGCCCTATGTACAATCTAATCACGTAGTTACTGTAAGTACCTTGGGTTAGTTTTGATCTGATCAACCAAGTTAACTTAGGTCTTATATATTTGATGTCTTATGTTTGAGTGTGCATGCCCGCAGGGACTTAGGAACATAAGAAGTCGAGCGAAAATGATCAACTCAGAAATTGACTTAAAGACCTGAGGTGCCTCAGTTAATTGGAGACACCTCGGATGCACAACAAATAAGTTGTCTCAAATGGAGCTTAAGGCACCTCCGATGGACTGAAGGCGTCTCAGATGAATAGTAGCCGAGGAGCCTCTAGATGATCGGAGGCATCTTCAATGCTGCAAAACTGTTAAGGAGCCGGTATGATACAGATGAGATTCTATCTCATTGGAGGCACCCTGGATGTCATTGGAGGTGCTTCCAATGCCACATTAGCAAACAGTCACATCGACCAAAAGTCTATGTATAGCGCCCTAGAGGTAGGAGTTCAACAACACACTTTGTATTTATTTTCTGTACTTCATTCTAAACTTCCAACTGCTATAAAAGGTTTCTCCGCCTCCAACCATTGTAAAAGGAGTTTCTTTTAGTGTTTTCCATTACTTTGAATTAACAATTGTCTAGGTTGTAACCAAACAAATCTTCTGAGTCCCTTCTTTACTTTTATATTACTTTTAATTAATTAATTAGTGTGCCCTTACCAAGATAAAAAAAAAAAGTTTTAATTTTATTTGTAAGCTATTCACCTCACTCTAGTTGGTTCACTCAGTCCAATAAGTGATATCATAACCAAGACACCTTAGAATGACTAATCACCAACTAAAGCAACAAGAAGATGGCAAGATCATTCATCTATTGATGTTTGATGAGGAGTTCGCGCTTTGAAAGGGTAAAATGGATGTATACTTTAAAATTGATTTTGACATTTTACTAACAATAAAATATGATTTTGAAGTACCCCAAAATGAGAACGTAGGAAAAAAAAAGAAAAGTACCAATGGAACCAAAAGTGATAAACATACTTTGTAGTTAATGGTAAAGCGAAATTCCACCCGCTGAGTGTACTATTGTCTTAGGAAGTCAACCGAATCGATGCCTACGACTCCGCCAAAGAACTCTGAGAGAAGTTCCTAGAGCTTCATGAAGAAACCTCAAAGGTAAAACTAGCAAGATGCGACCTACTCCGAAATCAACTAACCCTAACCAACCTCCAAATGAAAGAGGGAGAAAAGGTGGCTCAACTTCACATACAAATCAAGGAACTCATCACCAAACTCAACAACCTCAGAGAAATGATAATGAATAAAGATTAAGTAAGATATGCTCTAAATACATTCCCGAGAACTCCGGAATGGATGTTAATAATAGATTCTATTGGAGCAATCAGTATGACCCAATATTTTGATGTTTGGACAATGGTTTAAGTTAGATTTATTATTGTATTTGATATGCGTTGTGAGTATGCAGGATGCAGGTACAAAAAAGAAAATCCAAGTGTGATCTTGGCAAAGGCAAAAGTCCAAATGGAGTCTTGGCGGTGTAAGTCCAAACTTGAGTCTTGGCAATGTAAGTCTAAGTATGGCTTGGCAAAGATAAAGACTGAAATCGAAGGAAGCTCTTGAAGGCAAAGTGTGAAGGATGGGAAAGCATCCTAGGGATGCAAGACCGATAGAGGAAGCTAAAAGGTAAGGTCATGGGAAGACTCGACAATGAGGACAAGACCGATGGAAGCTCCTGAAGGCAAGGCGTGAAGGATCGATGGGGAGACATCTGAGGGACTCAAGGCTGATGGAGGAGGCTTGAAGGTAAGGTTGAGAGTTATGCGGGCAAGAGACGAGTGCATGAGTGATTGTACTCGGGGATAAAACCCTACGTTAGGATGATTTACTAGTCGACTAGTATGTTTTAGTCGACTGGTGGTTGAGAACCAATAATTCAGAAGGATGCAGAATTTATGGTTGCAGAGTTACCAATCGACTATCACAAGTGCCAGTCAACTGTACCAGTCGACAGTGTAGTCGACTGGCAGCAAACAAAATGTTTCTATTCTCTTAGCCCATGAAGACTAGTTGACTGATAAGTATGGTAGTCGATTGGTATCGAGCTGTTGGAGTATAACAGTCGATTTTTTCATAGAGGTCAGTCTGTTTGTGACTTTACCAATCGACTAGTAGCAGGAAAACAGCTTGGATGTTTTCCCTCGAGCTCTATATAATAGAGCTTAGGATGGCTGGCTTGGGTAATAAAATAGACTTGGTTAAAATCTATTAGAGTCTTCCAAGCTCTTATGTGATCAAGCGTGCTTGTGCGAGATTATGGTAAGGTTTCTCCATCCACAAGGAGTTACTTGAGCTAGCTGGGATTTTTCAGGAAATCATTCACTGATGGATCGGGATCGTCCACTTTAATGACAACCGTAAAGTAGGAGTTCTAATCTCCGAACCGCGTAAACGAACGTGTTAGAGATTTATTTGTATTTCTTTATAGTCTTTATCTTTCATATTTGTTGTTTTGTGTTTCCGCTGAGCTAACAAATGTAGGAAGCAAACGACGTGGATGATCGACTATTCACCCCCTCTAGCCAAGCATCAAGATCCCAATGATTAGTATTAAAGCAAGGAGCGCTCTTGAAGGACTAATCGTCTAAAGGAGCAAACGTTAGAGGAAGAAAATAGAGTCAGTAGGACCATTGGGATGGGATATCCGAATCTCATCTCCTTACGATGGAGATGATTTCGAGTATAGGAGGAAGTAGTTTGAGACTTGATTCCAAATGGATTGGAACCATTGGACCACATTGATTCCTTTCAAAGTTTCAACGGATAAGAAAGGGAAATGTCTCCAATCTCAATATTAGATTAAGAAACAAAGAAAATAATTGAAGATGAATAAAAAAGTAACTAGATTATTACTAAATTTATTATCTTTCAATATTACGTCACGTATGGATATGTATAAATATACTCATGACCTATAACATATGATTGCTCAATATAAAAATGGTATACAAGTCCAAGAAGCGGAGCCCAAGAAAACTCAAATAATTTTTTTTCTAATTTTAGATTGTGTAGCACTGGTTCACTAGAGTTGACAGCTTACGGCAACGTCTTCTCCCGCAGCAGCTCACGATGGCGGCGGTGGCCTCTTCTTCGGCGACAGCTCATGACGCGGGCCGGCGTCGCATGCGGGAGAGATGAAGAGTAGCCGTCACCCTAGCGGCCCCCTGATCCCAACCCCATAAAATTCTAGAGGAAGTAAATCACAGTTAATGTTGAGCAGGATAGGTGACTGGAGGTCGAAAGAATTTTTGGCACAGTAGATCAAGATTTTATCCCCGAGTGCAATTGACGACCTTCGACCCCACGACTTCAATGGTAAATTGTAAACATCTAACCAACTGATTCAGTCCGTGGGAGAAATGAAGAGTAGTGGCCCAGAACGTAGAAATGATTAATTTTAAATGATTAATTCTATTTATTTTTTATTAATTAATCTCCCCTCCTTCCCAAAGTAAAGATAATTATTTTCCTTCCCCTGCCCATTCATTAATTAACTTTTCCTCACCCATCCAACCAGAGTTTAACGACAAATAAGATTAAAATCACATCTACATTCTGATCAATACAAGTGTACTTACATTTTTCCGTTCTCATTTTTCTCAAACACAGAGTGGCAGACGTACAATAAGACTACGATGATTGGCAGAAAACACCTTTTGTTTCATCAATGATTAATTGTAGCGATAAGTTGCTTCACGATACATTCTTCAATCATACACGTTGTAAAAACCAAAAGAACCATCTGTACCGTGAATGAAGCTGCCGCTTGCACTAACAAGATGAAAAATAGCGTGTAAGATTATGCTCTTGTTGCATTCATGTTTTGACATCTTTTAACATTCCACCTTTATCAAGCTCTGCGACTAGATCTTTCAGTGATGGAACTTTACCGGCCAAGGTCCTGTACAATCTGGAATACCTGGCTCTTGTACCATCGGCGGTTCGTGCGAGGGCTAGCAAACTAATTGCTTCAGGCAATTGATCAAACACCTTTTTGATCTCCTCAAAACTAATATCAGCAAGAACAGAAGGCCTTGGAACAACTCTGATGATCTCACCGCCCTTGGGCTCATCCACACGCGCATCTGCTTTGATGACTAACTCAGAGCTAGAATTTGCACCACATTTCACAATGAAGGGGGCCGTAGAACCGGTGTTGAATTGTAACACATTCCACTGTGATACAACCTCTGCACTAGAAATCGAATCTGCTAGTGGTTGTAATGCTCGTGTTTCATCATCTAGGGAATCATCTCTTTCAGGGATCTTCTGCAAAATTAGGACGATTATATGTTAAACTCAGGAATTTGAATCATTGATCTTTACTGTCTTTGTCACTTCAGCTGATGTATTGATCATCTCCAACTCAGCCTTAAATTAATGTTCGCTAACAGACTTCAATACATCAAACCAATTGTAGAAAGGAATGATGAAATATAAGTGAACTCTTGTGCTCGACATACCTCGACAAGTTTACGAACATCTAAAATTTGCTTCTTAGCACATGGATGATCAATGTCAAGGAGTGATGGCATCCTCTCCAAAAGTTCATCCAGAGTTGCAAGCATCACTTTCCTCTTCGATTTATTAAGAAAACTTGTTGAGGTTTGTCTCATAATTTCCTGCAAGAAAAAAAGTAAATGTTTATTTTCAGCTGGGAGAACCACTATTATTCCTCCAGGAGGTAACCAGAAGTGAGAAAGGAGAAAAAAGGGACCTTGACTTCTTTTAAAATGGTATCCAACGAAATGAGAGATGCCAATCTCGCATCTTCAGCAGCTGTAGAAGGATTTCGGATAGGTGAACCCCCTTGTTCTTTTGTTAATAATGCTGAATCATTTCTCATTTGTTGCAAAATCTATGAAAGAGAAGCAGCAGAACTCAGATTTCTCTAGTGAGCAAATATTTTGAAAAAGGTAGCATGGATTTAAGAAAACCAAGCATGTATCGTCAAACAATTTGACAAACATGTTTTAGAGCAAATTAAGAACATTTCTTAATAACAAACATGAAGCACAATAATAGCAACATCATTATCAAAGCATGTTAGTCCCACTTGAACTTAGCTGCATAAAACTGATGCTCCATTGGGCTCCATCCTAGGGTATAAATCATTAGTGCAAAGACAAACCACAATATATTAGAGGTAATCATGATCTCAAACTGTCGATTGGTAAAATTAGCACAGTCAAAATATATCATTTTGACAGTCGGTAAATGTCACAATGTCACCCATGTCGACAATCTCGGTGGTATCAATTGCGACATGAAAGTTACTGTGATTGAACCTTTGCATTAAATTTCATATATATGGGTCACGAGGAGAAGAGAAAACACTATAAATAGGG
Organism: Zingiber officinale; assembly: GCF_018446385.1. NCBI lineage: Eukaryota > Viridiplantae > Streptophyta > Magnoliopsida > Zingiberales > Zingiberaceae > Zingiber > Zingiber officinale. The sequence continues at coordinate 118,892,134 of NC_055996.1, forward strand.
AGAGGAGAAGCACCAATTGAAGCAGCACCAGCATCAACAGTGTCACTAGTGTCGAAAAAAATTTGATATGCATCCATATCTAATACTTGTATTTGTTCCAAGTATACTTGTCTCAATCACTTTCACTCTCAATGATTAACCATATATAAGAGATGTGGATAAATCAATTTTAATATCAAATGTCATAAGAACATTTGAAGATAAAATTTTGATTTAGTTAACTCTCTATGCTATACATTTGAAGATAAACAAGCTAAACGAATAGAAGAACTTTATAGTATTAAAACTCATTTAAGTTAATCTTGACATTAAGCATGTCAAACCATGACTATCACTGCAAACTCAACGATTCTGACACCAGAACTCAAGTAAAGTGCAATACTTTAACCTCCAAAGAAATTATTTCTCTATAGAAATCATGCTAAATTATTTTCAGCCATTGATACACTCAATATGCTATTAATTTCTTATTCTTTTCTAATTGGATAAAAATACAAAATTCTGGACTGAATTAATCACACTAATACAACAAGTATTTTTACATCTGCCACTGCCAATATTCATTCACAAAACATTAAATAAAGGGAAAGCCATTATTGAATCCCAGTTTTGTTTTTTTGGTAAGTTTTAATTAAGATAGGAAATTGAGTGCTTTAATACCTTTTTCCTCTTATGATCAACAGATTCCAGAGCTGATCGCAGCTTACTGACGTGGGCATGATCCTCAGCTTCCTCTGTTGCCAGAGTACCTGCTATATCCTGTTTAACAAGCATATAATGAGGAAAGTTCCAAGTAGGAAATTTACCAATTGAGAGAGAAATTGGAGTACTTCAACTAAGACTGATGGTTGAGCATTTTAAATTACTGAAATATGCACATTCATCGAGTATTAAAAGATGGACTGTGACCATGAATAACAGGATAAAACATGGAGACGTGTAAACAAGGATATTTCAAATTCCCAGTTAAAATTCATGTATAAAAAAGAATAGATACTCATGGTGCATTTGATTCAAAGAAATAGAACAGTTATTCTAAGGGAATGGAATGGACATAATATTTTATGAATAAAGATTCTTTGATTCATAGAAGAATAGATAAAGAATATCTAGCACTATGTTTATATTAGAAACATTATTAGGAATAGACAACGAGTTGTTTTGACAATGATAAAATAGCCCAAAATGAAATATTTAGTCAATTCATCTTTACGCTACCAATGATTGCCTGGTCTTGGTCCTGGTCCAGTGTTAAATGAAATATTTCAGGTGAGTAGACAATCACTTCAACCAAATTTGTTGACCTCAGTCAAACCAGTTCCAGCTCAGAAAAACACTATCCAAGCTACCCGAACTTAACCAAACCTCACTTTACTTAACTACCTTTGGACACATTCCTTATAGGTGACAACCAGCTCCTGAAAGAATGTAATTGGTCATAAAACTCTGGAAATATGCAATCATTAGTAAAGTAATAGTAGCACCTTTAAGTGTTGCAATTGTGATGAATAAACTTGTTTGGTGTATTCAGACAAAAGTTGGCCTAGAGCATCAGTACTTGGAGGCTGTGCAGTACCAAGACCGGCCATCCATCCATCCATAATAGCAGTCGACAAAAGTTCTAGTTGGCCAGTTGAACTTCCACTGACAGAATCAATACCCGCAACAGAGAGGAAATCATAATTCTCTGCAAGCCATGACCGAATTTGCCGCTGCAACTCGCCAGCTGGTGTATGAACAAAGAGAGCAGCAAGTGACTTATTTCCAATTGCAAAAGCTTTAGCCTCCTCAGTTATTTCCCGAAGCTTTCCTCCAGTGACATGCTGTCTCCATGTCTCCTACATTTATGAATTAAATAGTACTTAGAAAATGAAAATATGTCATCCAACAAACTAGACAGCAGTTTTTCCTTAATGTGAAAAAATCTGATACCTGATCAATCCCTCGAAGCTTCAAGACTATGGATGACAACTTGGACTTCCTTTCTTGCTTTATGTTAACCTTAAAACCATGGACTTCTTCAGGGAAAACAGTTCTCGAACCAGAATCATAGTGAACCAGAGACCTACTAGGACTGTTACCACGGCTGGAGCTATTATGGCCAGCATTAGCTTTTTCAAGGAATCGTTCTACCGAAGAAACCTACTAAAAAAGAGTGGAGACCAGATATAAAGGATTTTCACTGTTCTCAAGAAAGAGCAGTTCAGTTAGAAATTCTAGAGTTAATGTAGAAGAGAGTGGGATACATTACCTTGATAGACTGCAGCTCAGGTGATCTAGCAAGCAGAGATCTTATGTATAATATTCTGACACGTGAAACTAGCATAGTATCCATAACCCTCTTAGGTTCCATTTTGCGAATAAAGGAGAAAACAGCATCTCTGATCTCAGCAAGTATTTCGTGTTCCCTAGCAGCACCTGCTTTGATGACTGCAGCCAAAACCTGCAAGACAGTCTACGAGTAAAGACACTCCAGACGCCAAATACAATGAAGTACCAACTACCAACAATAAAAATACCAGCATAAGATAGAAAAGATGAACATTTATGATTATTTTACAGATTATGAGCCAAACAACTCATTGAATTTATTCATCGATAAATATATTTAATGTGTTAACTATATCAACAATATTAAAGAAGTAGATAACTCTATATTATAAAAAAAACTAATTTTTAGAGGTGCCAAAAATGAATCTGACCTAACAACCGGACCCAAGTGGACACGAAAAATATTGATTTAGGGTTGGGGGTTTTAGGGTTCGGGTCAGATCGGGTTGGACCTAAAATTTGATCCAGAAAAGAAATTTGGCTTGGGTTGGGTTCGGGTTGACCCGAAATCTGAACTCTGAGGTGTCTGACCCACATATTCTTGTAGTGAGCTTGCTCTGGACTTGAGCTTTCAAGACTGAAGACTTCCATTTTCTTTTCATTTGAGAAGTAAATCGTTGATTTTATTTTCTTCACCTTGGATTTTTCATCTATAAAGGTGAATTCTTTTGTTTCTCAAGTCAATACTTCATCCACATTTGATGTGTTTCCTTTTATTTCTCTTTTTTCATGTTTGTTGTCTCTGGCCCAGAAAAAGCGAACCTTGGTTTTAGTATGGATTTTATTGCTGGGACTAATTTAGTAATTTACTTCCTGGGATTTTTTCAGTTTTCTGAATTTTTTGAAAAGTGGCATGTTTAATTATCCATGGATGAAAAGGGTGGGGCTGTAATTTCTAGAATTTATCTCTCTGATTCTTAGTAGTTTAAGTTCCAGTAATACGTTTTTGTTTCCTGAAATTAGCTTTGTATTCAAGGTGTTTGAAACCGCATAAATTTCTTGAAGCTTCTGTTTGTTCCTTGTCACTATATTATATTTGGTTCATTTAGAAGGTGATTATAAGTATCCGGGTTGGTTGGGTTATTCAGTTGGTCCAGGTTTGGGTTTATAGTTTTCAAGTTGGTTTGGGTTCGGATTGGGTTGAAAATTTTTTTATAATACCCTTACTTTAACCCGACCTGAACCCACCCGACCATCCGAATTGACACCTCTACTAATTTTGTTCAGTAATAACCAAGACAATGTATACTATACTCTTTACATTAAGACTTTGGGGGACTACCCAATTTATACTAAGCATTGGACTATAGTTCTGCATAGGAAGGACAAAATTCACTACATAATTTGTGAGCAAAGATGATACATGCTGCATTAACAACAAGGATTTCTATAGGTTTATAGAAATAAATACTAGTCTAACATGGAACCAAGACAAAAAAAACTAGGCACAGACAAGATGCAGTTGACTCTCTCATGCCACCCAAAACATCAAACAAGCTATTACCACCTTTAGCGAGAGACACAGGCACAAATTCATATAGGTAGAGGAGACAAACTACTCTAGGAAATTCTAGGGTTTTAAGGTCCACTAGATTGAAGGAAGACGAGAAGAAAGATAGGAGGTTTTCATCTCATTTTTTTCCTTCTATTCTTTCCTCTCCTCTTCTTCTGTTGGCTCAGGGTTGCAAGATGACTAAGAAGAGAGGTGGGACAAAACGGACAAGTGAGAGAAAGTATATGAAGGAGAAGGGGGAGACAACACAAAGAGAACGAGAAGGGAAATAGAAATTAGGTTGGCGAGTATGATCTTGATCAGCATTGAGATGTATCGTGTAGGCATAGGTGATAAATTTTTATGAACACACTTTATCCATGTCAATAAATAACACATACCAGCATCAAAAGTTTATTAGCACCATCAGATATTGCAGCAAAACTCTCGAACTGGTCAGGATCAAAATCACCGAGTGCAACAGTAAGATATTCTCCAGCAGGTGTTGTCTTAATTTTCTCATTACTTGATTTTACAAGAGCTCCTGTATTTTCATTCTTATCCTGTGAACCAGGCAGTGATAGGGCATTGAGGGAAGGCAGTCTGTTGTTATCACCCCTGCCCAAATAGAAAGAATACATATATATTGCAGTCTTCAAAACAAGAACAGAATTTGAATGTGAAACGAACCTGTTCAAATCTTTTCCCTGCATGTCCACAGTTCTTCCAGTAGCAGGGCTCGACAGAATCTGCAGGGCCAAAAAAATTGAAGGCATTGAGATGGAATGATAGACCAAAAATAAAGTTTCTTTTGAGTTTATTCAGTTTGACAAATATTTATAATTCCAACCATGATACATTACATACCCCAAAGGTTGTTAAGATTGAGAACTTATTTAAGACAGCGAGAGGTTCACAGGATAGAAGTTTAAATATACAATTTTTTAATTTAAGAAAAATAATTTGTTTTGACAATGTCAAAATAATATGTTATCATCTTGTTACCAAGTCATATTTGTCCCATTCATTGGAATCGGCTAGTCAGCTATATTAACCCTAACCCAATGATTGAACTGAATATGATAATGCTATTATGTGGCAAAAAAAAGGTGAAACCGTCACCTCGGTGGCCCCTCCAGGATGGCCCCACACTTCTTGGAAGGGGATAAATCATGGGGACTTGACCAGCAACAGTAGTGCATGATATTAAAAGCAGTATTCGAAGATTTGAATATTTGATGTCCCCGATATTAAAATATAATACCAAAATTGATTGGCAAGCTACTTATGATCCAAAAGCTTGAGCTGCTAAGAAAGTGACCAATCTATATATTAATTTTCTTAAAGATATGAACTCGTCTCTACAGTCAATGTAAGGACATTTAATGAATAGCTCTAGTCAATAAAATTGCTCTCTTGCCAACAAGAGACACTGTGGTAAAGCATGTTATTGACAGAATGCTTTAGGTCCTCGATTTTAGTGCCTACACAGTTTGAATAGTACCAAATAACCCAAATGCCATTTGGAGTCTATTAGTCAAACTTCATTAGACTATATAAAACATGACTGAGACTTTAGATCAACCTCATTGAAATAAGTATAGGATAGAATGCCCAATTACTTGTCAAATAGATGAACCAAGCATCACTTAAATGGTAAAACATATTTGCAAAGTGACACAAAAGCTATATCACTTGATTCATGAAAGAAGTGCAGAAATGTGAATTTTTCTATTATGACGTACCGAATTGACTGACAAAAAAGAATGACGAAACTCTTAAGAGAAATGGAAAAAATAGATTGCAAGAAATACTACAAAAAGCTTTGTAAGGAACCTGAGGTGAAGAAGCAACTGATGATTTTTCTGTGAGCCTATCAAATAGCTTCTCATTCTCTTGATGCAATTTCTGCATTCAAAACAATACAAAATCAGAATTCAAGAGGATATTGGCAAACAAAGCAACAAAATAAATAAAAAAGAAAACCAAACTGAGTTAGCATATAATATAATAGAAAAGATAATCAAATACCAAATAATGCATCAAAACATGATATCCAAAATATTATTTTTCATCAAACAACTGAATCCAAAGCAATTCTCATCAGCATTATTCCACATCACCTAAATAAAAATATATCTTATTAACTGTCATGTAAGCATGGAGCTATAACTGAGGACAATAAATTAAACCAGTTTAATATACCTCAATAAGAGCATCCCTCTTTGACAGTTCCTCTTCAAGTTTCTTTGTGACCTGCAAAGACTCAGCAGTATCCTCTGTTCCCTTAGGAGTAGAAAGAACTCCAGTGGGGCTTATCTCAGATCTGCTAGTTGTATGAGCATCACTTGATTGGAGGGCTTCATTGAGTTGAGATTCGATACCCTTTAGTTTGGCCTAGCATGTGGAAGTGAAGACATTCAAGATTTTATAGATTCAAAAGTATTATTTTAGAAAACATGCAAAATCCACCACAAACTTCTTAAGATTCTTGATTGGAAAACTTTGGAGAAATTTTTTACAACATTATCTAGTACTTGAAACTTGCAACATGTTCATCACCAAAAGCTCTTAATGCAAGATATGTTGTGCTAATGTCAACAAAAATAAAGGGGCCAACAAGGCTCAATGACTCCAAAGTTTAAACCCAGTGATATTTCTCCTCCAGTTATGCACAACACTTAAGCCTTCACCGTGGCCACAAACTCTTTGCAGCAAATCATTCAACGATATGCAAAAACTCACAAATATAATATATTAGTATAATTGACCAGGAGACACATAATCTGTTTTCCTTATGTAAATTGTAAACTAAACTAAACCTTGTTCAAGTTATTGTTATTTTTTAAAAAAAATGAATTGTTGGAGAACCATAATTCGAAGGTAGCCGCTTTGTTTTTTCCATGAAAAAAAAGCTGTTCCTAGGCATGTTTAGTTGATGCAGTACTTAATTTTCAATTTTGAGCAAGCTCCAGTATGAAACTTGACGCGTTAGCCTAAAGAATGTTTAAGCCTAAGTAGAAAGTATGATTCTATGAGAAAAAAAGCAAATGAGATGAGTGGCAAAGGAAAAAAACAAGAAAAATATAGGCACATAATAAAATAAGTAGAAGTGGTAGAAGCATTTGCCATTTGGAAACAAAAAAGTTGTTAGACTCTGTACAGTCAAGTCTCTCATTTGGATCAGCAAGGTTAGACTCACTAATTCTGACAATGACAGTTTCGCCCAATATTTAACATGTAGAAAACACTAGTGGAAAGCAGAACAGGCACAAATAGGAGTCAAAGAAAAATAGCTTTGCAAAATCTGGCAAAAGATAAGAAGATAGAAGATGTGAATGCTAAAGGACCCAACATCAGAGCTAAACGTTCAAAATTGCAATCAGAATAATATGAAGGAATTGTTTCTATTTTCTGCAATCATTTAATATATCCAACATGAATTCAAGTAAAAGCATCAGTGATCAAAGATATTACTGGGGGAAAAAATAAAGATGGGTGAAGGAAGCTTCCCAACTTATATTATCATCTGAATGAAGATAAGGAAATAAAATACAAGATCATAAATCAGTTTTGTTTCAAGGTTTAAACCTGCAGTTTCTGAATGACTTGATCGCGTTCATGGATCTGGGTTTTCTGTTCTTGTTCGGATTGCAACAAGCGAGCAACCTGATTCCGAAGCTGAACATTCTGTTCTTCTTCAACCTTGTGTTTTTCTATCAGTGTTAAATTTTCTGCCTGCAAATAGAAACATGCAGTAGAACGTTACCAGTGGCTCTATACTCAACTGCATTAGCCATAGTAATCAAGAATTCGTTCAAACATGCACAAGTAGATATGCTAAAATGCAGTCATCAATGTCTGAAATGCACAGCAGGGTGTGAATCATCTAAGAATTCCTTAATTACTATCAAAAAATTAAAATTCCAACTCTTATTATAGGCTTTTTGATCCCACCCCGCATAAGATCCATAGTACTATCAAATCACATGGAGCATGGTAACCAAACATGGATTTGTTCGCTACCAACCAAATCCGACGGCATGGGAAATAAAACTCCAGTACAAAAGGAGGGCCCTTGCACAGGAAACTGAATTTGTAACATCAAGTACCAGCATAATGGTAACAACAATAATCATGATTTAAGGTACCAGTCTAACACCAACTTAGAGATCACAAAATGCCTTAAACAAAACTTCCATACTTCAGCTTGCTTGGAAGGTATAGAACTTCCATACTTCAGGTGTATCAAAAGTTGACTGCAATTTTTTGGAATCTAAACCATTTGATCACAACAAAATTGAACTTTGAACAACCACCGATTTGGAGATCAATCTTTTAAAAGGGACATAAAACCACAGAGACAAAAACCAAACCAAGACCTTTAAATCTGCTTGAACTGTCAAAGAAGCTTTCTGAGCTTTTTGAACTTCATTGAACAACTGAATGCATTGATCATTAGCATCTTTAAGAGCAAGCTTAAGCTCTGTGACTTCATTCCTAAGATCAAGAACTTCTTTTTCTTTCTCATAAAGTTCCTTTCGTGAATCATTTGCCTAGAAAATAAAATAATAATTTCATTACATAGCTCATCAATCCTATAACTATGGCAATTACTTCATAGTGTTCTTACCACATCTTTCCATTTCTTAATCGTATCACGATTACCAAGGTTCAATTCTGCATTTCTTGCTCTAGCAGAAAAGTTTAGCGTAGACAATGTTTTAGAAAGATTTGAAGCATTTGAGCAGACATGTGCAATCAGCAAGGTCTTTGAGCTACCACCTGCCACAGGAAAAGGCATAAAACGTCTAAGATTACATTAAAGAATTTGACAATAGGAAACAGAATGCAGTGAAATTAAAATGCAATGCAATGTGCACTGGTTCATCTTATTCATGGTTAATAGAGTAACTGTCATATGATGAAACTTTCTATTAAATGAATTGAGAAAGACACTCTTCAACAACATTATAAAATGGAGCCACAACAGCAGGAAATATTTGAATAGGATATGACATCTGAACCAAAAAGATGAAACATCCAATAGAGCCAATCCCAACTCAAAGAAGACAGAACATAATAACACCGTCTCAAACAGGCTTAATCAAAGTATTTTTATTTAAAAAAACACTCACTTTTTGTATGATCCTCCCCTAAGATAGAAGAATTCACAAAATATTGAGTATAAAAATAAGAATAAGCAAACAGATGATGGAAGGTCATAATCTAATGGTGAATGCTGAAATAGAAATACCGAGTCCATAAGGTGTTCAGTCGTCATCCCTTAAGCCAAGTGATGATTATAGGCTGATGATTAAACTAGTCTATTACACATTGACCAGCAATAAGGATATGACTAGGCATGTTTTCGCCCTACTGAATCTCAGAAGTTTATCATATCATTGTCATGCCATCAATCATAACTGGGGACTATATCAATGGGGTAATCAATCAGAATTGTCAAAAAAAAAAAATGTAAAGATTAGCATTGATTTTTCCTACATGAGTAATAATGTCATTGCAATTTTTTAAAGTGAATTGTTCATAATCATGTTGTGTATCTTATAGGACTGAGATCCCTATCGCTCCTGCTATGCTGCCTACAAACAGAGATGAACCTAGTTATGCTCTTATCCTAAATCACTTAGTCGATGAACCAAGGCAGATTGATCCTATCTAATGCAGAAAAGGGAATAATATGAATTTTAAATTTCAAGTTTTGGGTTGTAATAATTATTGGAACTATGTTTTTTTTTCCTTTCTTTTTGTGGGTAGTTTATCATTTGAATGGTAGTAAATTAATAGGGTTGTAATAATTATTGGAACTATGTTTTTTTTTCCTTTCTTTTTGTGGGTAGTTTATCATTTGAATGGTAGTAAATTAATAGGGGTAATTGTAGAATATTGTCACTTTTCCTCATTTTCCCTCTTCTTGAGGTTAAGGTTTCCATTGCATGCTATGTCACTATCCCAAAGGACCCAAACATGTAACCTCTAAAATGTTAGAAGGTCTATTGAGCAGGGTTCCATAGACAGAAATCCCATTCAGCAAAAAAAAAAAAAAATGTTCGCATAGACTAAAATCAATGCAAGGAAAGATCCCATACAAAATGAACTCCTAGGCCTGAAGTAGCATTATGTGCTCCCAAGTCCCAAATCAGTAAAGAAACTACAAACAAATCATCATGACCAAAATTGCAAAGATATCTTTCATGGAGCATCATATAAAATTTTGAAATAGGGCATACCCAGGGAGTCAGCAAGAATTTGGGTCATCCTCGAATTTTCAAATGGTATAGACTCTTTCTTTGTAGTCAATGAATTTAAAACATCACCCAACCTAATCAGTATAAAAGGAAAACAAAAATTGAAAATAAAAATATAATGAGTTTACATTCTTTAAAGTTCTAAGAAAACTTCAAACAAAGAAACATATGAACAAAAAGCATTTCAAACTTACGCAGAAAGTGACTTTGAAACATGTAAAAAGTTTGTTATATGATCTCCTGTAGCATCTTTCACCATAAAGCAATCACTTCCAGGTAAATCAACAAGCGAGAACTTGCTGTAAAGAGTCTCTCTGGTGACCCAATTGGAATACTGAATATGAATTGTAACAATCCTGGGGGAAAGATACAAGGTATGTATGAGATGAAAATGTCACTACAAATATACACAAACAATTTGCATAATTGATGATTTGATTGTAATTTAAATGACCATTTGACAATCAAAGAATTAAAGATGATTGACCCATTAAGAGAATTGAAAAGTTCGCAAATTTTAGTTAAAATGAAAACACTGCTGCAAAATTAACCACAGCATTGCATCTACCATCCAAATTACACCAACATATTGGATTGGAATTTTTTTTAACAGCTAATGTATTTGATTTTCATGGATAAAATTGAGATCACTCTGAACAGTTTTTACCATATTTAAAATGAAAAATTGATGCAAATATCTACATCATACAGGCTACAATCTTGAAGTCAAATACCACCGTTAGAACATGGCACGACTAATTTGGATGTTTAATGTAATGAATGACAATATTTCAACGTGGTCATCAACATGTATTTGTCCCAACTATGACTGGGGTCGGCTAAATGGAAATTAAAATAATAGTGTAACATAAAATTGCTGGTGTAACTGTTAGAAGACTGCAATCCTTTTTGGCTTGATTCATCTTTGACTTCCATCTCGAACAAGAGATATTCCATTATGAAGAGAAACAAAAGTGGTTTTCTCAACCACCTCCTCGATAGTAAGAATAGGAGCCTATTGAGCCCTATGGAAAGATGTCAAAATCCTCAAACATTTCAGTCCCCATAAGGAGAGTTGCTAGTGTTCAAGAAAGAGATATTCTAGCTGCCTGCCAAATGCTGCCGGTCATACATTGCAACGCAAAGCTGAGGGTGGTGTTACCTTCCGTGAGGGGCTGACCATGTCAAGCATCAGAAAAACATGAGTCTTTGGTATACGTTGCAACAAATGAATTTCTGAAGAAATGGCTAATTCAGAAAAAAGACAAATTGTGTTACAAAAGACAGGAGTGGCATGTGTAGTTTGACACAAGGAAACAGCAAGAGAAGGTCAGCAGTCAGCAGTCTTGGACTATATCTTATCCACTCGATCAAATATAATTTTTCCAAGTTATGTAAGATTTTGCAGATTAACTTAAGGTTGATATGGACAAATCTGAACCAAATTCATCAATAAACTCCAACCAAAAATGGTTCTCCCGTATAATAGGCAAATATCAACCAGTTAGGAAATAAATCCTGCCAAAACATGTTCATTTTTGCACAGATTCACAGTTGAACCAACCTGCTCCTAGCACATATAGAGTCACTCAACTGTGAATCTGAGATAACTATCTTAAAGAATCCTAGCTCAAGACAACTTTTATACATACAAATGCGAGATGATGGCTTTTGATAAATGTGCCCCTCGATTCTGCAGTGCAACTTGAAGTACTTTAGTAAATTCCAAAGGGTTGTCTACTTTCTCCTGCACTAGTTCCAAGGATGAATCCTGGCTGCTCAACTGAATGCTTGATGAAGTGCTTAAAGAGTTTGCAAGCAAATCTTGAACCTAGCAGAATATCAAAGGCAAAACAACAAGAAATTAATCTCATAAGAGAAATACATGCCTGCAAATTCTAGCAACTAGAAGTAAAGCCTGTGCTTCCTTAGAGCACTATACAAGGGATGAGAGGTATGGGTATAAAATGAAGGGGGAAGAGAAGTATCTTGCTTGCAGTAGTGCCAAAAGGGACAAGAATCGCTTCCTAGAATCTCATGTTGTTGGGTTTGTATGGCCCTTAAAGCTGATGCAGGCAGAGGCTGCCTATTCTGATTCCAGACACAACTTGCAAAGATTATGATGCAAAGACTCAAGAAGGATGATGTCAAAACAGAAGGTTCCATTGAGCAAGGGCATAAGGTTCCTAGGCAATAGAGGGGCTTCCCATCCGAGTTGAGTTGGGTTGGCTATTTACAAGAGAGAAATATCTCTTGCTTTTGTATTTCTCTCCTTAACTTTCAAACCTATGAAATAGTAAAAAAAGAGCTTCCCTCTTTCCCTTCTTCCCACGTGATCAGTTATGGATCACTAAAGAAGTGAGCTGCTATTAACATGAGTTCAAACATTTTTCTCTAGCTTGATGGTTCAATTTTCTCATCTAAGCAGATTGTAACAATTGGTGTCAAAATAAATGTAATCCTAAGCATGGTGAGGTGTTGAAAAGGTTGTCCTCCAAATTGTGTAGTCACCATTGGACCTCACATGTTGATGGGCATTCTCTTTTAAGAATTAAGATTTGATGGGGATTTCAAGCTTTAAGCAAGGAAGATTGAGACATGCCTCAGTTTAGTCATGCAGGAAGAGTTGTGAGCTGATAAAAAAAAAGCTATATAAGCTTCAATGAGTGAGTTACTATTGGCATGTTCTTAAGCATTTATGTGTTAGTACTCTATCTATGAAGGTTGTGCCGCCTTGTTTCATCTCATTCTCTCCAAGGAAACCTAGTTCCAGAGATAACTAGGAAACAAATGAAAAATATTGCAAATTGGAAGTCTTGTAAACCTGTTCATTATGAAGCTCAAAGGCAGTCACATAGAAAGTATACTGAAATGTTGAAGCAGTATCTGAATTAGAAAGATCAAAAAGCTCCTCAAAGCTGCGTAGGTATAAACCACGTTCATGACTAGATCCTTCCTGAAAGCAGGATCTGAATTAGAGATCAAGCAATGCATGCAAGCAATGTCAAACAATGTATTCAACATAAAGAATAACCTTTCAAACTAAAAAGGCAATGATGTCCTGTAATTACTATGGATGCTTGGAAACTGAACTAAAGGACGAAGAGGCTAGAGAAACAAAACTCAATCCCGCTAAACAACAATTTTAAGCTCAATATAGCAATGAGATTATGCAGCTACATAGGGAAATAAAGATTATGAATTGTTGATTATTTAGAGTAACAAAGAGAAAAAAATAAAAAAAATGTGTATGCCTAAATGGTTGGGTGATCATCAAACATCCAATATTTAACCAACTCAAAATGTCTTGAGAACAATCTTCCTTCGCAATGCATTCAAGTTTGAACTGTGCAACCACCATTCCTTCAGTTAATTACTTTCATTATCCTCAACCTAATATAAATAAAATAGAGCACTTAAGAAGCTACACAAAGACATACAATCTTATCTCCAAAGTGAAGAACATTGTGAAGGTAGTGGGAAGGGTAGGAATTTGCTTATTTCTCCAAGATGTAAGGTTTCAGCTATGTAATGCCATGCCATCCAATCCCAAAATCAGACTCTACCGCGAATGATGAATTTGTTGTCAAGAATGTATACATTGATTGTTTGTTTCTTCAACTTCTCCAAAGAATAAAAAAAAAAACACACTAGATCCACAAAGTACAAGCAATATGTACCAGTCCATAGAATGGCTAGTTTGCAAAACAAGGATACCAGGATTATACTAGAAATCTGGGGAACTAGGAGAAACCACATTCAATGCACATAAATTCAAGTCATAAGGGTGTGTTGATTCAGGTCACATTACAAAGTTTTACAATTGGTTCTGACCAGCACAAATCAAAACCTTGAGAGCTATATGTTGAAAATGTTTATAATTCAGCAAGGCACATGGTTACGCACAACTTATTTTGGCTTGAATTCAATGATATCGATTGACACAACAATACTTAATAGCTGAATTATGGTTTGATTTAAGTTTTTTAACAGCTTAAAAAAACTGAACAAGAGCACCTGGAACTTGAGAAGAAAAAATAAAATGGATGCTCTAGTTTTAAATGATTAAAAAATAGTATTAATGATTGGATATAATCATAGAAGGACCTTTAAAGAATGTATTGACAAATCAGTGTTTCATTCATTAAGAAGCAATTTACTAACCCACATAAAAGTCTAAATGGATGTTCACAAAGGTCAGAATCATAATAAATTCAACACATGCAGCTACTTTAACTTTGTTGTAAGCATATTAGGAGGAAACTAAAAGAAAGAAATAATAAGATCAGGAGGGGATCCAATGAAAGAAGAAAACCATTGTGTATGTCTTCCCAGAGCCACTTTGGCCGTATGCAAATATAGATACATTATATCCATCCAAAGCTGACTGCACAAATGGTTGAACATCACAAAAGAATTCCCCTGGAAATGTGCATACAACAAGATGTTATGAGGAGTCAGGTAAATGTGCTTAACATGCATGGTATAACAAGCTGAATGGAGAATCAAAATTAGCTAAAAATTGACTCTTTAAACTTTATATTTAACTTCTAAAAAATAATGGAACCACAAACCATAAAACCAGCTTGTCATGCTGGTTCTAACATGTGAACAATTAGCAGAAGTTGGAGGCTAGTAAATATCTAGAATAGAAACAGCATTTTACCTTGTCCAACATGAGGGCCATATACTCGATCAAATTCATAATCCTTCTTGGGATTGGCAAGTGAATCATCACAAGTGTTTACCCGGACTGTATATTCATCTGGAAGCTCAATTATTGAAGGGCCTTCATCTTCAAAAAGTGGCCTTATGCGACAATGCACTTTAACGTTTCCTAAAATAACAAAAAGCTCAAAACATAAGAAAACTGGAACAAGAAATTGTCCAATCTGAAAACAATCAGTTGAAATGAATTAATAGATATTTTATGTACCTTTGGCAGTCAACAAATCATTGAACAATTTTTTCTTCTCATTGATTACGGGAGTTATTCTAGCCTCACTTTCAAGAGAAGCTTGATCTGAAATAGAACACAGATTTAAAACTATGGGCCAATTTAGTTAAATATTAATTATAACCTATTCCACAAGGAAATTTTTTAACTAATACTCTCCAATATGACTTTCTAGTCCTAAAAGAGGAGCCTGATAAAATAGACAGCCATTTTAACCAAGAAATCAATTATACTGACAATACCCCGCAGAAAGGTAACAATCAAACAAACTAATGAAGACAAAATGGAAATATATATATATATATATATATAGACAGAAACAGTGAGCAAACATTTCTTAAACAAGTAGGGAAAATAGCAGGTTTAGGCTTACCTAATTTCCTAGCCCTGTCTGCAAGTACACCAAGATAGCGTGTAACTCGATCAAGTTTGGCATGAGAGTACTCTTTTAGATCAGTGGCTTCCTGCCTCAGTTCCAAGTAGTAATCTCTTGTGTGCTAAGAAGACAAGTTGACAACAATTATTGGTGCATTAGATATGGTGAAAAAATTGCATAAAATGAGACAAAAGGATCGAGTCATCATTTCCTTCACTAAACACATTTAAATATTGAACTTTTCAAAAGTATCTATGCAACCTACTCCGTAGCTAAAAATTCAACTTTCATCAGGTCGTTTTGGCTATCAATTTGATGTGTTCAAAATTTTAAGCAAATTTATTCCAAACTTAATGGTTTACCTTTCTAGTTTCTTAACGTTGTGAATTATCCATATAATTCTTCAATGTTCAAGAAACCAACCAACTCAAATTCAAGTTTGGTTTCATGTCACATGACGTAAAACTAATAACTTTGTTAAAGGAAGTGTGACTTCGAGTTTGGGAGGGGAGTTTACAAAAGAGGAAAGGAAGATAAATCCAAAAATAAAGGGAGGCAAAAAAACGAACCTTTACTTGTTTTTCCAGCTTCTGGAGCCGAACGGCAATCGACTTTTTCGAGGAGTCTGGGCGGGGAGTTAGAGACGGCTGCGAAGGCTGCGAAACCGACAATGGTCGGACCAGGGGTCGGGAGCCCCGGTCCTCGCCGACGTCGGCCGACCTTCTCGGCTCGAAGCCCGGCAAATCCCACGTCCACCGGTTCTTCGGCTCCGCCATTGCCACCGCACCTATTCCCTTGAAGAAAAAACAAACCCTAGATGCAAACCGCTGAGAAAAACAAGAGGATAGAATTGCAAAAAGGTGGGGTTTGGAAAGAGACGAGAGTGGAATAGGAAGGATAGCCGGGAAAGCAAGCGAGGCCTATCTATCTGTTCATCATGGAAGTCGTGAGACGATGAAACGAGGGGCAGTCGCTGCCATAACTTTTTTTTATTGGCTCAGAAACGGGATTGAGTTGGGTCCGCGTCCATTTGGGCTTGCATTGAATCCAAATTAGGGCTTGAAAAAAAGGTACGAACTCACGGCGATAGCTTTCGCCATGAATGGGGTCAGAGAAAAGGAACGAGAAGGACGAGACAAAAAGGTGAATCAGATGTGGCTGTAGACTTGCTTGCGTTTGAAGTCTATTGGAGGAGAAAGAAGACGACGGTTTGGTTCGAATATTTAAAGTAATATATTAATGTCTATAAATAAATCTTCTTTGAAAAATACTTTTAAAATTTAATAATTCTTTTTAAAATATTTAATTAATATTTTATTTCACTCTTCCGAAAAAGAAAAATGATATATTGAGAAAAAATTTCAGGGATAATTACATAAAATGATAGGGTAGAAAATGATAGCTCATTAATTTATATTTCTAATTTTTTTCTAAGATTTTTTTCCTCTATATTACTCTAAAAAAAAATATAGATATTAAGACACATTTCTTCGTTAATAAAACTGAAGAAACCATTTAACTTGAATACATTAAATATTTATGATATTGTATAATTATGAAGAAAAAATAAATATAACTTCCATCATCTCATCTATTTAGTTTTGTATCATGAATGCAAATTCTATTCCTCTATGTTAACCTAGGGACAAATTAATGAGGATATTGGGACAATCAATTCACTTTTTTACCACATAAATGCAAATAAAATTATTATTATTATTATTATTATTATTGATCTTGTCCGAAAGTCGATGAGATGGATGTTGGTATGTGACGCTCCTTCTGACATCCTATGGACTTTGTTCTGACATGCAACACAGCTGACGTCAGTGCCGAGTCAGGGAAGAGGTCTCCGACAATAGTCCTCCGACGCTCAAGTTAGTCTCCCTCGAAGAAGAAGAAAAAGCAGGTAGCAAGAAGACTGTAGCGCAATAGTAAAATATCGTATACCTTCGCTGATGCCTGGACCCCCCTCTTTATACAGGACTCCGGTAGTGTGCGTGCATCCCTCCCAAGGCGAGCATGCATCTCAAAGCTTCCCCTAAAAAGACTTGGCAGTAAAGTGTCTCTGACACAGTACCTTAACAAGACGAGTATATCTCTGAAATGACAGCGGAAACTTCCACCGTACGATCCTTTATTTAACCATGCCGCCTGTCAGTGGTACTAGCTCCCAAAAGGACGTCGAAATATATCCTGCTGTGTATGTTACTTGGCCGAACGGAATAGCCGCTCGGCCGGAGTTCCGCTGTCCACGTGCTATCCGTTATCGGGTTGAGCGGGATAGCCGCTCGCCCGAAAGTCCATTGTCCGCATGTTTCGTTGATGGGTCGAGCGGGATGGCTGCTCGGCCAGAAGTCCTCTGTCCGTATGCTCGGCTGATGTCGAATCTAATACTAGGTTGAGCGGGGTAACTGCTCGGCTGAAGTCGAGCTCTTGTCAATGTCATGCTTTGTTGTCTAGCTGAGCGAGGTAGCCGCTCGGCCGAAGTCGAGTTCCTGAGGTCATGCCCTGCTATCTTGTCGAGCAAGGTAGCCGCTTGGTTCGGCTTTTGCGTGTCATTTCCCTTGAGTGTCGGTTTGATTATTCCTTTTGTCGGAGAAGGAGGGTTAGAGCCTAATCCCCGATTTAGACATGAATCGTCCAACCGACCGATGTCATCCACTTGTTTACCGTCTTTACTTTGATCTTCACCATGATAGTAGGGTGGGGCCCTTCATCATCACCGCATCAATAATAATAATAATAATTATTATAATAATAATAATAATTATTATTATTATTATTATTGAATACATTAGGTGCCTAATTTTTTTTTATGCAAAAGACCACTGTGAACCAAAATATGACACATGATTTGTTTATTTGTATCTTACCGTGGGGTCACATTTTACTCCAAATATTGCTACTATTGTTTGATAATTTATGTGTTTAAAATTTACTCAATTAATTGAATAATTCTAAAATTGGACTATCTTCTTCTAACTAACCTTAATGCAAGCATTCTTCATTTAATTATATAATTTCTATAATTTTTAATTATCACACATAAAATACTGAGCATTTGGAATTCTATTGATTATGTAAAAAATGTAAATAAATTGAAAAATAAAATATACTAGTGATCATGCACACACGTCATATAATATATTGAAATCACATAGACCATTTTATAATAAAATTATATTAATTAAAGCATTTTAGCATTAAAATACTAAAATAGAGTCATTGGGATAAAGTACCTGACTTTTGAAAATCTAAATTATTTGGGTCTTTGAACTCTAGATCATTGATTGTTTCACTTGTGAAATTACTAATAAACTTTAGAATTATTTTTAGTGTGAATAGGAAAAAAATTATTAACTTAAATTCATTTTAGGCTTCACCAAAGTTAGTTAGTAAAGGGGGGATATTTTTAATAAAATAGTAAGATATACATAAATGTCGCAAAAAGTTAGCATAAGTTTATAAGAACTATTATAAATAATAGGGATCGTGCACGTATTACGTGACCTAGGTTCCTTATTGTGCAGGTCCTTTATTTTATTTTTTTAGTGAGATAAGATTTAAATATTTTTATAATTTTATACACCTCCAGTGGTACTTAAAAAAAATTGAGGTGAGTTAATTGCCCAACCAAATTATACTTGGCTCCGCCCCTAGTTGCGTATGTAATATAATACATGAACGTGTGTAAATAACAACCCCTTCTTCATAAAAAATCAATTTAATTCTTTATATCATATATTAAATTGATAAGAACAAATGCTATAATTAATCTTAGCCAAAAAGACTGTCCATAAATTGGATAAGGGTGTGCTAGACCTATATAATAATGCAATGCTAGGGTGATGCACAACAACAAGCTACTATAATGAACTCCCCATTATAAAAAATTAATTTAATATCATACTTGATCTTAATTAAAAAATCAAGAAAAGTATAATTTCTAATATCGTCGACTCAAGGTATTTAATACACCGTAGATGAGTCTTGAACTCTAAATCTTTTATTAATGTGTTTGTAAAAATTATTAATAAATTTTAAAATTAATTTTTTATCTAAAAAGTTAAAGGACATTAACATAATTTTATTTTAGACTTCATCAAAATTAATTAGTATTCTTAATAAAATATCAAGATGGTAAGATATGAAATTCCATAAAAATAAATTTGGGTAAAAAATAAAAGAATATTTTTTATTTTATTTTCATCCTTAAACGTCCTTATTTCAATATTGTTATAGTGTGTTTTACTAAAATTTTCAAATTTCATGAAAATGATAACTAATGAAACAATACCATATTGAAATACTTATTTATAACTTGATAACAAATATTTTAACTTAATTAAAAATCAATTTAACTTCGTTAAAATGCTCTGTAATTTTGGTAAAAAATGATATAATATATAAGAACGCCAAAATTATTATAAATATTTTTTTATAAAATTGCTGCGCGTCATAATAATTTTGGATAAAATTATTAGAAAACAAATGTGTTCAAATAGGAGCCGCTGTTGGGTCAAACCCGATCCAGTTCGCCTTTCCGACTGGGCCGCCATTAATCGGGCAGCAAAGTGGGCTAAACGGCCCGTCTCGCCATATAAATTTTGACCATCCCATGAATCGGGTCAGAAGCCGATTTAAGATGTCCGGCCAGTATCCGGTCCAACCGGTATATAAGACGAAGCCCGAAAAGCGAAACCCCAAAACCCTTCTTCTCCTGCCTCCGGTGCTTTATCTTCTGTGATAACTCCTCTGGCTGCTATGCCGCGCGCTTAATGCCCTCCCTGTTTCCAACTACGGCAACCTCCAAGTTCCGACATCCACTGCAGTAACACCGCCTACGGTTTCTTGTTCTGCCTCTCAGATTTGAGCTGGGAGTTTTTATACTTTTTTGTTGTTTATTCGTTTGTTTTGCTTCAAAGGGTTTGGACATCGAAACGTGTCGGCTTGAATGGCGCTCCAGATGCGTAGACTCTTCCTCACTAGCTCATTGCCTAATCACTCTCGGCTTACCTCAACCATGGTAATTCTGCTGGCTAGTATATTTTGGTTATGTGAAAAAAAAAGATTTTTCAGAAAAAGAACGTTTTTTTTCAGTGTCTTAGTGTTGATGATCGGAAATTGTCAACGTCTTTCAAAATGTTTAAAAGTTAAAATATTTGATGACTGTTAGAAAGTAACTTACCGCGCGTCACATAAAAAGAACCACTTCCTCTTTCTTTCTCCATACCTGTCTGTTGTCTTTCTCATGCGGTCAGTTATCATTTTGTCAATGTGCATTTACGTCACTTGCCAAATTATTTGCCAGGGAGCACACATACATTTGGTTTGCTCTATTGCCACTCAACGGGTTGGAATACCTGGTCACCCTTTCAATGCTAATTAATGTTATTTTTTGGTTCTGGTTTATCAGCTTCAATACAAGTTGGGGCAGAATTTTCCGCCGATATGCCTGCAAAATTCAGTTTTCTTCAACAGTATAAATTATGGGATGCATGCCCACCGTACAAGAGTGAGATTAATGTACAGTAGCATATCAAAATACAAAGAAGCTGCTACTACTTTTAAGCTTCTTCATTCAAATAAAGAGAGCTCCATTTTTTCAAGGATCGGAAACAGTCTCTCTTGTCAAACTCGACAAGCTGACAATTGTTCTAGATTTAGATACTTTTCTGGGGAACTTCTTATTAATAGATTATTTTCATCTAATATAAAAAGGAAAATTCAGAATAAGACAAGGTCAAACAGTGTTGGCAAAACACAAGTGTCTGGAATTGAAAGTAAAGGGAATCAAGATCCTTCAGCCAAGGTGTCTCGAGGAGCAAGGAAGCAAAAAAAAACCACTGCTACCAGTGACAATGTTGATGGAAAAACACATGCTACAGTATCAAAGTCATCTAAAAAGGCACCTGTTATTACCACCAAAATCACAAGTAAAACATCCAATGTTGGTGAGAGCAAAAAGGAGTCTGTTAAAGTTGTCAAGAAAAAGACTAAACAAGCAAACACCAAAACTCCCGTCAAGGATTCTAAAGTTGTCAAGAAAAAGACTAAACAAGCAAGCACCAAAACTCCTGTCAAGGATTCTAAAGTTGTCAAGAAAAAGACTAAACAAGCAAGCACCAAAACTCCCGTCAAGGATTCTAAAGTTGTCAAGAAAAAAACTAAACAAGCAGTGACCAAAACTCCCGTCAAGGATTCTAAGGCTCCTGAGACTAAAAAACAGGACAGTAGTAAAAAGAAGCCTGGACAGTCTACAATAATGTCTGTGAATGGTTTGAATGCCGCTGGAAGAGTGCTTAGTACAGTGGGTGGATCTCATGAAACCAATTCTACTTATCAGAAATCTTCAAATAAAGCAAAGCGTCAAAAAATTTTCACACCTCTTTATCCACCTTCAGGAAAATCAGTTGTGGTTGTTGAGTCTGCCACTAAGGCAAAAGTAATCCAAAAGTATCTTGGGGAGTCATACGAAGTGTTGCCTAGTTACGGCCATGTGAGAGATTTAGCTGCCAGATCCAGATCAGTAAGGCCTGATGATGATTTCAGCATGGTCTGGGAGGTACCTGCTGCTGCATGGACTCATCTTAAGAGTATTAAAGTAGCACTAAATGGGTCAGATTTCTTCTTTTTCTTCATGCATTCTTACTTTGTTTTCCTTTTTATTGTAGATATGTAGCATTTCCTCAATTCAAGCTGATTTTGATGTTTTGGAAATTACTGAAAATATTTTGTATCTAAACCCATGTTGCTTTGGTAGAAAGCTCCAATTATACATCGTCTCAATTAACACATAATCCCCAAAGATTTATTAACTACAATTGCTGCTAAATAGTGAATGTTGAAAATAGGGTGTCAAATGGAAGTATAAGATTGTCTATTCAATTGAAAGAAGACAATTCATATTAGGCTGCTAATTTGTGAATTACATGGTTCTGTTTTTGACCATATATTATCTGTTTTCACTCGTCTTAGTTCATTTTTTTCTCATATACTTGTGGTTTGTTTAGTTTCTGTCTCCCTATTTATGTTACTTCTTGATGCTATCATATCCATTTGTTGATGTAATTCTTCTAAATCTCTTCTACTATTGCAATTCACTTTAGAAGCTTAATACTCATCTACTTGCTATGTGATTAATCCGTTGCTAGTTTTATAATGTGATTAAGCTGTGGGGAAACCCTTGTAAGTGATCCAACCTTGTTCTCAAGATAAGAGATTTTATTTGTTTGTTTAGTTTCTTTTTTTTTTCACAATCATTATTCTACTTTTGCGGTAAAGTTTTCATGGCTTTAATTCTTTTTTCTCTTATGTTAATTTTGATTTTTAGAGCTGAAAACCTGATACTTGCATCTGATCCTGATCGTGAAGGAGAGGCAATTGCTTGGCATATAAATGAGATGTTACAGCAGCAAGATGCCTTGAATGAAGATATCACTGTCGCAAGGGTTGTTTTCCATGAAATAACAGAATCTGCTATCAAGAAATCATTACAGACCCCAAGAGAGATTGACATGAATTTGGTCAATGCATATCTTGCACGAAGAGCTCTGGATTATTTGATTGGTTTTAACATATCACCCTTGCTATGGAGAAAGCTACCTGGTTGCCAGTCAGCTGGACGAGTCCAGTCTGCTGCTTTAGCTCTGATATGTGATAGGGAAACAGAAATAGATCAATTTAATAAACAGGAATATTGGACAATTGATGGTGAATTTCAAGATGCAGAGTCAGATTCTGCAAATAGGAATACATCTTTCCTTGCGCATCTAACCCATTTAAAATCCAAAAAGTTGGATAAACTTTCTATAGGTTCTCACGAAGAGGCAGAGGGTATTGAAAAACAAGTTTCGCTCTCCAAGTTCAAAGTCAAAAATATAAAAACAGGCAAAGCTCAGAGGAACCCTCCAATGCCTTATATAACATCTACTCTACAACAGGATGCAGCAAACAAGTTAAACTTTCCCGCTGCATATACAATGAAGGTTGGTTAGAGATCTATGTCAGAATGATTTCTTGTTGTTAGTATGTTGGTCATTTCTGTTTAGTATCAATTTATAATATATTTTCCTGCATAAGTTAGCTTTTGAAATGACCTTTTTATTGAATGTCAATTACATTTTCATCCTTCTTTTCTTTGTTTGTTATGAAGTTCTCTTCCTTTTGTTATGGGTTATCATTTTTACTACTAGACTTGTTTTGCTGTCTACATATTGCATTGATTAGATGAGGCAAAAGAATCTTGTATCACAAATGGATGTAGATATACACCAAAAATTTTAGATAATATGTTGATTTAGTGAAGACATTGACTTTTTTAGGTGTGTTCCTAAAATATGGTACCGGAGAGTGTATGTGGTCCTTCAACCTTGTATCTCTTTCCTATTCATCTAGGAATCTGAGTAATTTAAAATGTAAGGAACCATATAAGATGCTAAATAGATATGAAACTATTTCACATAATCAATTACCTCTAACAAACCCGATGGATATGCAAAAAAAACTTATGTGAAAGGCATTAAAGTTTACTGAAGAAAACCTATGTTGCATGGATACGGGTACGAGTATCGTATCGAACACGACACGGATACGGTTATATGGTAAATTTTAAAAAATATAAGACACAATACGGCTAGGATACAATGATTATTAAAAAAAATTATATATATATATATATATATATAGTATTAAAAATTAAAAATCCTAGGATAGAAAATCATATTACATCAATCTTAATATCCATTACAAACAACAAGTAAACATAACAAAATATAAAATACCAAATCTATCTTAAACAAGTAAAAAAAATCAAACATCTATATCGGTCTCATCACCAACACCGCCTTCGTCAGGAAATAAGACTGATTCAGGTTCATCAAGAGACAATTAGCAATTTCAAGGATAGCAGCACCCTCCATGTCCATGGTATCAAATCCATTTGCTCCAACATCCCACATCTTACTTTCTCCTTCACTATAATGTGGACTCCTACTAGATAAAAGATGAAGATTATAGTGAACATATACCAAAACTTTCACTCTTTGTGGTATTATCTTGTTCCTCTTCAATGAGTGTATGAAACTGTACGTGCTTTCCCAACATCCTATTGTACAATATTTTTCTTTTGGCATAACAAATTAAAGAAGTGTTATACTGTTATTCCATTGCAAAATAGGCTGCACATTTTAATTTTTCTGCTAACAACAACAATTAAGAAGAAAAAACAGATTTTGGAAGGCAGCGATTTCAGAAATTCTGAGCAACGATATCAAAAGAAAAAACAAAACAGTAAACTTGCCAGAAACGGGAGAGTGGAGCGCAGCGGTGGGAAAGAGATCTGGCGGCACAAAGGGAAGCAACAGCAAGCAGCAGGTCCGGTGGCGCAAACAACAGCAGCAAACAGCAAGTTCGCCGGAGGAGGGAGGCAGACCGACATCCAGGGGCGACGACAGTTCATCCTTTGTCGACGGCAGAAACAAATAGGGGCTGCCCTTTTGTTTGTTCTGCGGCAGGAGAAGGTGTTTGTTCTGTAGAAGAAGGAGAAGGGGAAAGAACTGGGAGAAGAAAGAGAGGATTTAGGGTTTTTTAGGCCAAATTTGTTTTTATTTATTAATCAGTTTAAGAAATTTAGTATTTTTCAATTTAACCCTTGAAAATTTTATTTTTTGCAATTGAGCCCAAAAGTATCCAGAAACGTGTCTCATCAGTGTCCTAGCCGTGTCCTTGCCGTATCCGACTGGTCAATCTTTTAAAAAGTCGATAACACGATTTTTGCCTTATCCGACACGCGTATTTGCGTGTTGTGTCCGTGTCCGACACTTCAAAAAAAAAAAGTTAGGAGTGTCCGTGCTACATAACAGCAAACAAATAGCAAAATGTGGTGTGGTTGTAGGTAAGTATTCATGTTGTTTCATTTCATCTTCTGTGAACATTATAATTTGTTTAAGGTGAGCCTTAACTTCCAAAGAACACAATCAATGATCATTACCATTGATCAGTATCCAACATTTGCATGTCATTTGCCGCTTCATTTCTTTCCATCATTTTCATCTTTCTTTTTTTTCGTCTCAATTAGATCAAAAACTTACAACACTGATAACCTGTTTCACATTTCACCTTTGCTGCTTCTTCTGCGATGATAGGTGTAGAGTATGTAATTTCTTGGACAAAATTCTTTGCATAGTGTATAAACATATGATTGCACATAAAATACACTAAAATCTCAACAACTCCAATTGTCCCTCTCCCCTCCCTTCAATTGTCATATTTTCCTAATTACCTGTTTTGTTTGCCTTTATTTGCAGTTGGCTCAGAAACTGTATGAGGGAATCAAGCTTTCAGATGACGAAGCAACCGGATTGATTACATATATGCGAACTGATGGATTGAATGTTGGTATTTTTTTCCATTTGTATTGGACTTGTTCATTTTCTGACAGAGAGATTTATAAATCACCAAGATCCAAGTCACATTTCGTTAACTTCTCATATCTGATTATAGTAAGCTGAATTAGGCAATCAAGTGTAAAATAAACTAGCATTAGAACCAGGACTAAAGCCAGTGATTATACAATTCAGTTAAAATAATCACATAAATCCATGTTAAGTATATATTCTCCTTGTTGATAAGATTGTAGAAGGCATATGTGGATATAGTTGTTGCATTAGTTGCATGTCATGCTTTCATTCAAGTGATCAATGAACATTCAACTAATTGTGAATTCCAAACCAGCTAGATATCCTTTCTGGTTGATTTGTTACTGTTTGAATAGCACCATTTTTTTGAAAGGCATTTATATGTATTTCTTTAACAGTCAAATCTCTGGAAGATATTTTACTTTTCATTTTTCGAATTGCCCACCCTCTTTATTTTGCTTTCCTATTAACGTTATTGATAAAGCCTATCTGGCACCAAATGTCATGTTTTTGAAAGAAATATCTGACTCAATATCACAGAATGGTTGTTGACTGTTGAATAATTTTTTGCCTTTTTGTCCCAAGGTTTCTAATGAAGCTGCCGAGGATATTCTCTCCTTGGTCAAAGAAAGGTGAACCTACATAAACTATTAATTGACCTTCAATTGGTCTTTAAGTATTTATTATCTGTTTTAAGCATGCCGTGCCACATTTTGGGATTTTCAAAAGTTGTGCTAGGACACTTGTGGTTTAGAAATCTGACATTAATCAAAGATATGTGATAGAGTTTGTTCCGTGTTCACATTCTTTATTCTATTTTGATTGATATGAACGACAAGGTTATCCAGTATGCCAGTATTTGATAGGTGAGAATTCATCATAGAGGCATTGATACCCTTTCTATTATCTCATTGTATTCTCACCTTGTTTCATCTGAATAAAAAAGGATAGAATGAAATGTAATCAACACAAATGGTTGTTAAGCACTCAACAAACTCTGAAAGGAATGTGTATATGTAACAGAAGCATATTTGATGTTGGTGGGATATATGATTATTCTGCATTAGCTTATACAATAGACAACACTATATTTAGCGTATGTTTAATGATATAATTTAGCATAAGTAATTTATTTTGACCTCAAGCTATAAAGTATGAAGATAAATGCCATCTTTAGCTTATTTGAAGGAATTGTAAGCAACAGTAGATAGAACTTGCTAAATATTCCTCCAGTTGCTTCTCCAAACTGGTTGCACCAAGTATTCAAACTTGGACACATATGGTTATACTACTCAAATTCTGTCATGCTAACTGAGTGACATTTTGTTGTTTTCTTGAATTTTCTTTGACACAAATTTTTAGTCATTGTTATCCATTATAATCCTTTCATTGTGAAAATCAGTTCAAAATTACTGTAACCTTAGAGACTAGAAGTACATTGTTTGTTAGACAATTGAACCTTTAAAATTCTTTAATGTTAATAATATGAGAACTAATTTTCTTCAGATGTTATTTTTCTAGTGTGTTAATAATCCATCTATATTCAATAAGTGAGCTTTGATCTAGAAAGAACCAGGTATTTCTCTTGGTAAGGCCTACAGCTCAGAAATCCATGTTCCATATAGCTTCTCTCAGATAAATCTTCTAGTTTTCACTAGATTCCAAGGATCATGTCTTCTGAACCAAAAGTGATGTTATGTGCGGAGAGATTAGTCATTCAAACACTATGATAGTGATCCAAAATCTATGATAGTAACATAATTTTGTCTTCTTTTTTTTTATAATGCATAACTTTTGTAAGTGATTATTGTTCAATATCTTCACATTTGTTTTTACAAGATTTTTTCTCCACAATGTATCATTGAATGCTTATATCTCTGAAATACAGGTACGGCATAGAATATGCTTCAAAAAGCATACGCAAGTACTTCCGAAAGGTTAAGAATGCCCAAGAAGCCCATGAAGCTATTAGGCCTACCAGCATTCGGAGGTTACCATGTAATGATAATCAATTTTTGATCTAATTTGATTGCTGTATTTTACCTTATCTCTAGTTTACTGGAAATATTTCCATGTACATCCTAAGATCTATTCTACCCTTGATGATATTTTGTATTGCAGTTCATTTAATTTGAAAATATCTAGGATTTTTTGAATTGACCTGTACCAAAATAAAGTAGCAATTTGTGAAGGCATTCATTCTGATTAGAATAAGAGAAAGTTCATACATGCTTATGCACACGATTAGAAGACTGAGTTGTTTAATTTTGTATGCTGTTAAAGTAGGAATTTGTTATGGCACCTTGATGTCTTAATATGGATTTAGTCTCAGTTATCTCTTCCTTTGTGCTTTTTTTCTTTTATCAGTGCTTATGCTATGTTTTATATTTTATTTATGCCAGCATCTTTAGTTGGGATCCTTGATGATGATTCTCTAAAGTTATATACTCTTATCTGGAGTCAGTCAATGGCATGCCAAATGGAAGCTGCCAGTATCGAAACGGTGAAGCTTTTTTTCTCTGCTAACGCAATTATTCAATATCCATGCACATCTATGTTTGCATGTGTGTGGTGTTTGCCACCCTAATTCTTACTTTTCACTATACTGGGCTTAATTGTTTTTAATTTCTATGATGTGCATTTACTTTCTTTTCCTTTACTTTGTCATTCGTTTGCCTGTTGTAGATTCAAGTTGATATTGCTAACACTGAAGGAGGCATGTTACTTCGGTCAACTGCTTCACAAGTTGCATTCCTTGGATACCAAGCTGTATATGAGGTTTGTTCTGTATATTATATTTAGAGTCTTTCCTATCTCAGTAGGAATTTATTTTATTTTCGACATGGTTTCTTTTGTATTTTCATTTCAGCATGATGTGGAGTTTTCTAGGCCTTCCTTATTGCAAGTTTAGTTGAGACTGAAGTTTGAAATCGCATTTTGTGTTAGACTTCGGTCTTTGACTGGAATGAGATGTATAGGGCATGCCATGCTGGTACAAGTAGGCATGCTGAACCTTGAAAGAGAAAAGGGAAAGAGAGAATGAGAAGGGGAAACAAAGGGGCAGAATTGATCATGGAAGCTTCCCTTTGCAGAACGCAAATGCAATCTTGTAACCTCTGAGGAAGCTTTCACTAACTCAGTGGAAAACTTAATTGACCTCGCAAAAGCTTTGCTGTAGCTTCTTAATCTCGTGGAAGCTTTGCCAATCCTGTAAAAGCTTCATTGACCCCTTAGAAGAAGCTTCACCGACCTTGCAGAAGCCTCATTGACCTTGCAGAAGCATTATTGACCTCATGGAAGCTTTTTTGAAGCTTCACCAACCTTGTGGAAACTTCGTTGACCTCTGAGGACGACTCCAACTACATTAGCGAGATGTTCTACTCTTGAAACACCTAGCGAACTTGCAGAGCAGAAACACCTAGTGATCTTGTGACCTCCTGAAACACCTTTTGACCTCTGCGATAGCTTCACCGACCTTATGGAAGCTTCGTTGATCTTCAAGCAAGACTCTGGCTGTGTTCCAGTTGTCTCAGGTTGTTTTGTGCTCTAGTTAGCCAGCAGAACGAGAAAGTTTACTCATGCCGACTGAGACTGCCACATGTGCATATCTTGTTGTGCATAGGTTGCCTCTGAAGAGACCATGTGTATAGTTGTGTTCTCGTTACATAAGCCGGATGAATCCGAACTGTTCATGCTTTGGAACATGATTCATGCTACCATCAAGACATCACATAGGACAAGCAAGTTCTCTGGTGAATGGTATCATGAACTTGCCAATGTACCTTGATTAATTCAATTCTTTCTGATTAAGTTCAAGGGTAGTTAGTCTTGGTATTTTGGGGAGGTGGCCAATGCCATTCTCAAGTAGCCGAGTATCCTCTAACCGTTAGCACTAGGTAAAAAGCAGGCCAAAGTCTGTAGCACTGTCAGCATGGTTACTTATGACACTTCCGTACTTTTCTGGTTTGTCTAAAAATAAATTTTGTTTTAAGTAGTCAGCTGAAAATTCTGAATTAAGTTATTCAAAGTACATCCTTAGGAGATTAGAAGCACATCAAACACATTTCAAGTGATGTTTCATATGTAAATTGCATGATTGATCTCCTTTTTTAGTTTTTTTGCCTTTTTGTCTTTTGTTAGAGAATTTCAAAAATTTGTGTATACCAGGACAAAGAGGTGCAGCTTCCTGAAAAATATGAGAAAGAAGAGGATGCTAATGTTGCAGCTTTTCATGCTCTTCATAAATTGAAGGTATGTCCATAATTCCTTACTGCGTCTTTTATGTCTAGTGATCTCTCATCTCTGCATTAATGACAGACAATATAAAAGCAAGAACAAGGCATGTATCTCAACTATTTGAAATCAGTTTTTAGATCTTCCCCACCAATGAATATTTGGTTAATATCCATGCTCATATGGTTTTTCACATCAACTGCTGAGAATGATGACAAATTCTGTCTGATAGTGACGCTATTCGATTATGAATGATGTATGCTTGTTAACACTTTAATAATGTTGCTTAGTAAATGCTTCTCTTCTAGGTTCTTCTTTGCATATATCACTTTTTTTTGTCAATAGCTGAATGATATGCACTATGATTTCACTTAATGCAGGTGGATGATTTTTTAAATTTGCATAAAGTGCACTCTCATCAGCATCACACAAAACCACCACCACGCTATTCTGAAGGATCATTGGTTAGTATGGTCTACTACAAGATTGGGTTAATATTAGTTATCTTTTCCTATTATTTCTTTCTCAGTAATTTGCAAAGTTGGATTTTCAGTTTATCTAATGTTGCCAACTTTCCATTGTATATACTCTTATGAAGGTGAAAAAACTAGAAGAACTTGGAATTGGAAGACCATCAACTTACGCATCTACAATGAAAGTGTTGAAGGTATGATTTAAAGTGCCTTGAAAGTACGATTTAAAGTGCATACTATTGATGATTTCTTGGACATCTATATCTCATGTTTCCCAATTGAACTAGTGATATTTTCTATCAAAAGAGTAAGGAATTGAAAGAAGCTAAATTCTGGAGTTTAGCAAAGAAAAAAATTACAATTCCTTTGTGTAATATAAAATTTTAGTGGAAATACGAGGAAATATTCAATAATATCCTTTTAAATTACTTATTTGGTGACATTTGTGAGACTATTGATAAGGCAAGAGTGTTACTCTCCGAGTCATTGTATCTGATGTTATTAGTTTCTGGTCATGATTGTGTTGGCTCTCTGGATTTCAAGAAATATATCACTGTCTTTAACTAATTAATCATTGAGATGCATTTTGTTTGCTTTATTGGTTTTAATAATGGTCATGATTATTGAGGTAGGAAGTTTACTGGTTTCGGATATTGTTCAATTAACTATTTATTGGCCAATATATCAAGCAAGGTTGGTTAAATACCCTCAGTGATTTTGTCATTATGCATTGCTAGGAAGCATGCTGATATATAGTCACTAAGATTCTCTTTTTCACTCTATTTATTCTCATTTATGTTTTGCATAGAGTATGATTGTGTTATCATGGAAACATCATGTTCTAACTCACGTTAAGGCACTTGTTTAACTACAGATGGTTTTAGCAATTTTATTTTGTTGGGTCTGTCTCGGCGGTCAAGTGTTATATTTTCAATCTAGCATCTTGTGGATTGACATTTGAGATGATTGTAGCTACTCTGATTTGTAATACTAGGGAGCAACTAGAAGTTTCCATGGGTAATTGCTTCTGAGGTTTTATGTATCTATTAATTATTAACATGCCGTTCTCCTTCTGTATATATTTTTCCATGTCTTGATCAGCTATTGCCTTTTTGTTCAGGATAGAAACTATATATCAATGCAAAATCGAGCTCTTCTCCCTGAATTTCGTGGGCGCATGGTATGAGATCTGCACAGTAGTTAGTGCATGGTTAATTATTGTAAATTTTAGGAAGGCAAATTTTGATTGAGATCATTGCTATCTTAGTTTTTTATCCATTTCATCTGTACTGAATTGTGTTGATGGTCATCCTGATGCTATATAGTGAGGGACTTTGAGCTCTTTAACATCTGTTTGACTCCATGAGTAGACTGCCAAAATTTCTTAACCGAAAGGAATTAATTGCATTGTACAATGTTCAAATGCTACCTAATTCCTAAGAGCCTGAATCAGCCTCAAAGTTCCTTGCTGATCCGTGTCAGGTGGCATGTGATGCATGGTTTAAAGTGTCATGCCGAGACGGTCGAAACAGACAAAACATCTTGTCCGTTCGGCGACCGGCATCGGCATGACCCTAGCACCTGACCCGCGACAGGTGCGACGTGTTGTGCAACCCCGTGATCACAGCGGAGGGGTTGCTCGACCTTGCAATAGCAGCGAAGGGGTCGCATAACCCTTCCGCTGTCGTCGCCGAGGAGGCATCGTGCGACCCTGCGGTCGCTGCAGAGGGTTTGCACGGCCAACGCGGTTTTGCCGAAGGAGTCACACAATCTCCGCGGCCATGGCTTGTCGCGCAATCCCGCGACAGCGCCAAAGTCGTGCAGGCTCGCGAGTGGTGTCAAATTTCAGATTTTTTTTTTAATTAAACTTATTTTAATCAACTCCTAGTTATGATGGAGATAATCTAAAGAGACTTTATTAAATCTTAATAAAATTATTTAATTAATTTTATATTTCATTTATTTTAATTTAAAAATTATAATAAAATTTGTATTTATTTATTTATCTATTTCCATATCTTTTCCTTTTTTTAAAGATTATTTTTTATATTGTTTATTTTTTAAAATATTTATGTTAAGTATTTTAGTTTTTAATTAATATATTTTATATTTAAAAAATATCGAAATTATATCGACATCGCACGATATGGCACCGAAACCATATCGATCTAGTCCAGGACCAAAATCTCGGCACGGGTGGAAATTTTAAACCTTGATGTGATGTATTAATAGTATTAGCAGATATTTGATCTGAATAGAGGCCAATCAAGAAATAATTTAGAAAAAAAACATAGTAACCATGAGCAAGTCAAGATGATGTTTCTTACCATAAACAAGTTATACTTACCAAACTATTTCGCAAATATTTTGAACTTGGTGGATATCTTTCATATGGAGTTGATTAATACTAATTAGCTTTTCAAAACTTTTATGGACGCAATTATAGTTGTGTACTCAATCTCAGAATGATTATACGGAGTTATTAGATAACAATTTCAACAAATGGCATACCTGCCAAATTATCGGGTTAGATACATTACAATACACTAAATCACCAGCATGTTGTGCATATGTATTCCTTAATGTAGAAAAGAAAAATAAGAAAATGGAGACATGTAACTTGTCAACTCTCAACTCTAGTTGACATTTTGGGAGATATCAAATCAAGAGAATGCACACAATGACTAAGGAATTAGCATGGTTTATATTTCACTCGCCGATCGACACAACGCAGACACCAGCACACCACATAGCCTTGTGGATGCCTGCATGAGGCCCCGCGGGCGCACGAGGCTGAGTTTTGTTTTTCAATTTAATATTTTTTAGGTTTTTAACTATGCCGCTGAATGTTTTTTTTTCAATTTCTTTTTTACTATTAATTTATTTTTATGGTTTTAATGCTTCTTTCCCCTCTTAATTTTTCTCCTTCCCCATCATTTTAATTTTTTTATTCCTTTCATCTGTAAACACATGAATTTTTTATATTTTTTTTCTTATTCCTTTCCTCCTTGAATACATTGGAAAAAATTTTCTTCTTAGAATGATTAAAATAAATTAAATTTAATTTAATTTAAACTTATTTGATACTAATTATTATGTCTAGATTTTAGTTAATACTAAATTAATTTTTACTCAATCTTAATTTTTAAAATATTAATTTAACCTAATAGATATATTTATAGTAATCAAATATTATAATAATATATTTTTTATTTAAAAAAGTTACGACACAATACGATATCGAAACTGTACCGTTTCGGTCATAAATTGAAATTCCGATACAACAACAACCACCAAGCTTTATCCTACTAAGTGGGGTTGGCTATAGATTGAAACTTCGATACCGTTTGAAATTTTAAACCATGGGAATTAGTCAAAAAGAGAGCTACGTGGATGTTCAGTTCCTTTAATTGGGGAGTTTTTCATATATACAATCTCATAGGATAAGCCTCTGGTTGTTGCTTGTTAAGCATTTCTTTAGTAAAAAAAAAATCAAATATTACTAAAGCAAGTCTCTCAGCTTTGTAAGACCTTCTAGTCAGTTGTTTTACCT
This sequence comes from Zingiber officinale, assembly GCF_018446385.1. NCBI lineage: Eukaryota > Viridiplantae > Streptophyta > Magnoliopsida > Zingiberales > Zingiberaceae > Zingiber > Zingiber officinale. The sequence goes on from NC_055996.1 coordinate 118,926,239, forward strand.
TTCTTCATGTTTCAATTTCTTTCAGATCCTGCTGTTGTTTGGTTGTTTGATATTCTCTTCAATAACCACAGGTGTCAGCATTTCTTTCCCATCATTTTTCAGAGGTTGCTGATTACAGTTTTACAGCTGACATGGAGAATGAGGTATCCTATTGTTTACTCTTCCAAACAACTCTCTTTAAGTTCTATGACTTCTTTGGCATTGAGTGGATAGGAAAAAGAAGATATGTTCATCTGAGACAATGTCATAAATAATAAAAAAACTGGCTCTATTACTGCTTATAATACTGATCCTAGAATTTTAGTTTTACATATATGGAATAGATATGTGTGCTCTCATTTTCTCATCTTGTTCAAACCAAATCTTTACTTTCATCTTGTGTAGAGTAATTGTGGATAAAACATAAGCTTCTGGAGCAATTTGTAGCTTTTGCTGTTATGTTATTTCATTTTCACAGAAGAATGTCAAATGGTGCTATTTCATTTCCTTTCAAGAGGGTTATCATCTTTAATAGTCACTCTTGTATATTTTTGCTGATTAAAACTAATTCTTTGCCCTTTTAACTTTACTACCCAAACCTTCCATAAAATTTTGCTGTAATTATTAGTATATCTGTTGTCTATTCATTGATCTAAAGGACCATAATTGTTTTTCTTAATTTTTGTGAAAATTGTTAACTGTTCAAGGATTTGGGGAGAATTAATTATTTGGTAGAATTAGAAAATAGAAACAGTTGGAATTTTATGTCTTTTACTAGTAGAACAAACTTAAAGATGGTAGCAAGTGTTTTATTTAACAAACTATAGTTAAAATGCATGTGCCTCAATGATATATAAACTTTTTCTCTATGAAATATTCATTGATTTCTTTGTATTTATTATGTCATTCTTCAATATTTTCAGTTAGACAATGTGTCTACTGGAACCACCGAATGGAAGGGCCTTTTGAAGGATTATTGGTTACGATTTAGCAAATACTGTGACCAAGCAAGCAATTGTAATTTCCTTGAGGTAGGTGTAGGCTATCCTGTTTTGATATATAACTTTTATTGATGTTTATCATTGTAGACTTCACTATCCTGCTTTTTCTCTCTTTATTGTTAATTATTGGAAGTTTTCATTGTGCAGTTGGAAAACATGTTGGAGAAAAAATTTGACAACCTATTATTTGCTTCATTGAGTAGCAGGAAATGTCCTAGGTGCATATCTTACTGTTAAGATGATCTTACTTTGTTATTTTTAGGTCCTTTGGCTATCATCAAATTTGTTGTTCATTTCTATCTTGTAACAACTAAAGTTTGGAATACTATTTGGCTTTAACTTTTGCAGATCATCTACTTCAATTAACATATAACTAAATGCGTCCTTGTGTACTATACAGTTGTTCTGTGGGGACATTGAAGTTTAAAATCAGTAAATTCGGTGCTGGCTTTTTCATTGGGTGTGATCAACATCCAAAATGCAAGTATGTCAAGATATTTTTTCTTTTTTCCTTTATGATGCTTTGCTTTGTCAAAAGATACGGAATGTGAATGCTAAAACAGTACCTTACATCCAACTTTTATAATTTTTTTTAGATATTCAATTAGCTTCAAACATCAGAAACTTAAGATTTTTAGTTAGCTAGAGAAAAAGTGTTGGTTTCTTTTTCCATGATCCAGCTGGTAGTTTACAAGAAGTGTAGCCAGTCGAATACCTTACTGCAGGAGAAGGCCCTCAAGAACCACATCTAGAATAGAATGAAGTGAAATCTGATGCAAAAATGATTATGAAAGTATATTTTATTCACAAATTATTTTGCTTCAGCTGCAGGCTGCAGCTATTTGTTTGAGGTACAAGTGTCAGGGGAATTAGTGAGAAATTGTGCAATCATTGTAGCAAAAAAAAAAGTGATAACTCTCACTTGGGCCCCTCCATAACTGCTCCACGCGATCTAGGAGGTAAATCAAGGGCTTCACTCAGCACTGAAGCCCTTGCATGGGATTAGGTGACCAGTGATGCATTTCACACACCCTGAGAATCAACGTCATGACCTATTGTAGCAACACCACGTGCAAGTATCAACTGTGCCAGCTCGTGGGGCAGAAATTGTGCAATTATGTGGCTAAAAAAAAGCGATTCGCTCGTTCCAGCGCTCCCGTCAACCCGTCCTTAGGATAACATGGAGGAGGTAAATCACGGGTGGCTACTAGTCATTAGTACAGTTGGCCAAAGCATGGAGGAAGGCATGCTCGGACATACCGAGTTTCGACCATAAGACCTCATGTAGCAACACCCCAAGCCTTAACCACTGCCCCGCCCCGAGGGGATAGAAATTGTGCAATCATGACTATGAGGGAGGTTGTTGTGATCTCTGTATGAGAAAAAAATAGGGGGCTCATGAATAAACAATGTGACAAAAGATGTAGATAGAAGAAAGAATAAGGCAGGTTGAGAATGCATGATGATCATTCAGAAACAAGCAACATGAAACACTCTGGCATCAAAGGACATTTGCCCATATTTTTATAAATTCTATGTTTCTAGTCACGATCAATCTAAATTCAATGTTTCTGTATTGAAAATGATGTCTGTCTTAATGAATCCATTTTCTACTATGTGCATAACTCGTGATTTCTGTAATTTTGTGCCCATGGTTTTCAAAGTAGTAAAACTATATTTTTTTAAACTTAATTTACAATTTGATGTCGCAGGTATATTGCAAGCTCACTATATAGCAATGATGACGACGACGACATTGACGAAGCTGAGAAGATAGACGTGTCTTTTATCCCAAAGGTTCTGGGATGCTCTCCTGGTTCTACTGAAAAGGTTTGTACCATTATGTTTTACCACATGATCTTTGACCTCCTTTGTTTCGTAATGTCCTTCCCCATGTATCAAAACTTAATCTGTGTTCATTGAAAAGAACTTTATTGTTTCCATTTCCAATAGATTTATTTAAAGAAGGGACCTTATGGATTTTATGTGCAATTGGGAGAAGATAGAAAAGGTTTCTCACCAAGAAGAGCTTCTCTTTCTGAGGTTTGTAACTGCATATTGGTAGAGAACTGTTATGTATGTGTTACTTAGATGTTTATCTGATCTTATTGGTTTCAAACCCTCATGTGATAATTTACTTATCCAATTTGTCCCTCTGGGAACAACCTCAAATGATGTTGATATGCCTGGATGACATATTGAGAAATACAACCATATGTCTCATTATGAATAATTATCTCTTTGATGAAGTTCTGGAAGTATCATTCTGCATCTAAATTTTGATTTCCAGCCGCAATATGGTTTCGGTACCATTTTGTGCCAGATCAACTGAACTAAATTTTAGTCCTATAACATCTTCTCTTAACTTGTTTACGTCCAGTATATGCAAGACAATTGAATAAAAATCTCAGAGCAACAAGTTAAATAATGACAAACATTTCAACTAGTGATTATACCTCATTGCTACCAAAAATGATTGTTATGCATCTGCATAAATCCTCAGTAGTTTGACATTGATATTTATATTTCTTGTCAGGGAATTCTTCACAACCTTTTTTGTCCTCTAAAAGCTCAAAATTATTCTGTTCAAGCTTGGTTTCATAATGTATTTGTTAATAATGCTACTTGTTTGGGACCTTGTTATCATGTTTTTGATTTTTCGCATATATTGTATCATGTAACAAATATGCTATTTTCACTCAAGGAAATTATATTAAGTCTATGAATTTTATTTTCTTGAACTTTTGAAACTCTTGGTTTTGGAAATTGAGACACATGGCATATCAAGTGAAAACTCAAAATTATCTATTTGAATCAAGAATTTGTTGGAATCTATCTACAGATGACCAAAGATTTTGCGTCTTTTACATTGGAAGATGCTATTGAGCTGTTCCAGTACCCAAAAACTTTGGTAAGCTTTGATTCAACCTTCATTCTCACTTATCGATTCAGATTCTCCACTTTGGACTATATCAAGCAATTGATGATGATTGTATTTGGAAAATAGGGAAAGCATCCAACGGATGAATACCCTGTTGTGTTGGCTCATTCAAAGCATGGGTTCTTAATCAAACATCGCAAAACTGTTGTCACCTTACCAAAGGTATGCCTATTTCTAACTGAACTAGTTCAAATCCCATAATTAAGCTGCTTTAGCTCTGGTTGTCACTAACTTTAGTTATTAAATTTCTTAAAACCTTCGATAATGATAAGTCATTGAAAATTGTAAGTCAGTCTGTTTTCTTGCCTTTATTTATTGAAGGGAAGAATTCATCCCTACTTGGGAGTTTACTCTCTTTTACAAAATGCCTGTTTAAACAAGCAGACAAAATACTAACATGACACGAGGCATTCCTACCATGTCATTCACTATTTGATTAGTTGAATTACTGGTGGGTATGGTTAGGTGAAAATTCAAAAGTGTATTTTGGGTGGACAGAAATAATTTTTCCGACATTAAATCTCAGTAAGTGGGAAATAGTCATCTTCCAAATGGCCAATATGCACTCCCTAAGTTTGTGTTTTAATACGTATTTGATGCAGGATGCTATTTGCATTTCTTAGGCACAGATGGTTTCTGTGTGCATGTTCCTAGAGAGATGGTATCCCATGCTCAATTTCTCACTTTAGAATCTGTAGAATCTGATGGCTCATTTGTTTCATTAGAATGGTTATTTATTCCCTTCGAGTTGAGTTCCCAAGGAAGAATCATTTCTATGTTTGATTACAAAAATGAAATGGAACCACTAATTACCTCATAATTCTTATTCCTTAAATCATCCTTCTTACCTACATGTATTCTTTACTCTTATTCCAAAGGACATATTCATACTTTAATTCTATTTTTTTAAAAAAAAATGTATTCTCGCTCTATTTGATTCTCTAAGGAACACAACTTTTATTCCCTATTTATTTCATTCCGTGAGATTAACACCCAATGTAGCATGATAGATCTATTTTCAGATGCTTATCAATAAATGTTTTCTTACCTTAATATATGTGTTCACTTTCCAAATGACTGTTATCATTTGCCATGCTCACAGAGTTTCACCCCCAAGACCATTACGTTGGAAGCCAGTTTGAAGCTTTTGTCGAGCAAGAAAGCAAAGATGAGTGGTCGGCGTAAAGGTAGCAGCACTAAGAAATCCAATGGAGATGGCTCCTGGTAATGAATGGAAGCATAGAACTTTAAACTCTTGTCCAAACACACCATGCGAGCTCATGAAGACAACACAACTCGATCAACTTTGTTTGCCGAGAAGCTTTGCCATTTCATTTTCCATGGAGGCGGCGGCGCATGTAGTCTTCCAGTAGTTTGAGACCGAGTGATGCACATTAACATTTTTGAATTGTTATTGCAACTCTGGCTCTCATGAGTTCTGTTATTTAAGCTGCAATTCTTGTTGTGCAGCAAAGAGATATAGAGGAGAGTTGCTAAATAGCCATCTTCGAAATCTTATGAAACTAGTTGAGTCAGTTCCACTTGTCATATTCGTTAACATTTTTTGTTTCCGTACTGTTCAATTTAATGCAAGAGCTTGTTGTTGTTGTTTTTTTGTTTTTACTTAAAAATAAAAACAAATACTTTCGAATACTTTAGAAAGTATTTGTTTTCATTTGAGTTTATTTTCATTTTAACTTGTTCGAGTGGTAGGTAAAATGGTAGAGAACCAATTGAATTTTTCAGTATAGGAGATTTAATATTGGTATATTTAATATAATCATATCAATATCAAAATTTTAATTTAAATGAAAATTTTAATGATATGGAATTGAATTTATACACTGGACGGATTGAATTTATTGTCTTTTATCATCATTAATATCCGATATATTTAGCCGATGGTTGACAACTAATTTGGGCTTTATTGTGAATTCAAAACGAAGTTATCCATATCAATCAAGCCCAATCTTGTCCATCTTAATCATCATCCGTCCATTCCATGTGTGCCCTAATTTATTAAATAGGTAACTTTCAAATGTCTACCAATATTTGTCTAAAATTTTTAAAAAATCACACGTCTTGATTACTGTTTTTTTTAAAAAAAATAAAAACTATTATCAACTATTTCAGGAGTGCAAAAATAAGTATTTTGATCATTTTGATGATAAAACAAAATTTAAGGTATTTTAACATTAATCAATTTAGAGATTTTGAAACATTCAGAAACAGTTGGGGGCTTTTTGATAATTACCGTTTCTCTATAGATATATATATGTTTACCAAGTATTCAATGGCAAAACCTCGAGTAAGCGGCGGCGCTGAGGACCAACCACCGCGAGAAGACGCCCACATCCAAACACATTGCCTCAGGAAGGCCACTTTTCAATTTCTTGTGTCCAAGATCTTAATTAGAAAATGCTTTCTTGCTTGGATGAGTGGATATTTACGATTTGTTTTTACCGGATCTGTTACTTTGTTAATCTTTTCGTCGACATTTTAGAAATCGAAGATTTATAAAGATATGGAGTAGCGAATTCTGTTTGGTCTCCCGCATAACCCGATTAGTTTATTTTTCCTCTCCTTTTTAATGATTTCGAATTTGATTGTCGTACTGTGCACTATTGGCCCCTTGCTGACAGTAGTTGTCTGCAAGGAAATTGCGAGAAATTGGTCTTTAGGTGCTAAATTAATTATTTGCCAGAAGAAAATTAGTTCATGGGTGGCTTAGATTCTTCATTCCCATGTATTTTTTTTCTGTCAAGATTTGGCTCAAAAAAAGTTTATGAATTCAACAAATGTAGAAAATCAATGTTTCTGTCATTGCCAAACAAGATTGATGTAAAAAATTTTAGATTCGTCTTTATTCATGTCAAATAGTTCCTTCACTATCTGACAGTTTTAGTTTTATTAGTCCTGTTACAAAATGATGTTCCTCGCCTTTATTAATGTCAAATATATGGCCTTTGTACTTCACCTTAAAATCACACTATTTTTTATTATTTTAGAGACAAAGCAAAAAGATGAGAGTTGGAGATCTGATGCTGATGTGGATAATTCTTTACCATTGTCTTCAAAGTTCTCTGATTGCTTTATCACAACATATCACAAATGCTAATGTACTTATTGCTTGATGATTTATTTTGGGTAAAATAAAGATTTCTGGTCTTTTTTTTGTTCCCTATGTTTTTTTATCTCTTATTTGAGAATAATGATCCCGTTGGCTGTTTACTTTTGTTATTCAATTGAATTATTCAACTTTTTTGCATGTCTCTTTACAGAAAGAACACGTAAATATCATGGACATATTTGTATTAAAGGAGCTTAAATTGTTTATTTTGAGTATATTCATCCTTGCTCTCATTTTGCTGCTTCCTGTCCTCATTGAGGGCAAAATCATTATGGTTTTGCCTATTATTTTCAATACTTTTCTCACTACTCTTACACAGGTCTCAGTTCTCACTAAATTTTAGCCACTTAATCCTCTATCCTTTGGTTGGTACAAAAAGTAAGAAATTACAAGACATTGCTGATGGCATTCTGTTTTAGTAGGAAGATACTTAATGCAAAAATGGGCTCTTGAGTTTTTATAAGAGAAGGGAGTATCAACTCTTTGATTTAGGACCATATATTGCATTTGATAGATGACTTAGTTTATTTTCTTCTATCAAGAGTTAGTGTCTATGCAGTAACATATGTTTTCTATCAGAGATTTAGTATGATTTTTTTTTTTTACTTTATCTTGAATCTAATTGAATATTTTTTTCCTTTTCAGAAGAGTGTTTTGAGTTTTCTGTTGGAAGTTGATTTTTTTTTTAAGAAGCTAGATGATGACAATTGTTGGTCTGAAGTAAATGTTGAAATTAAACATCACAATGACCTTCAAAGTTCTCTGATTGCTTCGTCATTAACTTGCAATGGGTTTGCGATGCAGTTTGAAACTAGGGATAAAATCTTAGAATTTATCTTAAAAATTTTAAATATTAATTCTTTTGTTAATTTTACTAGTTATTAGTAATTAGTCATTCAGGCCTTTTAAGAGAAAGTCTCTTGATTTTTTTAAAGTGAATTTTCAGCCTCCATGTAAGCAACTTTTTGGTTGAGATTCATTAATGTTATATTTGTTCTTGAGATAGTTATCTACTGTTGGCGCTGTGTCCATATTGTATCCATCTTTTAGATGAATTTAGATTAACTTTGATGTGGCATAATTTTTGTTCATCAACATAAAAACAGAGCAAAATGATGAGATTGTTTAATCTGAAGTTGATGTGGATAGCATTTTACCATGGTCTTCAAAGTTCTCTGATTTCTCTATCAGAACATAGTAAAACAATGAAATCAAATTAAACTCTTCATTTCTTGTTTCAGTGTTTTAGTTAAATTTAAATTTCTCATCTGAAGCAACCTCAAAATCAGATTGACAAAGAATTGAAATCCTGTTGGTTAGGTTATTTTGTTCAATTGACTGGTTCGATTGAATGCCTTCCACTGAGAATGGAATTGGTTTGGCTTTCTCGGAATTTCAAAACATTCTTTTACCCAGTTTAAAACATTGATCTGAATTAGATTATGTTTGTCATCACCTTAATTTATATCAATTATTTGAGTTTAGAATTATATCTTTCATTGATCTCTCTCTATGTAATGGGACAGATCTGATGAAGCTGAAGCCCCTGCAAGTTTGTTTTTTCTAGTGGACAAATTCAGTTCAGTGAAATGCTTTTCACTAATAGAATTGTATCAGTTTGCTTTCAGATTGGAAACATTGTTTACTCTTGTGTTCATCATCATCAATTGTTTCAACTATTTAGGTGATCTCTATCTAGTGTTGTATCTTCATATTTCATCAAATGATACTCAGAGGCTTACCTACAAGGATGCTCAATGTAACTAAAGTTTCCACGAGTTGGTATGGTAATTATATGAGTGTTTGACCTTTTTCATATTTGTGTTAGGGTAAAATGTTGTGATTTATTTGTTTGCATCTTGTTATGGGGTTGGTGATTGTTTGGCATGAGCGACAATTTCGTCAATTGTTAAATATAATTCGGGTCTAGCAATGACCATCTTATCTAGCTTATATTCAGTACATTTTAGATTTCAGATGATAGAATACCACATTAAAAATAGATCGGGTACAAGAGATAAATATTAAATATATCTAAAGAAGTTTTAAATTTTATCAGTTTATCTATAATAATTATTTATTATATTAAATTGCCTCACGGATTAGGGTCTACAAAAGTATGATCTCCCCGTGCAAAGGCGATCATTATTACATCATCGGATTCTGTCCAATATTGCTCACAAATTATTTTTAATGTCTTATTAAAAAATAATAATAATTCTTAGCATCATTGATTATTTCTAAGATGATTTATTAAAACTAATACAGGAGATAATAAATAAATACATTTAAGGAGATAAATATATATTTTAAAAAATACTGAAAATTTAAACTTTGTTAATTTATCTATAATAGTTGTATTTTATATTAAGTTGGATCCATATTAAATTGTCGAATTAGAGCATGATCAATGGGAGCTTCTGGTGGGTTTAAAGTGAGAAACCTCCCTCTCTCAAGCGACAGAGCCGCTCCGTCGTTGTTTTTTAATTATTTTTTATATTTGTTATTTAAAAAATAATATACACATAATAGGTAAGTTGAGAAGAAAGTAATTAAAGATAGACGTTAAATAATGACTACTTTGATAATCCTTGTTCAATGTTTAATTTTCTTTTAATTAAAAAAAACTATAAATATATCACGAACTCATATTTTTTAATTCATCTCTTCATTCTCTATTTTTTTCATCCTTTTATTTTTTATTTATATTTAATATGGACGAAAATTTCAATACTTCTTTTACAAATCTTTTGAATTCTTCAAATGGGAAAGAAAATACATTTTCTCAAAATATCTATATTCCTCCAAACCATGATGTCCAATATCCTTAATTTTTCTCTCACACATAATACCGTCTAAATTTTTAAAATATTTCATATGTTCCACAAGGTCTTTCAAACTTCTAAAGTTTTCAAAAATTTTCACTTCCCCTTCAGAGTAACGTCACTTCCCCTTCAGAGTAACGTCACCTCAGCTCCACTTAGTATGTATTCATATCCAAATTGGTCAGTAATGAGCAACCAATTTGGGGTGTGTTCTATACCTTTCATATTTTCACCTTCTCAACCACTAGTCATGTTTTTGAATGAAGTAAAGACTACTATCGATCCATCTATCAGCGACAAAGAACCTCTAATGTCATTGTCTGTTCCAACATCTCAATGGTCACCACACTCATCACAAGAAGAACGTGAAATTGAACCGGAGAAAGATGATTCAAAACGAAGATTTTGATCTCTTGATAAAGACATTGTCCTTGTAAAGTCATGGGCAACTATCTGTTGGATATTGGAGCCTTAATATCGGTTTTATGGAAAAATCGGAATGCCATCAATAGATAGAAGTCATAATTGACTTCAAAATTGAAATCTACGTTTCGCGTAGATAGATTTAGATTATTAATTTGCTCAAAACCGATTAAAGGTGAATGAGAAATTAATTGTTTAAAGTCGGCCCAAATAAACATTAATTACTCATTAATGATATATAAGGAAATGCATGGGAGAATAGTCCCACATCGGAAATTTTCGATGTGCATTCTTTGCTTATTAATGATGCTGTGTTAATGTGGTTAACTCATAAAAAAAATCAGGTGCTCTCTTCTCAGGGGCGCACCTGCTGAGCTCGCCACCTGCCACGTGCGTAATGGGCACTTTGTATGCGCACTTTGCACAGTGCTACGATTCCGAGACGTTCGTCGTTGTATCTTGGGAACGAATTGCTGTTATCCGTTAGCACCGTAGCGGAGCAATATCGTTTACAGAGATAGTGTCGAGCACTAGCCTCGACGATCCATATCAGTTTGCGCACTCCGGGAGATACCGGTTCCAACACTATCAACACTAACACAGTCATTGGTAATGGCTAGAAGGATCAATCTTTTTAGAAACTTATAGTTGATTACTACAATAAGCATCGATCCATTGGAACTATGAAGAGAAATTATCAGGTGCTAAAATCATATTACTATAAGTTTGTGCCGATGATAAATAAATTTTCTGCAATCTATAATAATTTGTATATTCATCGTCAAAGCGGATGGAGTGATGAGAATGTGTTAAAGAATGCATTGAATATATGGAAAGCTAACAATAAAAATATGGATTTCAAGTATATGTATATATAGAGGGTTCTCAAAGAATATAAGAAATATGCTCCATAATCAGTTGCTCATTCCTCTAACAAAAAAGCAAGAACATTGGAATCAGGAGGGAACACTTCAGCATCAAATTCAAATCTAGAAACAAGTGTTGATGTTGATAACTCTAAAGTCCGCATTCGTCTGATAGGGCAAAAAGCAACGAAGAGAAAAAGGCAAATCCAAAGTCAAAGAGTGCGACACAATGGAACAAATCCTTAATAAAGAATGACAAGATATTAAAGAATATAAATTGAAAAAAAAATAACTTTGCGAAAAATTGAGATATTTAATAAGGATTATGAAATTTTATGAAGGATACTAATGAGATGTCATCCGTATAACTTAGGATATATGAAAAAATGGTTGAAAAAAATTAAACAAAGACCTGATCAGTAAATGTGTTTAAGTTTATTTTTTATATATTATTATAATTTATGTTTTCTTATTTGATGAATAGTAATATTTATGTATTTTTTAATTATTAATATTCTAGATTTAACCATTTATATATTTATATTTTTTAAAAATTTAATTATATATATGATAAAAATATGAGACCCCATAGAACTTGTTGAGAGAAATGAAGAAATTTTTATTTTTAATGTGGCGTGATATTGAAACAGCTCTTGAGGCTGTGGATGCTGCTATATTCAATCTTTGAACTCCGTCGGCCAGTTGTTTTTCAGATAATGAATAGTTAATCGGATTCAACTTTTATACCCGATCGATTTCTATACCCGATCCGTATTTAGTTGCTATCCTTATATTTTATCTCACCCTAAAACGCTCACCCATTACCCCGCTTCTCTCTCGATTTCCTCTCCCTCCTTCCTCCGCCGCTTAACCTCCGGCCATCTCCGGTTCTCCGCCTTTTACTTGTCGATCTACTCTCTCACTCGATCTTGATTTCTTCCACCACTCCATCTCGGCTCCTCCCTCAACTTCCGTCCTCTTAACCTCCGGCCATCTCCGGTTATCCGCCTACTACTTGTCGATCTACTCTCTCGCTCGACCTCGATTTCCTTTGCCACTCCCTTACGGCTCCTCGACTTCCGTCCGCTGGACGCTGACTCTGGTCTTCTCGTCACCTCTCCCCTCCGACTGCTGCGTTGCTGCGCCTCTGACATCTATTCTGGGCATTTACCTCATGTCCTCAACATCGACGACAAGTAGGTTTTCTTCTTCTGTTCTCCCTTGGTCTTCCTATGCCCGCTTGAATTGTTGTTGGTGATGGTTAATCGGGATCCGCTTGTATTTATTTGGCCTGCAATTGATGGTTTGAGTAAATGGAAACATGCTTAATAGACATTTCAAGTGCTGATCCAGAATGCAAAAGAAAAAAAATTATAATAGTATGATCGTATACAACTATTACGGATTTTGATGCTTATTCATTGTCAATTGGGAAAGGAAATCTTTTTATTCTTCTTTTTTTCTTGTAAATCAATCTTTTGTTAGGGCAGTGAGCACGTGAAAGGAGCTGCACCATCATAAAAGGGAACAATTATAATAGTATGAAAATAAGTCTTAAAGAATTATAAAAACATAACATTTTTATATCTCAAGGAAAAGTAATTTAAATTATCTTTTGATAATAATATCTGTGAATAATATTGCACCGCGTTTGTCTTATTTATATTTTATCAATATAATGTCCAATTTATTGATGTTGATTTTTTGTGTCTACATCACTGATGATACTTCCCTGTAGACTTAATGTCAGCTCAAACAATAAATGCCATCATCCTAAAGTTGTTTTCTTTACATGATCAGGTTAGAAGTGTTGCATAGTCCTGATCTTCTGTAAAAACATTGGGGAAGGAAGATAAATAATAAATACCCAAACAAGATGGCAAAGAAAGGTGAGAAGCTGAGCTATATGTATGCAAACTAGCTACTTTTGATGCCCGTAGTAGGTCCATGTCTGTTAATTCACATAGTTGTATTCTCTTTATTCTAATTTTTATTTGACTAATATCATGGGAGTTATGCTGCCTTTTTGTTATTTGTTCTATTTGGACATCACAATATTAATATTATTCACTGTTGTCATCCTTGTGTAAGACTAGTTACATAATTTATTAGTTTTGGGAGGTCTTTTACTTGATATTGGTCCATCCAATATGTTTGGAGAACAGAATAGAAGAAAAATATAAAGCACCAGTGGTAAATTTCCTAAAGATAAAGGAATATGCTGCAAAAAGGACAAAACTTTTGAAACAAACTAATTAAAATAAATCAATTTTCTCAAGTTAGTTAACAGTTGGTAGTATGTAAAATTTATTTGTAAATATACAAACACTGTATATTCATATTTTTTTCATATCGATAGATTCTACCATAACTTTATTCATATAACTTCTTTTAGATTTTTCATTTGATTTTAAAGGTCCTGAATCATGATTTTTTCTGCTACCAGGCATTAGCCTAAAATAATTCAACATTGTTAAGTTGTATAGTACTAATTTGTACCTTTTAAGGAGAAACCAATTGTTCAAAGATTATTTTTTCTTAGTTAGAACTAATCTCTAGTAGTTACATTTGGAACCAGAAGCCTATTTCACATGAGAATTGTTTTAAAGAAAATTATTGTTGTTCTTAGCTAAAGCAATCTCATGTTGTCATATTTGGAATCATAAGCCTATATTCCACATGAGAATAATTTTTTTTTAAAAAAAAACTGAATTTACTTATACATAATATCCCTTCTAGTGTTAGATAAGAAATCTGGAAAAGAAAGAGAAGGGACCAAAAATCTTCTGCTTAAGCCAAAAAAGAAGAATCTTAAGTTAAAAGATCGAAAAGAAGCCAAAGGTGTTGAGGGAACTTTGCTTAAGCTTAAAAGGAAAAAGCTTAAGTTAAAAGAAGAACCAAGTCAACTAAGTTTCACTAATCCAAATGTTGGAGCTTCTACTGAGGTTGGAAGTAGTTTGAGCATTGTGGAAGGTAAATGTTTGTATATCCATATGTACTGTTACGCACCTACTTTAAAACGACATGTTTTTTTATATATTGAATTGCATCAGTTTGGAAATTGGAACTAACAAATTCATTGCTTGCTACTTGCAAAAGATGTTGAAAAGCCTTTGCTTAAGCTGAGAAGAAGGAAACTTAAGCTAAAGAAAGAATCTGTTATTCCAAATGTCGAAGGTGCTTCTCCTGAAGTTGATATTTTAAAAGGTATAAGTTTGTATGATCCAATTTTTCATGGTCTTGGGGCTATTTCCGACTTAATTATTGATGATCTTATATGAAATTAGTTTATTTTTAGTAACACATCTGATGCTTAGTCTGGCTCCAGTTTTTCTGTATAATGCTATCACATGATTATCTGCTAACTGTTACACAATTGATAACATTTTGTCTATTAAACAATGAATCAATTGATAACCATTGAGATCTCTTTCATACATAATGTTTTAAGATTAATGACAAATTTATTAGAGCCTTAGACTAAATTATTCTTTGACATGTGCTGTTAAGATTCATGACTACTAGCTGCAAAAGAAAAGCAATTTCTATAGTTTTTTTCCCTACCCACTCCCCCTCCCCCTCCCCCTCCCCCTTCCCCTTCCCCTTCCCCTCCCCCAACTCGTCCTCCACCATTATTCATGTATTAATGTGTCCTTTCTTAAAAGATGAAGCAAAATCATGTTGACAAGGCAACCATATGCTTTTTGCCATTTATTGCTATACATTAGATGTAGACATCAACACATGGACTTTCTAAACTCTAATCATGAATTCAATCAATTTCAAATTTGTAAAAAGTTCTTGTCAATTTATAGCTAAGCTTTGGAGTTGTGAATTGTGATAGTATGGTCAAGACTCGAGTGTTACTGGTGAATCTTATTGAATTGAAAGTATAGATATGTACCTTTTTGTTTGTCGATTGGAGTATATAGAACATAAGTGAAATAAATCCACGCTATTTGTAGAAGAAAGATAAATTTCTGAAAAGGAAGATGAAAAGGGTGAAATACAAAATATTTTGTGAAAATGCATCTAAATAAGGGAAAATCTGGTGAGCAACTTGAACACTTAGACATTTCATATCATTTGCTAAAGGGTCTATTTTACCTCTACATTTTGATTATTTTTTGACATATCAGTTGAGCATAGCTATAAATTTTTGTCAAAATGTTGGGAAAATAGCTAAATGTATTCCTTCAGTAAAAATGTTGCTAAATGGTCTATGTTTGACCTCTTAGAAATGTGTTTTTGGATAATATATTCCCGTGTTCCACCAGTATTTGCTTTGCTATTGTCGTACTCATGCAGATTCTATTTTTTTCTTTTAGTCGCTCAGGCATCAGGAAATGACTCTCCAGAGTTTGAAGGAGGAAACAGGGCTGTTCGCTCTGCCGGTGACGAGGAAGTGTATTTTGTTAAAAGAGTCAAAACTAGTGAGATTCCCTAGCTCTAAAAGAACCTACTGGAATACAGTGTCTAAATGTGCTTGTATTTATTTTGTTTGACAGAAAAGGTAAAGAAGTCCAAAAGGAGCAAAAAGGATGTTGATTTTCTTGTATCAAAGAGCAATAGTAAACTGGAAGCCGAAAAGGTTCACCAGAGATCCTTGGTGGATGAAGATTGTTCTAGTGGAATGAAAAGTACCTTGTTTTCTTTCTTTTATTTTGGTCATATAGTGATATATATGTGTGTATATGAATGAAGAGGAATGAGAAGTATATTACTTTATTTAATTTGGTCAGAAAATGATTATATGCATGCATATGCGTTATAGATATGTTTTCCAGTATTTACTTTTATAAGTGAATATGCTTCCGTAGGGAAAAGCATAAAATTTGAGAGCTTTTTGAAATTACTTACTGATAAATAGTTTCTGAGATAATGTGTTCATATTTATTTTGTTTATTTGACAGAGAAGGTTAAGAAGGATGAAAAGAGGAAAAAGGAGAATGCTCTTCATGTATCAAAGAACAATAGTAAACTGGGAATTCTCAGTACGGTAGATGCTGAAAAAGTTGACGAGAGATCCATGGTGGATGAAGATTGTTCTAGTGGAATAAAAGGTATATTGCTTTCCTTGTTTTAGCTTGGTCATATAATGATATATATATGTATACATGTTACAGATATTTCGTCCAGTATTTGTTCCTACAACTGAACATATTTGTGGAGTGAAAAGCATAGAATTTTAGAGTTTTAATTGCGTAGATGTATATTTTATGAGATAATAAATTCATTTTTTTTTTATTTGACAGAGAAAGTAAAGAAGAATGAAAAGAGTAAAAAGGTGATTGATCTTCATATATCAAAGAACAACAGTGAACTTGGAATTCTCAATACAGTGGATGCGATAAAGGTTGATGAGATATCCTTGGTCGATGAAGATTCTTCTTGCGGAATGAGAAGTATATTGCTCTCCCTCTTTGACTATGGCCCTATAAGGATATATATCTATCTCAGATGTTTTTTTCCCATTATTTGTGTTCACTATTCTGATTCACAATAATTGCCTGGAGCTAGAGAGTCGGTTGTGTGGTTTATTTGTTCTATTATTTTGCATTCTCATAGGCAGAAAACTGTATTTTACCTTTGCAGTAAGTAGTCTTGTATCCATATCTCAGAATATGGCTGATTTGACTCCTACTTTTTCAGAGTGGATTAATGACTACAAGCAGAACAGACCGGGCTTGAAAATACTGCAAGAAAGAATTGATGAGTTCATAATTGCTCATGAAGCACAACTAGAGAAGGTATTTTACTTGGCTACTCACTCTATTGCTATATGTAAACTAGATATTCAGGTGTTGGGTTTGCCCGAAAGCTTTTCACTTGCTTGTACTTTGTTGTTCTTTTTATACATCATTATATATCTACTTGGAGCTTTGGCAAGACATTTGACATTTGTGTTATGTGATTTGCAGGAAAAGAAAGAAAGAGAAGCACAGGCTGCAGAAGGAGGATGGACAGTCGTGGTCCACCACAAAGGCAGGAAGAAAACAACTGATCCAGAAAGTGGAATAGCTGTGGGTTCGGTTGCTCAAGCTGCAGTGCTGGATAATATGGCTAAAAAGAAAACCAAAGTTGCGGAAGATTTTTACAGATTCCAAAAACGGGAAGCGCGGAGAAGTGGTAAGTTTGCTTCTCCTTGTTTTGTTTAGCTTAAAACTAATGGTGAGTTTGAAAAGTAAGATTTTGCATCTTTGGAAATTAGGACTGCACCATCATCTAATCTGACATCTTATATCTGGTTAAGAACCTTCAGATGAATGGATTTTTCAGCTCATCCTTCCTGCTCTTTATCTCATCTTGCCATTTCTTTTGCAGAGATCATGATGTTGCAGAGCAAATTCGAGCAAGATAAGAAACGTATCAAACAACTGAGAGATGCAAGGAAGTTTAAGCCTTATTGAAACCGGTTACAATTTCTGTTGAAAAAAAAACGGAGTAGGAATTTTTTCTTGAATGGAACTCCAATGCAGCCTAATTAATGTGGCATCGGCTTTGGATAATGTATTTGTTTTTGGGTAGACTAATTATGGTTTATCTTTATCTAATGTGTAAGCAATATGTGACTACTAAAAATATCAGTTAATATTTTTTTTCATATATTTATAAAAATTAATTAGATTTTATTGTCATTGGGAAAATGTTTTTATTGTGTTTGAATATATTGTAGTTTATGATACATTTTTATAATAATTTTGGATATAAATTTATCAAAATATTCAACTCATTAGAGATTCACTTTTTTTTTTCATGAGCCCAAGGCACAAGTTGGGCGGGGCCTTGACATGATCTGACTGTTCTCGTCTAATGTCTAGCACAGCCCTTGATATGTCGGGCCGTGTTGACCCACGGTGGTCCTGAATGTATGATACCGCTAGGCATGAGAAATTGGGTGTATAATTTGACTTGTTGGCATCAGAACACGAAATGCTAGTACTTAATTTTAGCTTAAAAACAGTCCCCCCGGGGCGTGCCTGACGGTGCGGTAGCTAAGATATGGAGTGTTATTACATAAGATATTAGGGTCAAAATTTAATGTGTTTGAGTATATCTTTTTCCATGTCTTAGCTATTTGTATTAATGATTAATAGTCATTCATAATTTACATGGTCTGTGTTGACCTAAAAACAAATTGACATTGTACTAAGGGTTGTAAACAAGTCGAGTCAAGTTTTGGGGTATTCAAGCTTGTTTGATAAGGTAACCGAGCCGAACTTAAAATGAATTAAGCTTTTGAAATGAGTGTTCAAGCTTGACTTGGTTTATTTTTTATGAGCTTGAACTTGTTTGAAACTTGGTTCATTTAGATATTATCAACCTCTCAATTCAAAAAATTGTGGAACCGCAGCATCAGCGGCCCTCTAGAGCCGGTCCTACGGATATGGAGGGAGGTAAATGCAGGTACACAGGTGGAAAGTGCATGGCGGAGACATGCACTCAATTCAAGCTTGGCTTCAGCTTGGTTCGAGCTTGATTCGTTTAGATGTTATCAAGTTTGAATTAAGCTCGGTTCAAGCTTGATTCGTTTAGATATTATCAAGCTCTCAATTCAAGCTTATTTGATTGTTTGAAACTTTTAATTGTTTGATTGATTATTGAATTTGATAATTTTAATTAATTTATTTATTTTATTATTTATTTAGCATATTGAAAAGAGTTTTATTAATGAATATGGTTCATGAACATTGTTCACGAACGTTATTCACGAATGTTAATTACAAGCTGAACACATATATGTTCAAACTTGTTTATTTAGCTTAACGAGCTGTTCAAACTTATTTGTTTAATTAATCTTATATATATTGAACGAACATAAATAAACTTGTACCAAGTCAAATATCAAACTTATTCACGAATGTTTTGTTCAATTATAATCCTAAGGATACTAAACAAATAACCTTTACCACATAATTTTAGTTTAAAATAAATTGAATACGTATACAAGCACCTGATATAATAATTAAATTTAAATTTAAAAAATGGTACATTGGAACCATAATTGCAAAATCTACATCAATACTCCCGCTATTTTTTTTTATTTTAAACTTTCAATTTTCTGTTTCTAAAAAATAGAAAATTTGTTCTTATATTTATCCCTAGATTTACATAACTGCCCTCGCCAAGCGTAATTCTCTCCGTAGAACTCAACCGACAGACCGTCCGTCTATTTAAACCCACCTCAAGTCGAGAAATTCAAAGTTGAACCAGAAGAAAAACGACGGTGATTTCTTTTCCATTGCTCAAATTTCTGGTTGATTCGGTACTGATTAGTAAGTTTTTTCTTCGATGCGAGCTTTGGGATGATGCATAGTTATTTGTTTGGTGGTGATTTCTTTTCTGTTGCTTAAATTTCTGATTGATTTGCCGCAGATATACTAAGATTGATCTATGGAAGAGGTTCCGGAAATCGATTTAGGGTTTCGAATGTGCACTATCTGCGGCTTGCACGGCAGTTCTGCCACAGAAGGCCTCTGCTTCAAGTGCTATTGCTGCCGCTTCAAGGCGGAGCACGCCGGCTCGGCTTTATCCTCCTCCTCCGCCTCCCCCTCTATGGCGGTCGTTGATGATTTTTCTGAATCCGCGGCGGCGACCGTGGTAGCGTGGCGGCGGAAGCCGAAGCAGTGTCATATATGCCGGAAGAAGGTTGGCCTTCTGGGGTTCCGGTGCCGGTGCGGGGAAACCTACTGCGGTCAGCACCGCCACCCGGAATTCCACACCTGCACCATCGACTACAATCTGACCGGAAGGAAGCGGATCAAATGTGAAAACCCCTTGCCCGACCCCCAGAAGCTGTCCACGATTTAGGCGGCCTTCGCCTACGACATGCTCCCCGAGATACTGTTGGCCGTCGACGTCGCCGGCGTCAAAGGTTCCCTTAACGACGGATTGATATTTGATTCCCTTCCCTTAGGCGCTGTGAAGGTTTTTTGTTTTCCTTTTTAGAATTTAGGGTTTAAAAATCAAGATCACTTTAATGTTTTCAAACTCGTCATTATTATTATACATCAATCTGTCACTCTCAGCTCTGGCTTGTATTTTATTTTATTTGTCCCCGGGGTCATGATAATAGGATATTTAGATTGTCTCCTAGATATTCATAGTTTGAACCCCAACTACGACGTATTTGTAACAAATTTTCCTCCAAATAGAGGGCGTAATCAAAGGATGTTGGACTTCTAGATTGTCCGCCGCGTGCGCTTCCCGATTTATCCTGGTGGCCGATGGAAAACTTTTGTGGGATCAGACTGATCATCCAGAGATAATCAATGAAACTAACTGAATTATCATCATTTTTTATATTTTATTTTATTTGAAAAAATTTGTCTTTGAAATGCAAGAATCCCTTCCAATTAAGTTCCAACGTTTTGAATTTTGATGGGCGCCACAGCATCATCATCATTATTAATGTCTATTGTCTCATGATTATGATGTACTGATAAGAACATTTAATTATCTTTTAAGTATTTATGATTTTTTTCTTTCAAATGGACTTGTAGTTAAGGGATGTTAAGGTTTTAAGTTATTTGTCATGAATATTTTTTGATTTATTTTAATGATTAATTAAAAATTTTCGTCTCAATGTTACCTTTCTATATAGTTGAGAGGTAAAATAATAAGTTTTGAAACTAGAATTTCCGGAGAGATTTTAAAAAAAACAAGAAATTGAAAAAATTTATATACTTTTTCTGTTAAACATCAAATTGACTTTTAAATCTAGAGACAGTGATAAGTGAAATAAAAAAAAAGTCGAGAAACTCCAACTAGACTTTGTTTTCTCGGAAGATGATAAATGTATGGAAAGAGAGAAGCAAGTGAAAATAAGAAAAAGTATTGTCTGAGTTGAATCTAATATTTGATAAATGAATGAAATTTTAAGCAAATTTTAAAAACAGACACTTAAATTTAATTTTCTAAAAATATTTAACTGTTTATTCTTTCATTTGATCGATCGCTTTTGGATGGAAAAAAAAACAGGTTTTTTTTTAAAACAATCATTCTTAAACATGTGAATTTATTTTCTCAAAATCCTTCACCGCGCGTTGAACGCCATGTGGCCTTTTCGCTGAATGCTTCGACCTCGGCCAAGCCGAAAATGAAAGCGACCGCGACAAATAGAATCGTTCAGCGGCCGGCATTTTCATCAAATTTTGATTTTCTCCACAAGTTTAAACAAAATTTAATGCTCAACTTCCTCTCCTCTTCCGGTGCTTCCGAGGTTGCTCCAATCATCATTACGAAAGGAGAACCAGAGTTGATGTAGAGGGAGAAAGAACCCGAGAGCCACTCTTCTCCTCCATGGCTCCATCTCATACGAGCTAGGTACTGCAACTATTTACTACTGATTTAATTCTTTTCTAGTTGCTCTTCTGTTTGCAGATTTCAAGTTTGTACTTTTGATTTGTCATATCCCGTTTTTCATTGGAACTTGTATCTTTTACTCAAGGTTTAGGTCGAGAAACATGTCCAACCTTTTCTTCTTGTGTTATCTCTCTCACACTCGCTTTTTTATGTTTATCTGGGTGAAGCTTACTGAGCTAAGAGATTGCAATAGTTTGATAAAAACTAGATTATTGATTCTTATATCTTGCTTCAGAAATCTTGTACTTTGGCAGTGAATTTTTGTAATTGAAGTTTGCCCTTTAAGGGCAACATAATTGCCTAAGAGTCAGTTTTGTTACTTCATATGTAGGAATCAAATCATAAAATTCAAGTGTATTTTTCTTTCTGCAAGTTGTTTCTTGGGATCATTAAAGAAGACACTCAAACAATCTAATCTATTGGGCAAGTGGATTCACCCCTTACAAACCCTATAAATTTCTCAAAATGGGATTCACCTCTTGATACAATTATGCAAGTCCTCGGTTTATTCACTGAATTTGACATTGGCAATATAACAGACCTGTCATCTGAAATCAAGTTTACCCTTGAAAAAAAAAACAGTGTATTTAAAGGAATCCTTCTATATATAAAGATTTAAAATTCTTTTCTTCCTTCTTTACAAGCAGGAAAATGATCTTATTCTCAAGGATCATGTTGACAAAAGGTTAGGCATCTTATCACCTCCCTAAACATTATGCTGTTAAATAAATTTTCAGTTTTTTGTTTTACCATTTTGTCTGATGCAATTATATATCTTTCGCGTAAGCATAGGTATATGGATTGCTGTCGGGTCGATTGTCGTCATTGTGATCCTAACATTAATTGTATCATGGCGCTTATTCAAGAAAAAACATCCACCAAATCCATCTATTTCAGATGAAGGTATACAAGTCGTCTTTGTCACATATGAAAATGTGGTTGTGAAATTGATCTAAATGCACTAAAATCTTGTTGTATAGAAACTGCAACCTCCAAGGTACTCGTATTCAAGGAAACAGGATGTCAAAAAATGTCAATTAGGGAAATCTATGCTGCTACAAATGATCTAAATGCATTAAACTTCATCGGCGAGGGGGTAGCTGGTAATTACTTCTGCCCATATATACATTTCATTTTCTTCGAAATGAAGTTAAAGATTTTTGAGTTAGAGGAAATGAATTTTTTAGAACAAGGCTTTGCATTCCAGGGAAGGTCTACAAAGGTCTGCTCTCAAATGGCTGCCATGTGGCAATCAAACACATCAAGGATGGATATGGAGAGACTTTCATGAGGGAAGTCGCCAGCATGTCTCATATTCGTCATCCAAATCTTGTTGCTCTGTTGGGTTTCTGCAAAGAAGAGGATGAATGCTTTCTCGTCTATGAATTGAGCACAAATGGAAATCTATCCGAGTGGCTCTTCGGTAACGAGTCCTTGAAAAGCTAATTCATTATATCTCCTTGGCTATTCGTCTGGGCTGCTGAACACGAACCCAATGTTGCAGGAAAAGATAAAACTTTGTCATGGACACAGAGACTTGAGATTGCGATCGGTAGCGCTTGTGGCCTTTGGTTTCTTCATACCTATCCAGAAGGCTGCATTGTTCATCGGGATGTTAAGGTTGGGTTTAGTTTTGAACTGACTGATCCGATTGAGATTATAAACTAATTCTAATATTGGCACTCGTTGATCATGCCACCCCAATGTTTTGCAGCCAACAAATATTCTTCTTGGTGCTGATTTGGAAGCCAAACTCTCTGATTTCGGTTTGTCGAAAGTGGTAGACCTTGGTGCTTCTTTTGTGAGCTCAGAGGTGAGAGGAACCTTTGGTTACGTTGATCCTGAATACCGTCAGAATCACCGGGTAAATGCAGCTGGAGATGTGTATAGTTTTGGAATCGTCCTCTTGCAACTTCTCTCGGGGAAACGAGCGATCAACATGAACTTGAAAAAGCCAATGCCATTGAGCAAAATGGTCAGTTCTAATTCCTTCAATTTGCTGCTTTATATGCTCAATAGCATGATAAACCTTCGCTTTTAATTTGACACTCTCGTGGTAGCATAAACTAACATGTACATGTTTGATTCATGACTCACTTCTCTCGTAATTCTTCGGTCAATAGTTGAAGCATTCGATTTTATCTTCCACAGTCAAACCCTTGTTGACTTGTTTAAGTCAACCCAATCTGGTTGTGTTAGTTCTATTGACAATGGCTTGTCTAGGATTTAGTGGTTATCATCCACACGGGCAATGGCTCAGTTGGTTCACTAAAAGTTCTTAGCAGCAAATTTTTACCAGGAAAAATATGCTGATAAAAAAACTTGTTCACCACTCAGTGTCGAATGCTTACAGAAGGGGGTGCCCTTTCGAACTGCGCTGACCCGAAACTTGAAGGAGAGTATTCACCCGAAGCGTTTGAGCTCGCTCTCAAGCTCGCTCTATCTTGCCTTGCACACAAACAGCAACGACCGAAGATGGCGGAGGTTGTAGCGAGTTTAGAAAAAGCATTGGAAATCTCGAACAGAACAATGGAGATGTCTGCTGTAACTAATGCATATAGTCTTACTGTTAATTAACAGAGAGCACCATCCTTGTATTGTTACGTTGCTTTATCAAGGTTTAAGTACAAAGTTAAGCAAATATTTTTGCAGCGTGTGCATATATATAGTTTTTATATGTTGTATATCTCTTATATCTATATATATATATATATATATATATATATATATGTTTCGATCGATCAGATGTTATAATATATAATTGTTGATCAATGCATCGTATTATAGAAAAAATGTATCGTTCTTTTCTTTTAATATATAATGTTTTAATTTATGTCACATTTGTCAAAAACGAAACTCTTGGGGCGACTTAACCAAGGTAGTTTTCCAATCACATATGTAGTTTTATAAATGTCTAAAGAACGTAGTATCTCTGTTTCTGTAACAAGGTTAAATATCTTTAATTCCCGTATTTTTTATTGACGAGTAGTATTTTGTCTCTGTATTTAAAAAATAATATTTAATTTTCTTTGACTAACAATCGGATATCGGATATAAATTTTTTTATAAAAGATAATTATATCTTTATTTTTTTATCATTTTTTATAATAACTTTAAAAGAGAAAAAAATACATTAAATTGATGATTATTTCATTTGAAAAAAAAATAAATTAATCATTATATCATTTGATAAAAAAATACTAAAATTACCGATATGAATTTTTGTCTATATGAATGCATTCCATTCGCTTTTCGTCAAGCTCTTTTTGTATTTTCAAGAGAGTTCTTTATTTCTTCTATTAAGTATTGTGATTTTTGAGTGTCATTCTTGAATTTTTGGAAGGTGAAATTGTTGAAGTCTTATGTTTCTTCTATTTCATTTATCCATCGGAAGAATCCATATCTATCATTTTTATACATGCAAATAGTAATTGACCCCTTTAGATATTGTTATTCCCGGGTAGCTTCTGGAGTATACAAACTGATCGTCGAGGCTAGTGTTCGACACTATCTCCGTAAACGATATTGCTCCGCTACGGTGCTTAACGGATTGTTGCAATTCGTTCCCAAGATACAACGACGACGAACGTCTCGTAATCGTAGCACTCCGACTTCCGAGACCAGCGAACCTTCTAGTAGACTTCTTGGACTCTTGAATGCACAAGATGAGATGAATGCTTGAGGAAGAGAAGAGAGGATTGAGTGAATATTCCATCATCTGGAGGGTTCTATTTATACTGAAAGAAGAGGTTGAGTGTCCTTTGGGTGAGTGGATGTGTTCCTTGGGCTGGATCGATCTAGATCATCCATTCTGAAAGGTTGTAACCCTTCACCAAGCCCACTTCAATCTCATCCATCAAATCTGAGGAGTTGCCTACAAAGCGCCCATTGCGCCCATTGCGCACGTGCGCACGTGGCGGGCTCACAGGTGCGAGCACCTGCTCGCCCTAGGCTAAGGGAGCACCTGTCCTTTTATTTTTGTGTTAACTCCATTAACACATCTTCATTAATAAGTAGAGAATACACATCGAGAATTTCCGATGTGGGACTATTCTCCCATGCACTTTATTAATGAATAATAAATGTTATTTTGTGCCGACTTTAAACATTAATTTCTCATTCACCCTTGATCGGTTTTGAGCAAATTAATAGTCTAAATCTATCTACGCGAATCGTAGATTTCAATTTTGAAGTCAATTACGACTTTCAACAATTGATGGCTTCCTTCCTCAAAATCGTTTTGGTCCATTTAAGGCCCCAATATCCAACAATCCCCCACATGAATGGAAATTAATGCAATGCGTGTATGCATGCTGACACTTTACAAGAGTCCAATCGATAAGTCACTGCATCGGGAGAGGTAGCTTGTGGCTTTGAACCTTCCGTAGTGAAATGTTATCGAGTATACTAGGCTGCGCAGTGAACGTGATGTCTTGAACTGCTCAGCTGTTGGTGTATACTTAGACAATAACACCCACACATAGATCTATCTCACCTACTTTAGGTTCTCATGGTTGGTTCCGTTTCGGCCATGGATACCATCTTGGATTCATGAGTGTTTCATTGAAGCGGCATGTCTTCACACTCACATAGGTGACACTTCTATCAAGAGTATCCTACCATACTCCACCTTATCAGGTATAGAAGTCACTAAAAACATAAGCTTAACCTCACTACATGAGGTAGGACAGCACAAATTCATCCTAGGATTGGGATAGAGATAAACTATCGAATGTGCTGGACCACAACTTCTGTAACTGCGTTGTCCCATTGAACCAAGATCTTGGGATCTCCAGTCAACAAGGTTGGGTTACCGCTACAGTCGTTTTCAGTTGTAGATTTTTAATCTCATTCCTCTTGATGAGTAGTAGTATACTTGATCTCGACTCAACCCCTTCGTTAGAGGATCTGCCAAATTATCTTTGGACTTAACATAGTCGATTGCAATCACTCCATTCGAGATCAACTGTCTAATGGTATTATGTCTACGACGTATATGTCGTGACTTCCCATTATACATATTACTCTGTGCCCTTCCAATCGCCGATTGACTATCACAGTGGATTAGTACGACAGGCACAAGTTTCATCCAGCTCGGAATATCTTCCAAGAAATTCCGCAGTCATTCAGCTTCCTCAGCTGCTTTGTCTAGTGCTATAAACTCGGATTCCATAGTTGACCGAGCAATGCAAGTCTGCTTAGTGGATTTCCAAGATATTGCTCCCCCACCGATCGTGAATACATATCCACTAGTGGATTTGGAGTCTTTTGTATCTGATATCCAATTAGCATCACAATATCCTTCAAACATAGCGGGATATTTTCCATAATGTAATCCATAGTTCATAGTATATTTCAAATATCTGAGAACTCGCATCAATGCTTTTCAATGGGTGTCGTTTGGATTACTCGTAAAACGACTCAGTTTGTTGACCGTACAGGCAATATCTAGACATGTGCAGTTTGTGAGATACATCAAACTGCCTATTATCCGAGAATATTCCAACTGCGATATGGTCTCACCATGATTTTTCGCAAAGTGTTGACTTAGATCCATAGGTGTTTTCACTGTAGAGAGATCGTACGCATTGAATTTTTTCAATACAGATTCTACATAATGGGATTGTGTTAAAACTATCCCTTCTGATGTCCTGAGAATTTTAATTTCCAATATAACATCTGCTTGACACATATCTTTCATATCAAAATTTCTGGTCAACATTTTCTTTGTAGTCATGATTACATCATGATTACTGCCCATTATTAGCATGTCGTCTACGTATAGACAGATAATTACATAGCCTTCAGGTGTGTTTTTGACATAAATACATTTGTCACATTCATTTATTCTGAATTCGTTTGACAGCATTACTTTGTCAAATTTTTCGTGCCATTGTTTAGGCGCTTGCTTAAGTCCGTACAACGACTTAACAAGTCGACACACCTTTTTCTCATTTTCAGGAGCCATGAACCCTTCGGGTTGCTCCATATAAATTTCTTCTTCCAACTCGCCATTTAAGAACGCAGTCTTAACATCCATTTGATGTATTTCAAGGTCATACAGTGCTGCAATGGCTATTAGCACTCGTATGGACGTAATCCTTGTCACCGGTGAGTATGTATCGAAGTAATTATGGCCTTCCTCTTGCTTGTACCCCTTGGCTACAAGTCTGGGCTTATACTTGTCAATTGATCCATCAGCTTTATACTTACGTTTTAGTATCCACTTACAACCTAATGGTTTATTACCAGAAGGAAGGTCTACTAATTCACAAGTATGATTATTCATGATAGACTCATTTCACTATTGACAGCTTCTTTCCACATTGGAGCATCGGGTCTAGAGAGAGCTTCACTTAATATTCTTGGTTCCATTTCTGACATGAAAGTCATGAAATTTGGCCCGAACGATTTCTCAACTCTAGCCCGTTTGCTACGACGTGGCTCTTCACTTTGATCGTCAATAGTCCTTTTATAACAGCTAAGTTCGGTAAGGTCATTTTTGTTTGAACTTTCGTTGTTATCACTTTCAACGTTTCCCTTTTTATTTGGGAATACGTTTTCAAAGAATATCGCATTCCGAGATTCTATGGTTGTTCCCACATGTATATCAGGAATGTCTGATTTGTGAACTAGGAAACGATATGCGCTACTATTATGGGCATATCCGACAAATACCGCATCGAACGTTTTAGGTCCGATCTTTACTTGCTTTGGTTTAGATACTTCGACCTTTGCCAAGCACCCCCACACTTTCAGGTATTTGTACGATGGCTCACGGCCTTTCCATAGTTCATATGGAGTTTTATCATTTTTCTTATGAGGGATTCTGTTGAGAATGTGATTTGCCGATAATATTGCTTCCCCCCCACAAGTTTTGAGGTAAGCCTGAATTTATTAACAAGGCATTCATCATTTCTTTTAGTGTCCGATTTTTACGTTCGGCAACACCGTTTGATTGAGGTGAGTAAGGCGCCGTTGTTTGATGGATAATGCCAGATTCTGTACAAAATTCATCAAACGGTGCACCATATTCTCCACCTCTATCGCTTCGAATTATTTTAATTCGTTTGTCAAGTTGGTTTTCAACTTCTGTTTTATAGGTTCTGAACGCCTCTAGGGCTTCGTCTTTACTTTTTAAAAGAAAGACATAACAGAACTTTGTGCAGTCATCGATAAAAGTAATAAAATATTTTTTACCTCCTCTAGTTTGCACAAATTTCAAGTCACATAGATCACTATATATCAACTCTAGAGGAGTTGTTGTCCTTTCCACCGAATGAAAAGGTAGTTTCGTCATTTTCGCTTCCACGCACACTTCACATTTGTGTGTTCTGTCAACATTGACGTTTGGTAATAATTTTAATGTTGACGAGACGTTTGAGATTATTATTATGCACATGTCCGAGTCGATCATGCCATAAATTAAAACACTCAACAACATAGCTGGAAGCATTTATTTTATTACCATCAAAATTTCGGAGTACAGGCATTACAACCATTTTGAATAGACCCTTT
This sequence comes from Zingiber officinale, assembly GCF_018446385.1. Classification (NCBI taxonomy): domain Eukaryota; kingdom Viridiplantae; phylum Streptophyta; class Magnoliopsida; order Zingiberales; family Zingiberaceae; genus Zingiber; species Zingiber officinale. The sequence continues at coordinate 118,955,287 of NC_055996.1, forward strand.
TCTAGGTACCCTTTTCCTACGAAGACACCATTCTTCGTAAGTACAAAGTTGTCTGACTGGAACACTAGCCTAAATCCGGCCTTGACCAATGCCGCTCCAGAAACTAGGTTCTTACTGATGTCGGGAACATGGAGTACATCAATGAGTGTTAGCTTCTTTCCGGATGTCATCTTCAGAACAACCTTTCCGAGTCCAACAATTGGCGACGTCGTGGAATTACCCATATAGAGCTTCCTGTCATTTATCGGAGTATACTTGGAGAACATCGCCTTATCGGAACAGATATGACGAGTTGCTCCAGTATCAATGAACCACTGCTTCGGGTTGGTATCCACCAAGTTGGTTTCAAATACAACCGCAGTGAGATCCAAGTCCTCAAGAGAGGTTGCGACATGATTCGCAGCATCCTTTGGCCCCTTGGTTGGCTTCTTTGGGCGTCTGCAGTCCTTGGCCAGGTGTCCTGCCTTTCCACTGTTGTAGCAGGAGCCTTTGAACTTCTTTGCTTGAGCCTTATTTTTGAACTGCTTCGGCTTTTTAGCGTTCGGCTCGACCAGGTTGGACATTTCGTCTATAGTCCACTTGGTTCCTCTGGAGTCGGATAACTTTCGATTATCCTCCTCTATTCGTAGCCTCAGGATCAAGTCTTGTAGCCCTATCTCCTTTTGCTTGTGCTTTAGGTCATTCTTGAAATCCTTCCATGACGGAGGGAGCTTCTCAATTACCGCAGCAACTGCGAATGTCTCGTTCAGCTTCATGCCTTCGGCGTCCAGATCATGCAGTTTTAATTGCATATATTGAACTTGAGATGAGACGCTTTTTGAGTCCATCATCTTGAAATCCAGAAACCGACCGACGATGAATTTCTTCAATCCAACATTTTCGGTCTTGTATTTCTTCTCAAGGGATTCCCACAAAGATTTCGCCGTCTCCAGAGAACAATATACGTTATATAACATGTTGTCCAAGGCGTTGAGTATATAATTGCGGCACAGAAAATCTCCGTGAGACCATGCATCGCTAGCAGCCTTACTACCTTCCGTAACGGCTGGCGTGTCTTCGTGCAAAAACCGTACAAGGTTTAGCGTTGTTAGATAAAACAGCATCTTCTGCTGCCATCTTTTGAAGTCGGTTCCGGTGAATTTCTCCGACTTTTCTCCGTGCGGAATGGTTGTCGGAATGGCGGTCGGAACGACCCTCGGAATGTCGTTGGTAGCCATATCAGTTTGCACGAAATATCGTTTACGACTGTTATTCCTGGATATCTTCTGGAGTATGCAAACTGATCGTCGAGGCTAGTGTTCGACACTATCTCCGTAAACGATATTGCTCCGCTACGGTGCTTAACGGATTGTTGCAAGTCGTTTCCAAGATACAACGACGACGAACGTCTCGTAATCGTAGCACTCCGACTTCCGAGACCAGCGAACCTTCTAGTAGACTTCTTGGACTCTTGAATACACAAGATGAGATGAATGCTTGAGGAAGAGAAGAGAGGATTGAGTGAATTGAGTGTATATTCCATCATTTGGAGGGTTCTATTTATACTGAAAGAAGAGGTTGAGTGTCCTTTGGGTGAGTGGATGTGTTCCTTGGGCTGGATCGATCTAGATCATCCATTCTGAAGGGTTGTAACCCTTCACCAAGCCCACTTCAATCTCATCCATCATATCTGAGGAGTTGTGACCCTCAGATCCCGCCTATTGTCATCGACCATCGGATCTGGATCCATTGATTCGATGCTTCAGATCAAGTCTCATCCCAAGCCGTCAGATCGTTACTCTTTGCGATCCAACGCTCTAGATCGCATCACAAGCGATCCATCATACCTATTTGATCAACGTTGATCAACTGTAGCCATCCATTCCCTAAGTTAACTGTCCAGTCATCTCCCTTTGCCCACGAGGATGCCGCATAGGTGCTGCCACGTCAGGTACGAGCCTGACACGTCACCCGAGTGCCACCTGGAGCATAAATTTAAGCTCCTCAATGCTTCTCGCGACGATGCAAAGTGCCCATTGCGCACGTGGCGGGTGGCGGGCTCACAGGTGCGAGCACCTGCTCGCCCTGGGCTAAGGGAGCACCTGTCCTTTTATTTTTGTATTAACTCCATTAACACATCTTCATTAATAAGTAGAGAATACACATCGAGAATTTTCGATGTAGGACTATTCTCCCATGCACTTTATTAATGAATAATAAATGTTATTTTGGGCCGACTTTAAACATTAATTTCTCATTCACCCTTAATCGGTTTTGAGCAAATTAATAGTCTAAATCTATCTACGCGAATCGTAGATTTCAATTTTGAAGTCAATTACGACTTTCAACAATTGATGGCTTCCTTCCTCAAAATCATTTTGGTCCATTTAAGGCCCCAATATCCAACAGATATTAGTGGTTTTAGGTTTATGTAATATATTAAGATATTTGAGCACTAAGTCATTAACTTTGTAGTCACAATAGCCTATATAAATTTTCTTCTTGGATTTTATAATGTGCGCATTGGTGTAATTTTGACATATCAACATTTTACTCCTACTTCATTGTATGTCACATTTGATGATGAAAAGGAAATTTTTAATGATGAGCTTTGTTCCATCTTCATTTGATTTTGGTTCATCAAGTTAGAATTCTGTTTCTTTTTTGGGTATGGAAGGGTGGTGGAATTAGTTTTTTGCTGGTTATCCCAGAATTTTTGTTTTTCTATTGTTTATGTTGATACATGTATAAATTTTGTGAGGATTTTTTTTGAAGGATATAATAGTCAATTCAATGTGTTTCTCTTTTCTTGAGGCTATTATTAAAAAAATGATAAAAAAAGATAATGGTATAATTATCTTTTATAAGTTTTTTCACATATAACTTTTGATAAAGGGGTTAAAATATTATTTTTTAAATAAGGGTAAAATGTTACTCAACAGAAAATATAGAGGGTTAAGAGTATTTAGCCTAAAAATAATTTTTCATTTAAAAAAAAATTGTAAGAACCTCTCTCTTCCTTTTTACTATTCATAAAAAAGAATTATGAGTCCAAAATATTTTGAACATCTCTTTTCTTTTTATTTTTCATATGAAAAAAATTCCAAATCATTTTTAATGTGTTGTTGATTTTCAAAAATAAGTAATATGATATTACTAAAAATTAGTAACATAGTGAAAAGAGTGTAGTTTATTTTCAGAAATCGACAACAGAAGATTGATTTTCTGTGTTGCTAATTTTCGAAAATCAGCACCACATAGTATCACAGTAAATCAACCACGTGTTGTTGAATTTTGAAAAACAACAACACATAGCAATACGAAAAATCAACCATGTATTGCTGATTTTCAAAATTCAGTAACACAAAGATGATTCCCTGTGTTGCTGAATTTTGAAAATAGCAACACAACACAGTGATGTTGATTTAAAAAAAAACAATAAGGTTATTGTTGACTTAAATTTTAAGATATCATAACTTTTGACTATGATTAAACCATGAGACACATAATATATCAAATCAAATTTCATTCAGAGACATTCGATTTGATATATTATGCACCACATGATTCAATCTGAATTAAAAGTTATCACCTCTCAATTTTTACCCTACTACAATTTTGATTTGACATATTGTACGCTTCCCATGATCTCATGGTATTTTGATCGAAACTTACTAATGGACCTAAATAGGTCCGATTACACGCATTTAAGGTCTTATGGATTTCTAAGATTGTAAGGAGTTCAACGGTGCCTTCCATTGTTTATTTTAACTTCTCCAGAGGCGTTAAAATTATTATTAGAAGTATCAAGCAACTTGTATGCTGGGTAAATTTTGAGAGATAATAATTTTTTATTCAAATTGAACTATGGGACACACAATATATCAAATCGAAAATTTCTGAATGAATTTCAATTTGATATATTGTGTGTCCTGTGATTCCAATTAAAAATTATGGTTTCTAAATGTTTAAGTCAGCAATAATGTTATTGCTGATTTTATGAAAATCAACATATTATATTATGTTAGTTGTTGATTTTCAAAAATCAATAAGACAATGTTACTGAAAATTAACAATATAGTGAAAAGTGGGGTTGATTTTCTAAAATCAATAACATAGAGTTGATTTTTTATGTTGTTGTATCGTTAATTTTCAAAAATCATTAGCGCACAGTAACATAGAAAATTAATCATGTGTTGCTGAATTTTAAAAATTCAGTAACGCATTAAAAAGTAATTTAGAATTTTTTTTGGATAAACAATAAAATGGATAGAGAGAGTAAGAGAGATGTTCCTAATTTTTTTAGATGAAAAATTATTTTTATTGGTAAAAATGTATATTCACCTATAAATTGTCCAAGCTCCTCTTTCATCCATCTATCCTATTTATTATTTTTTAAAAGTATTCTTTACTTGACTGTTAAAAGTGATATTAAGTTATTTGATTAATGACTAGTATTAGAAAACAACTGTATATCAATTTTTTTATAAGAGATCATATAACTTATTAAAATTATATATATATATATATATATAAATAATTTTAATAAGTTATATGATCTCTTATAAAAAAATTGATATACAGTTATTTTCTAATACTAGTCATTAATCAAATAACTTAAAATCACTTTTAACCGTCTTTACTATATATATATATATATATATATATATCGTACCTAAAATTCAATATACCTAAATTTTGGTATATTAGATTTTCAACATGATTTTTTACTGTTCATATTAAAAATTTCGATATAAATTCCTTTTAGGGAACAATTGGAATGGTAGGATGACTAGGTTAGTCTATGACGATCTATTATACAATGTTGTTGGAGGTTACTAGAATTTGGTGGATTTGTCAGTTCGTGTCTAACATGTGAAAAGGTCCATAAGCAACTCTTCCTCCATGTTGTCTTCTTTGCTCAACCACATTTTTCGCATCTAAGATAGAATGATCGGCTTTCCTCTTTTTTCTTGAAACAAAATCTTTAACTTCTATAAAAATAAGATTTTAGTTAGATATGAGTTAATACTTATATCATAATTTTCATTTTACTTTTGTTAAAAAGGGAATTATCTGTCTGTCTTATTCATTATGATATATTAAATTGTTCATATGAAATCATATATAAAATTTCGATATAAGAAACAAATACAGTGATACCGTACACCTAAAATTTGGTATACTAAAATTTTAATATTACAATAACATCTATAGTAAAATTATAAAAATAGTACTTTTTAAGAGGATAGTAAACTACAAGACTTTAAGTCCTAATTAAAAAAATATGTAATTTATAAGAAAATTTGTTCATATTTTAACATATATTAAAAAATATTTAGTTTCATATCAATATAAAAAGTTTGGTATAGTATAATATTGTATTGAAATTTTATTAATATAGATATATTATATACATGTCGGTATGATATATATTTATATATAAGTACATTTAACAAAAAAAAAAAAAAAGACCACTACTGTTAATATCAATATGTTCTATATATGTTGATAGTAAGGACTGAACCAAAGGTCGTCTTTCCTCAATTTTTAAATGTAAAAAATATATGAGGTGAAATAAAAGATAGGCGAATGAGACATAATGACATGATCATCTCTTTTCAACATAAACACATATATTTTACTCTCTCAATATCAAATGTCTCACTCTATCCATGATCGAGATATATATATATATATATACCCTATTTCTAAAAAAAAGACTACTACATAAATATTTCAGAAGTTAATTAGATTCATTAAAAAAAATTTCAGAAGTTAATTAGATTCATTAAAAAAAACTTGTAAAATAAGGAGATAATTAAATTAAGAAAAATAAGGATAATTTTTAAAAAAAGTAAATTATTGTACTAAAATATAAGTTTTTTGGTGTAAAAGTTGAAACTATAACCTTAATACCCACTAGATGGTCTTATATTTTCTTAAAAAAAAAAAGTAAATTATGAGAGATATTTATCTAACACAACACTTTTGCACTAAAATATAAGTTTTTGAACAAGATAAGGTCTCCTTCTAGAACTGCTAACTTTTATTTTTAACTTTATTCCCGTGAAATCTATCTTGGTTATTACATAATAAATTATTACTAATAAATTCTCTAACATGTGATCGATGTGAAATAGCACTATTGACTGAATCCATACTGATCTTGTCTGAATCGCTGAATCAACGGACGCTGAGCACGTGGTGCTCTCCTTGTTGCTGACGTAGATTTCCGATTGGTCGCACGGCGCTCCGACGAACCTGCAAAGAAATCCGTCCGGGAAGGGATTCCCGGCGACGATCCTCCGACGCTCAAGTCAGGCAAGCAGACAACAAAGAAGTGGCTCCAAATATTGTAGCACGCCTACCTTAGGTGAAGGGTGAGACCCTTTATATAGGGCTGGAAAGGGACTCACGCACATAAATCGAGGCGAATACGTGTCCTCAGCCCATACCTCAATATGGGCTTGTCAGAAAAGCTTACCTGACCCCTTACTGCTACAGTCCGAGCACATCTCTGATGGGACAGCGGAACCCTCTGTCATAAGATTCTGCGTATGGCCTACTCGTCGAACATACCCGCTGTCAGAAGATATTCCCTTGTCCTTTTCTCTTTTTACCCTACGCAGAGTGTCCGACCGATCGGCAGTTCCCTCGCGTCCAACCGGTCCTATGTTGTGTGGATTGTTCGCAGTGTTGCTTCCTTATGCCTTCGGCCGAGCGGGCCACCAGCTCGGCCATACGACTCTGTTCAACATGAGCGTCGGAACCCCGCCCATGGTCAGGTTGTCTTCTGTCCGGCCCGGGAAGCTCCTGGTCGAATGCCCGACATCCTTCCGTTCGGCCCGGCGTCATTCCGTTCGGCTCGAACTTGGGGTTGACCTCCACGTGTCTTTGACACTCCGCCCATGAGGGTTCCCCGTCCTTACCACCGGATCACATGCCTCCCCTTCAAGTCTAGTCGAAGGAGGCGCATAGTCCGACTGACTGGACGCCCGTAGTGTCGAGCGGCGCATCCAAGAAACCATTCTCCGCTTCTCCTTGTTAATCGCCTCTCATCCCACCTCTCTTGCGTTTTGCAAGGGATTTCTCACGAAGTATTTTGTATAGCTAGTCCGCTCGGCTGAATATATCCTGTTTTGCAAACGGAATTTCCGCCGGACATTTACGAAATGCTTTTGATTAGTCGACCGATCGGCAAAATTGACTTACAAAGTTCCTCTTTATATCTTTTTCCGCTCGGGGGGTTTATAGTCGTCGACTCGACTCTCGATTTTTAACGTCGGAGCTCGACGGTCTTCCGCTCGGAGGGTTTATAGACGCCGGCTCGTCTCTCAATTTTTAACGTCGGAGCTCGACGGTCTTCCGCTCGGAGGGTTTATAGACGCCGGCTCGTCTCTCGATTTTTAACGTCGGAGCTCGACGGTCTTCCGCTCGGAGGATTTATAGACACCGGCTCGTCTCTCGATTTTTAACGTCGGAGCTCGACGGTCTTCCGCTCGGAGGGTTTATAGACGCCGGCTCGTCTCTCGATTTTTAACGTCGGAGCTCGACGGCCTTCCGCTCGGAGGGTTTATAGACGCCGGCTCGTCTCTCGATTTTTAACGTCGGAGCTCGACGGTCTTCGGCGGGTTTTTCGCCGCGGGCTCCCCTCTCGATTTTTAACGTCGGAGCTCGACGGTCTTCCGCTCGGAGGGTTTATAGACGCCAGCTCGTCTCTCGATTTTTAACGTCGGAGCTCCACGGTCTTCCGCTCGGAGGGTTTATAGGCGCCGGCTCGTCTCTCGATTTTTAACGTCAGAACTCAACGGTCTTCCGCTCGGAGGGTTTATAGACGCCGGCTCGTCTCTCGATTTTTAACGTCGGAGCTCGACGGTCTTCGATGATGAACTTGTAGCTCGGATAACATACTCCCGGCCGCTCGGCACGGGGTCTTCGCAATCGAGCATTTGGCTCGGATAATATATATTCCCGGCCGAACGACGCGGGGTCTTCGTAATGCAAGATTGTAGCTACCCGCTCGGTCCGCCAAAATCATGTCTTTGCTTTGTTCTAATAGCTTTTATTCCTGCATTTCAAGTATACAGCCGAACGGAAAGAATATAACATATATTACATTTGGCACACCTTTCGCCCCGCCCGGTGCGCTTCCCCTTAAATGCCGATCGGATCGTTATCTCGGCCCCTTGGTGAGATGTTCTCCGGTCGAAACTCGGCTTCCGCTCGGCCTCCTGATTCTGACGTCGCTTGTTGCTCCATCCGCTCGGCTTGCGACTTTTGTCTTTGTTCCACAAGCTTCGTTGCTCTTGTCTCGATCAAAGCGTCGAGCTCCTCTGTGGAGAGCATCACCGAGTGCTGTCGTCCAGCTTCGTCCATTTCTTCCGATCAGATGCAGGAGCGTTCCCACAGACGGCGCCAAATTGATCCTGTCCGAATCGCTGAATCAACGGACGCTGGGCACGTGGCGCTCTCCTTGTTGCTGACGTAGATCTCCGGCTGGTCGCACGACGCTCCGACGAACCTGCAAAGAAATCGGGCCGGGAAGGGGTTCCCGGCGACGATCCTCCGACGCTCAAGTCAGGCAAGCAGACAACAAAGAAGTGGCTCCAAATATTGTAGCACGCCTACCTTAGGTGAAGGGTGAGACCCTTTATATAGGGCTGGAAAGGGACTCACGCACATAAATCGAGGCGAACACGTGTCCTCAGTCCATACCTCAATATGGGCTTGTCAGAAAAGCTTACCTGACCCCTTACTGCTACAGTCCGAGCACATCTCTGATGGGACAGCGGAACCCTCTGTCATAAGATTCTGCGTATGGCCTATTTGTCGAACATACCCACTGTCAGAAGATATTCCTTTGTCCTTTTCTCTTTTTACCCTACGCAGAGTGTCCGACCGGTCGGCAGTTCCCTCACGTCCGACCGGTCCTATGTTGTGTGGACTGTTCGCAGTGTTGCTTCCTTATGCCTTCGGCCGAGCGGGCCACCCGCTCAGCCATACGATTCTGTTCAACATGAGCGTCGGAACCCCGCCCATGGTCGGGTTGTCTTCTGTCCAGCCCGGGAAGTTCCTGGTCGAATGCCCGGCATCCTTCCGTTCGGTCCGGCATCCTTTCGTTCGGCTCGAACTTGGGGTTGACCTCCACGTGTCTTTGACCCTCTGCCCATGAGAGTCTCCCGTCCTTACCACCGGATCACATACTACTCTTTTTCATATGCTATCTAGTCATTTTCTTGGTTCTTGAAATTAAAAAATATTTAATTTCACATGAATTATAACGGCTATCTGTTAATAGATTTATTAGGATAATTGTGAATCATTTGGTTTTATTATTTTTATGATGTTTTTTAGTTTGGCTAATTTTTAATGTAGAATTCGATTGGAGGCTCTATTTAAATGAACAACTTGATCCAATTTGCTTAAATATTGTAAAAGGATTGAGTGATGATGGAGGAAGGGATATTTACAAAGAAGAAGCCATTGGGAAAAAGAACGGCCACCTCGAAAGATATGAACAAAATGGTTAATTAATAAACAGATTAAAAGTAAAAGTAAAAAAAAAGTAAAATAATTGACGAAGCAGCATCCACTTTCACCACTGGTCTTCTTAAAATGTGGGAAAAAAACAACACCGTCAATAAAAAATTTAAAAGAAAAAGGAGTTTGATATTTGCTAGGTATAATATAATATACACGACAGTCATTTTATAGAGAAAAAAAGATTAAAGAAAATTATAGAATTGTGATTTAGTTTTAATATTATATTATACGTTTATATGCTATTTTCACTAAGTTTAAATAGTCATATAATTTTGTCCCCTCCCGTACACTTAAAATTTAGAATATTACATGATATATTTTATAAAATAAAATTTGATTAGCTTGGATTCACTTAGATAGTTTTTAAAATACTAAGATGCAATTTAAGACTTGTTTAATGCCAAATTACTATCTTTCCATTTTGTTGTTAAAAATATCTCATATCTAAGACTAAAATGTCTATTAGATTATTATATTATCACCTAAATTGTCATTTATTAATAGAGAAGAAGTATTTTTTCAAAATATATAAATATATAAAAGTAATGGTGGATATTATATTTTAACATAAAATTTAACTATCAGGTTATATTAGATTAGAGGAAATTAAAAAATTATACTAATACTTTTAAAAATATTAAAGGTTTATATATTAATATTTTAAAAAAATAGATAAATCTCTCAGGGCACTTTCAGCTAGATGCTGTCCCGGAACATGTGACTATATAAATACTTTTTGTTCTCTTCCGCTCTTCTTCACACTCCACAGTTCGCAATCCACATCACTCGCTGCTCCTCCCTGTCTCCCATTTTTAGCAAGGCTTCGATCCGGTGCTCTCGTTGCCTCTGCTGCCGTGAGCTTGATCCGTGCCCCTTCTCTTCCTCCACCGGATCTTACGGAGCTCAGACATGAAAGGGCTAGGGCTGTTCATTCTCGCGATGATCTCACTGTACGGATCTGGTGCTGCTTCGGCTGCTTCACCTGCGAGTGAGTGCTCTTTTCGCTCAAATTTGGCTTTCTACATTGCATTTTTAACACATTGAGCGTTTTTAATGTTCTAGGGGAGATTGTTACTGCGGCGGTCTCCAATGCTGCATCCGCGCTCGTGAATAGGTTTTGGTCACTGAAATCTACAAGAAAAAATGGTATTTTTTTTTTTGACCCAGTTTTTTTTTTGGGGTTCTTTCTGTTGGATTAGTGGGATCTGCTCTATTTGTTGCAGCGATCTCTGCCAACCGTCCGCTGATGAAATTCGAGAGCGGGTATACAGTCGAGACTGTGTTTGATGGGAGTAAGCTCGGGATTGAGCCCTACTCGGTCGAGGTGACGCGGAGTGGAGAGCTGCTGCTGCTGGATTCTGTCAACAGCAACTTGTATCAGATTTCACTGCCATTGTCGAGATGTGAACATTTTTTTGCTTGATATTTACTTGGAAATTGTTTTTTTTTCTAATTTCTACGTTTTCCATTACAGTGATATTTGATTAATTACCGCAAACTGAACTTGGTACTTCCACTTAAAAAGATCTAAAATTTGAGCAGAAATGCCGAGAGATTGTATTACGTTATTCTGCAAGATTTTTGAGAGAGTGACAATCAAACTTTAGGGGTTTAAGTTATTATTCCACTACTTTTGGGATTTAATTTGTTCTGTTCCAGCTAGACCTATTTCAGATCAAGACTTTTTTTTTTTTTGAAGTTTTATCATGTCTGTATTCACTATGTTTATCATTTGCCAAATTTGCATCTTTTGGCATTCATAGACGAGTCCTCAAATTTTTGTGTTCCTTTTTCACCAGACAAGGAAAGGAGTGTTTTTTTTTGGGGGGTGGGTGGGTGTCCCAGGCAGAAGCAAGAAGGTTAAAGCCCTCCGAATAGTATCGTTATATGGATTTGAACCCTTGACCCGAGGTTGTGCTTTACTTCTAAATCTGAAGATAGCTAACAAAAAATGATTTATAATGCTAAGGTATCAGAATAATGTTTGATTTCCATCCTAAAGTGCTTAAAGAGTTTCTGTATGTTTTTGTGATGAAACCAGTATATAAAACTTCTTAGCTGATCATACTTGTGCACTTTTGACTACTGCAGATAGCAGACCTAAGCTTATTGCTGGCTCTCTTGAAGGCCTTGGGGGTCATGTGGATGGAGGTCTGAGGGAAGCAAGACTGAACCATCCTAAAGGATTTACAGTTGATGAAAGGGGGAATATATATGTTGCAGACGCAGCAAACATGGCAATCAGGAAAATCAGTGACATGGGTAAGATAGAATTCACGAAGCGTGGTAAACATTATGTATGTAGGCCTTATGGTTAGGAATAGAATGCTGAAAGCTAATTGCAGAATTTCTTGGTAAAAAATCTATCCAAAATTTAACTTTAGATAGGTCAGGCAGTTCCAATTCAAGACAAGGTCCCTTTTTGTTCTAACAGTTGCATGAATTTATGGGCAAAGTAATAGGACTTGGTTTCACGAATCCAAATGACGCTACATAGTTGGAAATTATTGCAACTGACACTCAAGTTGGGAGTTAATTTGCTATTGAGTAAATATTGAAAAAAAAAACTATGCTTTATGATGTTATAGTTGCTATGATACATTTGATCCTGAATGTGCTTGTATATTTCTCTAGGCATTTAAGCTATTGCTATTTATCTTTCAATTTTAAGAGGCCTAGATCTGTGAAATTTTCAGAGTTAACTTTGTTTCAGCATGCTCTGAAGAGAGTTAGTATTCCAAATATCCTACCTTATTTTGTGGTTCAATCTGTGTAGGGGTTACAACCATTGCCGGAGGAAAGTGGAGTAAAACTGGGCATTCTGATGGTCCCAGCGAAGGGGCAAAGTTCTCTACAGATTTTGAAGTTGTTTATATTGCTAGTAGCTGCTCTCTCTTAGTTGTCGACCGAGGAAATCAAGCAATCAGAGAAATTCAACTCAACATTGACGATTGTGCTCACCAATATGACACTGGTTTTCCGCTCGGTATTTTCTCTTATTTTACTAGTAGTCACCTCATTAGTATAGAACAATACTAATGATTGAAGTCTACTGCATTAAAATTTGATTTCTTGTATCTTGGCATGTACGTTGATCGGGATTTATGAAATGTTCTAATTTTTTTTTTACCAACATAGGAATCGCTGTTCTATTTGCTGCTGTTTTCTCTGGTTACATGCTTGCTTTACTCCAAAGGCGGGTGGGAGGAATGGTCTCTTCCGAAAGTGTGAGTAATTAATCGATATCCTACTTTGCTATGTTTATTAAAGGAGCATTATTCATTATGTTTTTGATCGAGATGGTAACTATCCCTCAAGTGGTTTAAGTAGTCAAAATTAGAAATTTGTTTTCCTTGATTATATCCCTCCAAAGTTTACATTACTTGATTCCATTATTGATAAACATTTTAAATTCAGTCAATGGGGGGCATATTAGAGTTGGTTCCATGGAAAGTGATTGGCAGATTAGAAACATGGCAAATGGAAAATTCTCACTGGCCAATAGTAAAACAAATTCCCTTCTAGCAACCCTGCACCCTTGTCTCTGCTTCCTCCAACAGTCCTTTGCATTTGGCAACTTCTGCTATTCCCTGGTTGGCTGGTTCAGTCCTCTGTCAACTACTGGCGTTGTCTTGAGGTGGAGTTACCTTTGTGTTCAATCTGAGGAGCTCCCTCAAAGCAAAGCTCCTTGCAGCATCTTGTGAGCTCCCTTCCTTCGTTTCTGAATAGGCAGTAATCAAGCTGACCTTCTACTCAATCTGGTGGACTACAGTTATTGTGACGAAGCTTGAGTTGGAGCAGGCACAGATTTAGATAGAACTTGATCAGGCAAACCAGGCAGGGATTTTGGCCGAGCTTGCTTTGGTAGAGAGCTCGATCACGTGAGAAAGAAATGGAAGGGGAAATATTTTCCTTTGTTCATAGTCAAACAAGGGAAAATATTCACTTTTCCTGAAAAAAGTTTACTTCGGAACATTTTTTATACCTGAAAATACCTATTTGCCACAGAACAAACAGATCCTTAGGAAGAAAAAAAAAATAAAGTCGAATTGTTATTGCAAGCAACCAGCACTTGTCTTTCATATGTTCTTAAAACAACAGTTTTACTGAAAATAGAATGATTTTTTTTACCAGGATCCTCAAACTGCTATGAAAGGAACAACCATGCCTCCATACCAGAAACCAACCAGACAATCAATAAGACCACCACTTATTCCTACCGGAGATGAAGTGGAGAATGCAGATGAAGAAGGCATCTTCACTGCCTTTGGAAAGCTTGTATCCCGAGTATTCAGAAGGAGATCAAAAACTGCACATTTTCAGCAGCAACAGCAGAGATCTAGCAGTTGGCCCACGGCAGACAGTTTTGTCCTTCCAGAGGATGAGATACCACCGCCATTAGAGACAAGAACTCCAACTACGCTAGCGAATTACTCTTTCACGTCGAAAGAGCCAGAAAAAATCCAACACATTCGACACACTTCGCCTTATCCAGCAGGATGGCATGCTGAACCACATCAACCACAGCAGCAACAAGTTTATCAACGACAAAATCTCCAACGACACAGGCAATACTCATCTGGCCCGCAAACATATTACAAGCAGAGCTGTGAAACAACAAACGAGATCATTTTTGGAGCGGTTCAGGAGTTGGATAGCAAGCGGCAGATGGTGGAGATTAAGGCACTAAACTACGCTGATCCCATTTACGAGCAGTATGGTGTGCGCTACCGAAATAATTACACAGGTTTTGGCAACTACTGATTAGATGGAAGTTGAATCTTCCTAGTCATTCGCAGGAAAGTTTCTCAGCTAGGTTATATACTTATATCTATGTTATATTGTGATCTTCTACTACATGCCTAGAAAATGGTGAAAAAATATAAAATTTCTGGTGCTATATTGTAATCTCCAACAATCTTTATCTTTGTTTTCTTAAGAGAAATCTAAGCGTAAGATATGATATTGTTGTAATAGATAGTGCAATGCTCTTGTGCTTTGGTGTCGCATGCATTTCCCCTCTCTTGTACTACTGTGTGCTGACAGTATACTTCTGCACATGCTTTGATACCAGATCTTCTGAGGCATCATCTTAGAAGATTCCATGTCCTGAAGGTTAACAAAATGATGTACCGCTTTGGAAATCAATTATTCAGTTTGTGATTCTTGGATTCCCTGTGACAATTATTCGCTGGCCTTCAGCACCGATGACCATCTTCTCGATCGTAGCATAATTTCCGCTGTTAACCTTCAATTTGTGATTCTCTTTTGTTAACCTTCATATTTCCGCTGCGTAATTATTAGCTCGAGGTAGCAGACGCTAGTGCATACTCGTAATGAGCAGACGCTAGGAAAATTCTGTATTTATATAATTTTTATACATAAAAATTGAAACCGAACGAAATTTCAACAACTTTAGCACCGATGACCATCTTCTCGATGGCAGCATGGTAGATAAATACAATAGTAGTATATTGGAGTGTATACTGAAAGCCTAAGCTTTGTAAACATTCATTATGAATAAAGAATCACATTTGGTCAAATTGTCTACATTTAGTTGTAGTTGTTCAATTAATTTATATTGTAGATAACATAGTATGTGGTGTCACATGCAGGAGATAATGTTATCAGTACCTTATAAATTATAAACAGTAGCTCACGACCAAAATGGAAAGGAACAAACCATTAGAAGGTCGTAGTGTAATTAGGTATTAGTTTATCTTGACTATATAATTACACTAATACACTCAGAGTGTATTGAGTAGGACCATTTGAGGTCGTTTCTTTTATATGACTTTATAAAGGAACAAAGACCTCAGTTATTATGGAAGTGTGTGCTCTTAATCCTAATATAATAACAAACACATATATTTGATATTTATTTCTTTAATTTATCAATGGGTGAGATTTAGTTCGACGAATCAATAAACCCGATAAGTTGGGAAATGATATCACTTATAGTGTGTGTTGTTGATTATAGAAGGAAACTGTGTCCTAGAGATACTAGGTTGATAATGTCCTCAAGAGGAGCTCATAAGGATTGTCATGTTTGTTGGTGCAACCTTAGGTCAAGGTTGACCTGGTTGACCCGACTCGAGTTGACCTGACTTGAGTTGTATTTTGATGTTTGACGAGAACAGAAGAGTTGTATTTTGATGGGAGATTGTTGGTGCAACCTTAGGTCAAGGTTGACCTGGTTGACCTGACTCGAGTTGACCTGACTCAAGTTGTATCTTGATGTTTGACAAGAACAGAAACTTGGGAGGTTGTGGGTGCAACCCTTGGTCAAGGTTGACCTGGTTGACCCGAGGTGAGTTGACTTGGCACGGAAAAGTCCAAGCAGGGAGCTTGGCACGGGAAAAGTCCAAGCAGGGAGCTTGGCACGGGAGAAAGTCCAAGTATGGAGACTTGGCACGGAGAAGTCCAAGTATGGGAACTTGGCAAGTGGAAGTCGGAGAGGGCTCGGTAGCTCGTTCTCCGGACTAGGTTAGAGAGGGCTCGGTAGCTCGTTCTCTGGACCGGAAGTGAAAGACGGAGAGGGCTCGGTAGCTCGTTCTTCGGACTAGGTCAGAGAGGGCTCGGTAACTCGTTCTCTAGATCAGGAAGGCAGATAGAAAATCCTGGTGAGTAAAGCCAGGTGAAAATCCTGGTGAGTGAAGCCAGGTGAAAGTCCTGGTGAGTGAAGCCAGGCAGATGGAAAGTCCTGGTGAGTGAAGCCAGGCAGACGGAAAAGCCCTGGTGAGTGAAGCCAGGCAGATTGGAAATCCTGGTGAGTGAAGTCAGGTGAAAACCCTAGTGAGTGAAGCTAGGTGAAAGTGAAAGTCCTGGTGAGTGAAGCCAGGCAGTTGGTGAAAGTCTTGGTGAGTGAAGCCATGCAAGGGAAAGTCCTGGTGAGTGAAGCCAGGCAGTTGGGAAATCCTG
The DNA here is from genome assembly GCF_018446385.1 of Zingiber officinale. Classification (NCBI taxonomy): domain Eukaryota; kingdom Viridiplantae; phylum Streptophyta; class Magnoliopsida; order Zingiberales; family Zingiberaceae; genus Zingiber; species Zingiber officinale. Next base: position 118,971,733 of record NC_055996.1, read on the forward strand.
GTGAGTGAAGCCAGGTGAAAACCCTAGTGAGTGAAGCTAGGTGAAAGTGAAAGTCCTGATGAGTGAAGCCAGGCAGTTGGTGAAAGTCCTGATGAGTGAAGCCAGGCAAGGGAAAGTCCTGGTGAGTGAAGCCAGGCAGTTGGGAAGTCCTGGTGAGTGAAGCCGGGCAAGGAAAAATCCAGATGGATCAAGGCTGATCGGACATCTGGTGTTGTGAAGGTTAAGTAGGTCAAGGGAGTGACCGGATACTTGGCACGAAGAGAAAAGTCTAAGTGGGTCAAAGGGATTGACCGGACACTTGGTAGGGAGTCTTAGCAAGTCAAGGGAGTGACCAGATGCTAAGCATGAGATACCAATAGGTCAAGGTTGACCGGATATTGGTTTGGAAGGCGTGGGACTTGGTTTGGGCAAAAACCAAGAGCTGGATCGATCAGTGGATCGATCCAGTGATACTGTGGTTTCCTGATCGGTCTGGTGACCGATCAGAAAGCGATCAGTGGCATTCTGTGTAGTTACTGATCGGTCTGCAGACCGATCAGAAAGCGAACAGAAGGCAAAGAGAAAAGGAGGGGATCGGTCTGTGGACCGATCCACATGCACCCTGATCGGTCCACAGACCGATCAGGAGACGATCAGAGAGTTGGGCGAGTTCTCTGTGAAGAGTGTTGATCGGTCTAGGGACCGATCAGCATAGGTCCTGATCGGTCCCCAAGACTGATCAGGGAGGCCTCGGACCGATCAGGGTGGAGCCTGATCGGTCCAGGTATAGCCGTTATGAGTGACAACGGCTATCTCCGTCTTCTTCGCTGTCTTCTTTGCAGTGCAGGTTATAAAAGGAGATCGAGGGCTTCTACAGCAATACTTCTTCTTCTTCCTCTCCTCAGCTGCTACCTCTTGCTTCTGTAAGAGCTTGCTGTTGCTGAGCTTTGCTGAGCTCTTCTTAGCTGAAGCTTCGCGTGAGCTTCCTCGGCTGGGGTCTCCAACAGTTGCTGCTGTATTTGGCCCGTGAAGTTGCTGCTTCATCAACAGCCGACGAGAAGGCAAGATTCTTTGTTTTTTACATTCATATTGTTGCTTCTTCTTGTGTATTCTTGTACTCCTATTCTTGCTGGTGCAAGAAAGATTGTGGCGAGGTTTCTTCACCTAGAAGGAGTATATATATTAGCCGGTTCTCCGGGGACTCATCCACCGACGGATTGATAGGCTTCGTCCACCTTACGGACACGCCGAGGAGTAGGAGTTTATCTCCGAACCTCGTTACATCACTGCGTGTTGAGGTTTTATCTTCTTGTCTTTGTTTCTTTGTTTTATTTTCCGCTGCACTAACGTCAACTTGTAGAAAGAAACGAAGATTTGGGGTCGGCTATTCACACCCCCCCTCTCTAGCCGCGACCATCGATCCTAACAAGTGATATCAGAGCGAGGTCGCTCTTCGTTTGATCAACACCCGGGGGAGCACGAGCTAGAGAATGGAGTTATTTGGAGAAGACGTCACAATTCCACCTTTCTACGATCGCGACGACTTCGCGTTTTGGAAGGTAAGAATGAAGTACTTTCTTATGACTAACCTAGAAAATTGGAGGTGTGTGCAATTAGGTTTTACTCCTCCATTGGATAAAGAAGGAGAACTTTTGGAGAAGAAGAAGTGGACGAAGGAGCAAATCCACCAATCAACCATCAATGATGAGGTAACGAAAATCATTGAATTTTCTTTACCTAATGATGTTTTGTGTAGGATAGGTGGATATAACGATGCCAAGGAGTTGTGGAATAACTTAGCAAAGTTCCATAAGGAGAACTCCACTTCAAGTCATGAAGAGGAGTCAAGTGAGCCAAGTAGCTCACATCATGGAGGCATGGATTTAGAAGTTGAGGGCTACTCAACATCTAAGGAAGAAGAGGAGGAGAGTTCCTCTTCAAGATCGGAGCAAGAAGAAGAAGCTTCTATCTCCGGAAGGGATGAAGAAGAGAGCTCACATCCATCCTCAACCCTAGGTAACTCAAGTCATTTAATTTCAAATAAATTACACATAATGTGCTTTGAGTGTAGGGAAATTTGGGCATTACAAGAGTAAGTGTCCAAAGAGGGTTAGGAAGACTCCACCGGCGCCAAAGGTCAAGGAAGCCGGAGTCCCGACACGCAAAGGCAAGGAGCACGTGGTGTGCTTCCAATGCAAGCGAAATGGACACTATAGGAGTCAATGTCCGAGGGGGAGGCAACCTCACAAGGACAAGAGACCGAGCACGTCAATAGGGGGAGCTAAGGCAAACCCTAAGGTAACATTAAGTCTCATTCTTGCAATAAGACACATGCTAGTAGTTTTGTTACAATTGTTAATAATGATAAGCATGTTAACTTTAGGAACCAATACATGAGCTTAGGAGCCAAACATGTTAACCTAGATAAGGATAATACTAGAAATGTCAACCCTAGAATTAATCCATCTAGGGCTAAGGAAAATCTAGGTAGAAATCCCAAATCATCTAGACATATGCCTAAGAATACCTCAAAGAAAAATGATAAATTAAAGCTTGAGGTATTAGAGAAAGAAAATCAAGTCTTGAGGTCAAGACTTGACTCTCTAGAAAAGGCTCTTGAGGATTTGACTCTAGGGTCTAGGGGTCAAAAACACAAGTCCAAGGATAAGAAAGGTTTGGGTCACAAACCTAAGTCCCAAGTGGTCAAGCCCACTTACCATGATGTTCCATTCGATTATGGAACAAAACCTAGGACTAGGAAGACCATCACCAAGGTCACAAGGGGAGTCACCCCTAGAGTTGATCTTGATGAGTCCCAAATGACCAAGGCTTCAAATCCTAGGAGGGTCATTAGGAGGGTTGCTAGGGAAGTCATCCCTAGTGAATATTTAGTGAACCCAATGAGCTCAAATAGGTATTGGATTCCTAGGAGCGTGATTTCATCACGCTAGATGAGTTAGGGTGTGCCAACCTTACTTGAATAGGTAGTTAACCTAATCATGGCAAAAGGTGGCACTTTAGGAATTTTCAAGGTGTGATCAAGCCTTGAAAATGAAATTAAGAATTATTCCTAAGGTGATTAGAATGTGCCAACTACATTTGAGGAGTTCTCTTAGGTCAGTTTAATTGGCACATAGTGATCTAAACATCCTTGGTATATGATTTTAGGTCTATTACTCTTAGGAATATAGAACCTATGGCAAAATGATCAAAATTATCAAAAATGGCAACTAAGGCTAGAATTAGGTATTTCCTATACCTTTACATGTTATTTGCCATATATTGTTTGTCATATGTCATGTCATGACATCATATTTAATTTAGTATCATTTGAAATGTCATGATAATGCTTAGGTTATTTATATGTCATGCCTTAGTTAGAGTTTCACACTTTATACCATGACATCATGACATTGGCACATGTTCCATTTATGATACTATTTTATGTCATGTCATCATCTCTTGCATTTATAATCAATGAAAATGATTTAAGGACTAAAACACAATTTGATATGGAGATCAAATTGTTGTTTAGAAAATGCATGAGAACTTAGTTAAGATGACCTAAATCCATATCTCACATCAAAATTGACTTGGATGTGTTTGATACACCTTAGATGTGTGTGAGATATTAGGATGACAAGATAGGATCAAGGTGCATAGTCTTGTACCTAGATGAGCCTAATTCGAAATTGAAGGAAGGATCATAGGGAAAACTTGTGTACAAGTCATGTACATATAGTCCTGAGATTATGGTCCTAAATTAAAGGGTTTAAAATCATTTTAAAATTGATTTGAAAAACCTTGATGAAGCTTTTCTAGTGATAGCATTCATCATTGAGCAAGTTGATACAAAGTTGAGTTAAACTTGAACTATTTCAAAGTTTTTCGAACTTTGTATCAAGTTTTGAAAATGGAAGTTATTTTCATCGAAAATTATTTTTCCGTGATAATATATGTTATGAGTAATGTATCCTCAAAATTTTACATTTTTTTGAAATTTTATGTGATTTTTGAGAGGTTTCTGAATTTCGGAAGTAGAAAAATCAGAAACTTCTGATATCAGAGTTGGGGACCGATCAAAGGGGATTCTGATCGGTCCAGGGCACTCTGGATCGGTCACTGGACCGATCTAGGGAAGTGTGGATCGGTCTGGTGACCGATCCAGGCAAGCTCTGATCGGTCAGGTGACCGATCAGCGCGTGCCAACTTACTGATTTTTGACTGTTTTGTCTTAAATTTCAGCTGGGAGTTGGTGTTTTGGATTTCTAAAGGCTTGAAACTCTCCAAGACATTGTTGGTGCAATGGTCAAGGGGGAGTTGACATTTAGTGGGAGTTTTACCTATTAGTCAAGAGGAAGTTGACTTTTAGGGGGAGTTTTTACTCCTAAAGACTTGAGTGATATGGGATTATCACTAAGTTAATTGTTGACCTTAGTATCAAGGGGGAAATTAAGGGTTTCAATGAAAGGTATGGGACCTTCATTAGAAAGAAACTCTTGACCTTGATTCACTCTTTTTGATGTGTGTCAAAAAGAGGGAGAGTGTAGGTTTGGGGAGAATGTTCAAGGAAAAACATTAAAAAACCTAAGTTAGGTTATGGTTTTGTCAAACATCAAAAAGGGGGAGATTGTTGGTGCAACCTTAGGTCAATGTTGACCTGGTTGACCCGACTCGAGTTGACCTGACTCGAGTTGTATTTTGATGTTTGACGAGAACAGAAGAGTTGTATTTTGATGGGAGATTGTTGGTGCAACCTTAGGTCAAGGTTGACCTGGTTGACCTGACTCGAGTTGACATGACTCAAGTTGTATCCTGATGTTTGACAAGAACAGAAACTTGGGAGGTTGTGGGTGCAACCCTTGGTCAAGGTTGACTTGGTTGACCCGAGGTGAGTTGACTTGGCACGGAAAAGTCCAAGCAGGGAGCTTGGCACGGGAGAAGTCCAAGTATGGAGACTTGGCACGGAGAAGTCCAAGTATGAGAACTTGGCAAGTGGAAGTCGGAGAGGGCTCGGTAGCTCGTTCTCCGGACTAGGTCAGAGAGGGCTCGGTAGCTCGTTCTCTGGACCGGAAGTGAAAGACGAAGAGGGCTCGGTAGCTCGTTCTTCGGACTAGGTCAGAGAGGGCTCGGTAGCTCGTTCTCTAGATCAGGAAGGCAGATGGAAAATCCTGGTGAGTGAAGCCAGGTGAAAGTCCTGGTGAGTGAAGCCAGGCAGATGGAAAGTCCTGGTGAGTGAAGCCAGGCAGACGGAAAAGTCCTGGTGAGTGAAGCCAGGCAGATTGGAAATCCTGGTGAGTGAAGCCAGGTGAAAACCCTAGTGAGTGAAGCTAGGTGAAAGTGAAAGTCCTGGTGAGTGAAGCCAGGCAGTTGGTGAAAGTCCTGGTGAGTGAAGCCAGGCAAGGGAAAGTCCTGGTGAGTGAAGCCAGACAGTTGGGAAGTCCTGGTGAGTGAAGCCGGGCAAGGAAAAATCCAGATGGATCAAGGCTGATCGGACATCTGGTGAGTGAAGCCAGGCAGTTGGTGAAAGTCCTGGTGAGTAAAGCCAGGCAAGGGAAAGTCCTGGTGAGTGAAGCCAGTTAGTTGGGAAGTCCTGGTGAGTGAAGCCGGGCAAGGAAAAATCTAGATGGATCAAGGCTGATCGGACATCTGGTGTTGTGAAGGTCAAGTAGGTCAAGGGAGTGACCGGATACTTGGCACGAAGAGAAAAGTCTAAGTGGGTCAAAGGGATTGACCGGACACTTGGTAGGGAGTCTTAGCAGGTCAAGGGAGTGACCAGATGCTAAGCATGAGATACCAATAGGTCAAGGTTGACCGGATATTGGTTTGGAAGGCGTGGGACTTGGTTTGGGCAAAAACCAAGAGCTGGATCGATCAGTGGATCGATCCAGTGATACACTGGGTTATCTGATCGGTCTGGTGACCGATCAGTAACCAAACAGTATGCTACTGTATGTTATCTGATCGGTCTGCAGACCGATCAGAAAGCGAACAGAAGGCAAAGAGAAAAGGAGGGGATCAGTCTGTGGACCGATCAGGAGACGATCAGAGAGTTGGGCAAGTTCTCTGTGAAGAGTGTTGATCGGTCTAGGGACCGATCAGCATAGGTCCTGATCGGTCCCCAAGACTGATCAGGGAGGCCTCGGACCGATCAGGGTGGAGCCTGATCGGTCCAGGTATAGCCGTTATGAGTGACAACGGCTATCTCCGTCTTCTTCGCTGTCTTCTTTGCAGTGCAGGTTATAAAAGGAGATCGAGGGCTTCTACAGCAATACTTCTTCTTCTTCCTCTCCTCAGCTGCTACCTCTTGCTTCTGTAAGAGCTTGCTGTTGCTGAGCTTTGCTGAGCTCTTCTTAGCTGAAGCTTCGCGTGAGCTTCCTCGGCTGGGGTCTCCAACAGTTGCTGCTGTATTTGGCCCGTGAAGTTGCTGCTTCATCAACAGCCGACGAGAAGGCAAGATTGTTTGTTTTTTACATTCATATTGTTGCTTCTTCTTGTGTATTCTTGTACTCCTATTCTTGCTGGTGCAAGAAAGATTGTGGCGAGGTTTCTCCACCTAGAAGGAGTATATATATTAGCCGGTTCTCCGGGGACTCATCCACCGACGGATTGATAGACTTCGTCCACCTTACGGACACGCCGAGGAGTAGGAATTTATCTCCGAACCTCGTTACATCGCTGCGTGTTGAGGTTTGATCTTCTTGTATTTGTTTCTTTGTTTTATTTTCCGCTGCACTAACGTCAACTTGTAGAAAGAAACGAAGATTTGGGGTCGGCTATTCACACCCCCCCTCTAGCCGCGATCATCGATCCTAACAATGTTAAACCCTGCAGGTGGATTTAGTCCGACATGATGATAAGGTTGAGTGGTACTACTCTTGGATTAAGATATTAATTAAATGAGTTGTCAGTAACTCACTTAATTAGTGGACATTCGATATCTTAAACACGGGGAGACTAACATACTCATAATAAGAAGGAGCCCAAAAATGTAATTTGGGATTAGTGCGGTCGTTCAATAATAGTTCTCTAGTGGAATGAATTATTATTGATAAAATTAAGTTGTGTGTTCGGGGCGAACACGAGATGCTTAATTTTATCGGGAGACCAAAACCAATTCTTCCTCTCGGTCCCTATCGTAGCCTCTTATTTATAGAGTACTATACCCACCTATACCCACCTTCTATACCAAGCTAACTTGACAACCAAGCTAGGGCCGGCCTAGGTATAAATTGGGGTGGCCGGCCCTAGCTTGAACCCAAGCTAGTGGGGGCCGACTAAATTAAATTAAAAAAAATTTTAATTTTAATTTTTATTATGTGGAAGAAATAATTTATTAAAGAGAATTAAAATTAAAATATCTCTCTAGTAAAAGATCTATAAAAGATTAAAGAAAGAGATTAGATCTCATTCCTTATTTGTAGATTGGTGAGATATTTTATTTTCTCTTTAAAAATTATCCACATGTTGATAAAATTAAAATTATAAAAATTTATTTTTATCAACCATGAAGAGATTTTTAAAGATAAATTTTAATTTTAAAGTTTCCGAAAACAAATTAGGAAGTTTTAATTGTTGATTAAAACTTGTCTAATTTATCTCTTTTAATGTGGCCGGCCATTAGAGATTAATTGGGGAAATTTTATTTTATTTTTCTCAATTAAATCATGTTAAGGGAATTAAGGAAATTTTATTGTAATTAAATTTCCTAATTTGCCTAGGCCAAGGAATATAAAAGAAGGGGTGAGGGTGCCTTCATGAGATACAACCTCTATTATTTTCTCTCCCTCTTTTCCTTGGTGTTGTGGCCGGCCATCATCTTCTCCCTCTCTTCCTCTTGTGGTGGCCGAATACTTCATCCCTCTTGGAGTTCTTGTGGTGGCCGGATACTACTTGGAGAAGAAGAAGAAGAAGAAGAAGGAGAGAAAGCTAGCATCTCTTGAAGCTTGGTTGGTGTTTAATTCTTCATCCTTGGTTAAGCTTCTTTTGTGGCCGAACCTAGCTAGGAGGAGAAGAAGGTGGTTGGTGGTTTCTCATCTCGGAAGATTGTTGCCCACACAACGCCCGAGGTTAGAAGAGGAATACGGTAGAAGATCAAGAGGTCTTTCTAAAAGGTATAACTAGTAATTTTTCTTTCCGCATCATATTAGTTATTTTTGGAAATAATACCAAATACAAGAGGCTTACGATTCTAGTATTTCGAATATGTTTTTCGATGTTGTGTTCTTTTGTTTTATTTTTCCTTGTGATTTGATTGTTCTTTTCGGTTAACCTAAAGTTATTTTAGGAAATTAAATATTAGCTTTCCATAAGTGGTTTTGTCTAGTCGGTGGTGGTTGCTCCCATATCCAAGAAGGTCATGTGCCTCGCCACGTCAGTACTGGGAACCAATTATGAAAATTAATATTTAATGAAATTAATAACTTAAGGTGACTTGGGTCGAACGTGTTAAGTTCCGCAGGAGATCTAAGTCAAAACCTAAAAGAACAAATAGATTAAGTTTTGGATCAAACGTGTTAAGTTCCGCAGGCGATCCAAAATTTAATTTAAAAGAACACATGGTAGCTAGAAAAAGGTTCAGACCTTTGTACAGTGAAACCTCTAGATTTTCCGAGTAGCAACCAACATAGCCTTCGTTGCATCTTGCCCTCCCAACACCACGTCCTTGCAGTTTATCTGTCTTTTAAACAAATTAACTCGATCGTCAACAACAAATCAAATACTTGTGTTTTTTTTTCCTTTTGTTTGGAGTGAATTAATTTGTTGATAGATCAGAATTGTACAAGCTACTCACATCTTTGCGCAAACAAAAGAGACGAAATGGAAGGAAGATATCTTTCACACTTTGTGATTCTTGGATTCCTTGTGACCAACCATTGTATTTATTAGAATTCAATTAAAATTCTACATTAGAAAGATTTATCCATTGAAAATGAGGTTGTTCACTGCCCATTGCAATGCACTCTGACTTCCCTTGTTTTTGTCAATGGCCACGCCCACCAATGGAAACCCTGGAGCCACTTCCATTTGTGTTGGATGCCCATTGCCTTTCTCCACCATTCTTCGTAATTATTCAGTTTCGATCTTATTTTTCTTTTCTCCCTCAATTTCTTCATCTTCTTCTAATTCTTTCACTTTTATCCAAACCACAGATAGATAGATTTCGAACGCTAAAACTTGTGGTTCATTTCAGCTCTCTTTTCTATTTTCTCCTCTTGAGTCCTTTTTTTTAACGTCTATAAATACTCCTTCCTTAATCTCTAATTAATTTTTTGGAATCTACCATTAAGATTTTAGTAAGGTTAACGGTCAACGGAGACAAATGAATTAAAATATAATTTTGTGTTATAGATTTTTTTTTTGAATATCATTATATTTTTCTTTTTAAGAAATATTTTATAATAAAAAATTATTTAAATTTTATAACAAATATCATGGACAATATAAAATATAAATTAGTTTATTTCCCGATCATATTTCAATGACGAATATATTTTAGAATAAATGATTAATAAATAATACTGAGCAACAAAAGAATGATATTAGAGCTTTGACAAATATTTTGGGATATTTTTAAAACTTCAAATAAAATAAGTTTGAATTGATTTTTTTTATTTTTTATTCAGTTTGTTAAAGTATATATACTAGCTTCCCTATCTAAAATACATAATTTAAAGTAAAAAAGTTAATTTATTAAATTTAGATATTCATTTTTCAATACCAGCTTCACTATTTATTCTCTTTCTTTATAATGTTTAGGAAATGAGGTTCATTTTCTAAATTTAGAAAGATATTGTTCATAAATGCATAATTTAGTAAATGGATAGGACTATCTTATCTAAAATTTTGGATTAAATTTTTGAATAAGGTAAGTTAATTAATACTTGCAATTGGTGTTGGATTACTCCACATGTTCTCACCTATCATTAAACAATATGTGACTGAAAATTAAATTATTTTACAATTTTTTTCAATGAGGTGGGACAACTGTCCACTAAAATTATATATGGCTCCGTCCCTAGTTGTGTGTGTAATATAATACATGAACGCGTGTGGATAACGAACTCTCCTTTATAAAAATTAATTTAATTTTTTATATCAGATATTAAATTGATAAAAATAAATATTACATTTAATCTTAGCCAAAAGACCGGCCATAAATTAGGTAAGGGTGCATCAGATAAAATTAATTTAATATCATACTTGAGTTTAACTAAAAAATTGAGAAAAATATGTTTTCTAACATTATTGGCTCAAGATATTTATAGAATCTTTTCTACTCTAAGTGTTGTTAATTCTAAAATGTGAGACTAAAGAAAAACTCTAAATTTTTTCTTGATTAATAAGAAATTTTTTTATTAATATATGAGTGTCGAATTATAGATCACATATGTTTAGAGAAATTATTAATAAAAATTAAAAATATTTTTGATGTGAATAGGAAAAAGAATATTAACATAAATTTATTTTAAACTTTACCAACATTAATTAGTAAAAGGGATATTTTTTTATTATAAAATAGTAAAATAATAAGATATCAATTCTTTAAGCGAATATCTAAAATCCTGAATGCTATAAATGAATTTTAAAAGTTTTTTTTAATGAAAATTAATCAGAAAACCATTTATTTTATTTAAATAAATTTTGAAAGAAATATTTTATCTTAATGTAGATTTCATTGTTCTACTTCTCGGTCCGGTTGGCTTTGGCTTTCCGGTTCTATATATAAATATCTCAAAACCCTAAAAAACCTAAGCTGAGATGGAACCGGAGGCGATGGAGTCCGATGTTGTTTTCCTTTCCGGTGACGATGAGACCGCCGCCTTGGACAGGGACGACCTTGCTGTCGGCGTACTGTCCCGCTTTCAATCCTCTTCCAACGACGACCGCCAGCACCTTTGCGCCACGGTCGGCGCCATGGCTCAGGCACTCAAGGACCAGGGCATCCCGCACACTCCCGTTGCCTACTTCGGCGCCACCGTATCCTCCCTTGACCGGCTTTCCCGCCACTCCGCCTCTGGCTCCGACCCTGCCACCGCTTCCCTGCTATCCTTCCTCGCCATCGCGTTCCCCAAGGTTCCTCGTCCCGTCGTCAGGAGTAGATGGAAGGAGGTGTCTGAAACTTTGATTAGGGTGCTAGGGTTTGATTCACTACAGCCTTCCGGCGTCAAATCTGGGCTGCGTTGTGCTTCTTATTTACTCGCAGTTGGAGATAAGGCGAATTGGTCGGACTTGTCACCTCTTTACGATTCTCTTATAGGTTTTATGACGGATCAACACCAGAAGGTACTTTGTTAAGCTCAGGTTCTCTACAGAAAAGTATATTAAAGTTTTGTATTTTTCTAGCTCAATATCTGTTAACTATATTACTGTTACTGAGCTGATACATTTATCCGACAAACTGACTGTTACTAGAATTAGATCTTTTTTCCTTTCAAGGACCTGACGTAATATATGATTCCATTGATCTTGTTCTTGCAATTTCTTCAGCTTAGTTGATTTTGGAATCTTATTGATTTATACTTGTTACCAACTCGTGCTTAAACAAAAAAATCTCCCAACTTGATGCTGATTGTCATGTATTGTTTTTTTTTGTGTGTTAACAATAAACTGAAAATATTTTATAGGTGCTGTTAAATGACATGAGGAAGTAAATATCTCTAAGTAAATGGTGTTGAAATATCCTTTGTCTTGTACACTCTAAAATTTGTTATCATTTTTGTAATTTTATCCTTAGCTTGATTTATAGAAAATATGATGTGTTGTAGGTAAGAAAGGAGTGCCATACATGCATGAGTGATGTGCTGAGAAATTTCCAGCATCATCCTGTTTTACTTATAGCAAGTGAGGTTATAACCTCCAACTTTGAGAGATATCTACTACTTGCTGGTGGATCTTATGAGGATTCAGCTCCTTCAGAGGGCCCTAAAGGTGCTATGCTGGTCCTGTATATCTTAAATGCTTTGAAGGTCTGCCTTCCCCTTATGGCAATGAAGTACACAAATACCATTTTGAAATACTGCAAAAAACTTTTGGAGCTGCAGCAGCCGATTGTAACAAGATGCATAATGGAGGTTCTTTATGCCCATTGCAGCAGTCCAACTGCTAGGGTTTCTCCAGAATTGCTACAAGATTTATTGTGCTCACTAGCCCTGACTGTTCCTGAAGAAAAGTCTGCAGATTATATGGCATCAACAGCACGTTTATTACACTTTGGTACAAGAAAAGTTTATGATCTAAACAAGGAGATCTGCATTGTGAAACTTCCTATTATATTCAATTCTCTTGGAGGTATGCAGTTACTTTACTAATCTGTAGTATTTATTTTGAATAAACGCTATTGAAAGTTAATGAATTTCACTGCATGATAGATATTTTAGCCAGCGATCACGAGGAAGCTATATTTGCTGCTATGGAAGCCTTGAAGGGTTTATTATGTGCTTGCATTGATGAAAACCTGTGCAAGCAAGGTACCGATCAGATAAAAAATACTGATGGAGGGTCTAGGAAATCTGGACCTACTATCATTGAGAAACTATGTGCTACTATAGAAGGTTTTCTTGGATACCGTTATGATGCTATTTGCGACATTTCATTTCAGATTCTCTCGACAACATTCAGTCAACTAGGTAAAATTTTCTGCTTGTCATCTTAAGCAACCTAACCTTCAATTAGTGCCATTTATGTTTGACAAATAATGAAAACTTAAACATACTGATCTGTAATTATGTTTGTGAGAGATGAAACATGGAACATAGTTATGGAATATATACAACACTAATAGAATAAACTCTTGTTGAAATACTTTGCCCGAGACTAATTGCTGGCCTCACATGTACTATCTAATACCAATTTAGAATGTTCTTTTAAAAACAATTATTTTTAAGGTAGTCAAAGTTATTTATGCTACAGAAAAAAGATTGTGCGTGAGGTCTTTATATTTCCACTATCTCCAAGAATCAATGTGAAATGCTCAGTCTGTATATAGTGATTGGTTCATATTCTGTGTGATTATTAACCATATTCTTCTGACTCTGTTGACATCATATTTGTTATTATTCGTCCTTATTCTGCTTTATGGTCCATCATGATTTCTGTCACTGAAACTTGCAATATTGAAGGTGTAAGCAGCAATACTGTTGCATTCTCTCTCGAAATCTAATTTTCTTTTGCTCATTTGTCGCCTAATTATTATTTTCATGTTTTGGGATATTTTCAGGAGAATCATCTTACTATCTAATGGTTGGAGCTGTTAAAAGCCTTGTAGATATGCAAAATTTATCAGATGAGGACTTCTCTTTTAGAAAGCAGGTGTTTGTTTTTAAATAATTATATTTGAATGTGTTACTGTTTAGTTATCAATATAAATGTTTTTTAAATATTGAAATGTTGACTGCATATGCCTCCTCACATGCCAAGATATAATGTATATGTGCATTGTGTTGAGTTGACTACATGTCACTTGCATATGCTTTTGAAACCATCAATATTAAGAATGTAAAATATAATGTTTATAGAGTTTACAATTCTTTGAGGGGTTGTCTTGGTTTATCATTCATGGTCGAACCTTGCTAATGATTAACTTTTACTATAGCAATATTTTCCTTGTCTACATGCTGTTGGTGTTCTAATTTGTTCAATTGCAATGTATTCCTTGTTTACCCTTTGGCGATACAAATATTCTCCCTACTTTATCAGTCAGTAAATTCTTTGTCAACTTGCAGCTTCATGAGTGTCTTGGATCAGCTATTAGGGCCATGGGGCCTGAAAAATTTCTTACCATTGTGCCTCTTAACTTGGACGTGGAAGTTGCCTCAGACGCCAATGTTTGGCTATTTCCAATATTGAAGCAACATGTGGTTGGATCAAGCCTGATCTTTTTCTCAGAATACATATTGGGTATTGTTAAACGTTTGAAGCAAAAATCCCTTGAGGTATGTGCTACCTTTTGCTAAATTAGAAAAAAGAAACACCTCAATATTCTTTTAGTTCATTATTATTTTTCACATAATTTAATTAAGTCATTTTTTGAAAAAGCTTGAGAAGGAGGGAAGGGTCTTTTCAGCAAGAAATGCAGAAGGTCTTATATACGCATTATGGTCCTTGCTACCAGCCTTTTGCAACTATCCTGTTGACGTTAACAAAGGTTTTAAAGCTATTCAGAAGGATTTGTGCAATGCACTCCTTGAAGAACCTGAGTTGCGTGGAATAATATGTTGCAGCCTTCAGGTAGAAATTTTACTAAGTTGATTTTCACACCCCTGGCCTTTCCCCAAGATAAACCGTGGTGCTTCATCTCACTTGCTCCAATTTGTTGTTATATATATATATATTTATTTTTTTGTAGACTTTGATTCGTCAGAACAATGACATAATTTCAAGTACAACCTCTGAACCTGATGCTGAAGTAAGCCACTTTAGAGCAGAAGAGAATCGCTATAAGTATAATAAACAACAAGCAGAAGAAAATCTGAAGGCAATAAAATCATATGCTTCAGAGTTTTTTTCAGTTTTATCAGAGATGTTTTTGAAATCTCCCAAGGATATCGGTGGCTGCTTGCAGGTTTTCATCTTTTTGTCAACAAAACTATGTTAAATTATGGGTTTCTAAATATTTAATATTTTTGTTAGTGTTCATTAGTATCTTCAAACCAGTCAAAATGTTATCATTTAACATGTCAATACTCAGATAATTCTTCACAATTCTTTCCATGATTCATGTGATTGTTGATTTTTCACGTCCTCACATCGCTCCAAATGTTTGTGGCTGTTGATATTCATGTGGTATATAGGTGTATGTGTAACAATGCATAGTAAAATAATCCTTATGTCCTCCAACTTATTCTACTTATGGGTGAGGAAACTTTAAAATGAAATTATTTGTGTGATATGAGTGACTGCATCTAAGACTCACCATATGTTGGAATAGGGGATACTACAAGGTCTCGAGAAGAGCTTCCATATCTTCTTGGAAGCAAGAGGAAACTAGAGCAGAGTATTTTTTTTGTGACTAATCTTGTTGATTTTTCTCATTCTGTTCATATATATCTACTAGGCATTTACATTACTGTAGAAAAGTAAACAAGTTGACTTGCTTTCAAAAATGTACACACATAACATTTGTATACCATATGTGTGTTTTTTTTTTGAATTGTGTTGTCTTGCTTGTTTTGCTACCATTGAATGGAGAAATGACATTTTTTTCTTTCATTTTGAAGGCTACCATCCATGATCTTGCATCCATATCAGACAAAAGGATCGTGAAGAACTTATTCAATGCTATTAGTCAGCAACTGTTGAAGGTTACTCAAGAAGCTATTAAAGCAAAACAGTTACATAATTCTGATGAAACTCTAGATAATTTATCAAATGAAGCATCACTATGCCATGCAAGGTAGGAATCCCTGCTCTGCTGTTGCTATTACCTTTTTTTTTTTTGCAGTATTTGTTTTTCTCTATGCATACTCCAATATGTCAGCTTTTGCATCAAATGGACTCATAACACTAGTGACTCCAGGGCCCTCCTATTGGACTTGGCATCTTCACTTCTGCCTGGACTGGATGATACAGAGATTTACTCGTTGCTCAAGGCTATTGAGCCTGCTTTCCAGGTACCACACAGTCTTGTTTATTACCATTTCCAAGTTTCTCTCAAAACTATGTGATTTAAGTAAATTCTTGTTTATCATAGGATGAAGAAGGGATTCTACAGAAAAAAGCATATAAAATTCTCTCAGTTATACTGAAGGTACAATGGCATTTTCCTAAACTTTATGCTTATTGGACTTCAAAAAATCTTGTCATTTATTGGTATCAATCTGCTCAATGTTCAGGAACGTTATCACATTCTTTCAGATAATTTGGATGAAGTGCTACAGTTGATGATTGTTTCACTGCCTTGCTGTCACTTTGCAGCTAAACGCCATAGACTTGATTGCTTGTATATTTTGATTGTCCATATATCAAAGGTTGGTGATGGTTACGATTCTAGGCTAAATATTTTTCACTAGAACAGTATGATAAAAATAATATTTTTTTAATATATAATCTCCTTCAATAGACAAGTTGTCCAATTTTAAACTTGCAACATTTATATACTTTTTTTTTTAAACTTCAACCTTCTCATGCAAACCTAGTTGATTCTGCACCAAAGTTAACCTAATCTATTTTACAGTCTCTTAGAAGATCTGGTTGTAAAGCCTACAAAAAGAGCCCTTGTTGTTTCTGTCTTATAGGAAAGGAACCAAGTTATGTAAAATACCACTGCATTTGTTCATGTGGGAACAATCTAGTTTCAATTGATTTATTCATGCAATTAATAAGACGACAATTTTTATATTGGTGATTCTTCTCACTCTCTCTCCCGAGGTTGCCGATTAGACTCAGCCCATTTGTTAGCTGGATCAACCACATAGATATATAAGTTTCATGAGATAGCCAAATGAGACAAATCTCGTTCATGCTGTTGTTAGTTTTATTTAGATTATTTGTTGAAAGATCCTTTTCATGATAGAATGTTATTTGTTTACAGGATTTATTTGATCATAAGAGGAGGGACCTAATTAGCTCTTTTCTCACTGAAATAATGCTTTCGTTGAAAGAGGTATGTTATTAGTTTTCCTGGTAAAGGGTTACATGTGCAAAGTAGATCCTCTTTTATTGTGTATTCTAATTAAAGAAGCTAAGTAGAAATGAAAGATATACTTTAGAATTGGATGAGTGAATAGACTGATAGGAGATTAAGATTGTATTTAATATCATTTGGATAATTCTAACATACAATCTGTCATTATGAGATACATTAATTTTGCATCTTGACTTTTTTTTCTTCTCTAATTAACTATGGTTGATTGCTTTTGTCATTCGTTTTTCTCCATGAGGATCTTGTAATAGGGTTCATAAATAATTAGCGATTCAATGCAGGTATGACCATAACATTTAATGATATGGTAACCTCATTGTAGTAATGTTGATAGGATTCTGTATGCCTGTAATATTTCTCTGTTTGGATCATATTAAATTACATATTCTGATATGATTTTGTATTTCCTGATGCTGTTGCTTCATTATGTTTTCCTTGTTCTGTGATTGACTGTTGTCATCTTTTACTAGGCGCACAACATTTTTTGATATTCTTACGCAAGTTTCTAACCTCACTGTGATGCACTTGCTTTTTAATCACTTATAATTCTCTAAATATAGCAAGGCTTTAGCCTAGACTAATAGAATTATCATTCACCATAATTGTTTACATCCCTTTGTTAAGTTAAATGAATACCAACTCAGTGGCCAATGGTCATGCACTCATACTACCTAATCCTTGTGACTCGTCGGCGCATTGAGCATAAACTCATTTTGTTTGAGCAGTATTTCGTGATTTCCTACATCTCATGCTTTCAAGAATATGAATTTATGCCTGCTTTCTTTTTGGCTTTGAAGATGTAATCCAATACTTTTGCTACTTTAGTGCTGCATCTTAAAATGATTTTTCTGTTCATTCTTTCTAATGTTTGAAAAGTTTAATCAGTTAAATAGTGTGCTTTCAGAAACACTTTTTTTCTTGCTGTTTTTATTTCTCTTGTTTGAAGATTTTTCTGTTTATTCTTTCTAATATTTAAAGAGTTTGTTCGCACAACAGATAAACATATAGACATCTTATTTGTCTCCTTCCTGCAGGCAAATAAAAAGACAAGAAACAAGGCTTATGACTTGCTTGTTGAAATAGGCCATGTATGTGTAGACGAGGAAAAGGGGGGAAGACAAGAAAACCTCTTACAATTTTTTAACTTGGTAACTAAAAGTCCTATTCTTGTCAACTGCATTCCTTCTTTCATAGCTAGTGTTTAAAGTATCAGTGTCAGAAATTCGGCACTCGTGTCAACTTTAGTGAACACCTGGCACAGAATAGCCGGCCAAACCTCCTCCATGCTATCTAGCATAGCTGGCCTTGACACTATCACTCATGATGCAAACTTTTGCATCTGTGATGCGTTGACAATGTTTAGACTTTGTGTCTTAATGTGGGCATGAGACAATAAATCTATCCAGTATGGGGGAGAGACAGCTCAAGATTTAAGATACTGAATTGTTTTCCAGTATTTATTTAATTCTGATATCCTCGTCTTGCATTCAGATTGCTGGTGGTCTTGCTGGTGAAACACCACAAATGATCAGTGCTGCAATAAAAGGGTTAGCTCGTTTGGCATATGAATTTCAAGACCTTGTTGTTGTAGCTTTCAACTTGCTTCCCTCCACATTTCTTCTCCTGCAAAGGAAGAACCGTGAGATTGTCAAAGTACCTTGACTCACCTCCCTTTCTCTTTATGATTGATCATAACAGGGTTTTTTTATTCAAGCTGAATATTACATGTGGCAGGCAAATTTAGGTTTTGTCAAGGTATTGGTGGCAAAATCTAAAGCCGATGGCTTGCATATGCACTTAAAGACAATGGTTGATGGACTTCTGAAATGGCGCGATGACACCAAGAATCATTTCAAGGCTAAGGTATTCTTCACTTTGTTTTGCGGGAATGCTCTCCAGGCAAATCATTTCATTTTTTGAATGCAAGAGCACCCCTTCTCGTAATTTCTCAATTGTTAAAATAACAACAATATGTTTACCGAAGCCAACATACTTGTTAAACCTTGATCAATATTGCAGCGTGACGCCTCATTTTAGTCAGCATTTACTGTTACAGGATGACTGGTTGCGATAGAAAAGCTAATTAATTCGGTAGTTTGTTTCCAAACCTGCATAGTTGAAAATTGCTCATTATCTTGTCAGACTCAACCATTAGCCTAAAATAGCCGAATGAATAATAGTACACTGATCCAAGCTTATAAAACTTCTTTATTAGCTCACCACTTACCATTTATGACTAAGTTGGGTTGTCTTCCCACCTAAACTTACACCATCATGCTTGTAGGCCTTCCAACACCTCACTATTCTTATGATGAAGTTCGATGCAAAATATATATTGATTCACTAAGTTAGAGAACTAATATATTAATTTTTCAGGCACAACCATCTACCCAAAATCTTTAAAGCTCCAATTGATAATTGTTCACCTACTTGAGAGTTGAGCCTACGAAGGCTCTTTACTAGAGTCTGCAACTCACCATTTATGAAAATTTGGTGTCCCTATTAAGATCCAAGTCTCAAAATCATCATCCCTAAATTGTCTGCATGAGTCCAATGGTGGGCTACACCTTCAAGCATGTTGACCAACAAAAGGGTGTTGTTGGTTGATTTAAGTATATTGCTTGAACAAGTACAATAAGCGAAATGCCTTAAGGTCCGTCATAGCAGAACTGATAGGTTATTCCGCTATTTGGTTGGGACATCCAGAAATATTGTGATTTACCTATCAATTTTTTTAAAAAAAAAATTGTTCAAAAGTTGTATCAATGTGTCCTTTTTGTATTACTCACTTCAAGGTGAGGTATGTTAGACATAAATCAAAACTGTCCTCGTTTCTTATCAGGTTAAGTTACTGATTGAAATGCTTGTGAAAAAATGTGGCTTTGATGCTGTGAAAGCAGTTATACCTGAAGAACACATGAAACTACTAACAAACATTCGGAAGGTAACTTGATATTTTCATTGAGTTGATTTTCAAAATTCAAACTGTCATGTTCCTGGTCTTATTATCTCTTGTAGATTAAAGAGAGAAAGGAGCGGAAATCCAATTCTGAAGCTGATGATGAATCTCTTGTATCCAGAACAACCATGTCGAGGTAACATATTATTACCTCCCATAAGAGAAAATGATCTCAGTATCTTGATAGTTCTTGTTGATTTTTATGTCATTTTTTAAATTTTTTTTAATACTTCTCAGACACAGTAAATGGAATCATACTCGTATCTTTTCTGATTTTGGAGATGAAGATTCGGATGACCATGCTGGTGAACAAGCAATGACAAAAACAATTGGTCGGCAGACAAAAGCTTCTCGTCCTGGCACAGGCATTTCGTCTGTAAGGTATTGCGGCCAGTTCTGTTATTTGAATTGAACTCATTATTAGCAAAAAAAATTATATCATGGTTGTGTAAGTAATAAATATTTAAGATAACAATACAAATATTTTGAAAAAATATTTTAATACTAACTCATGGGGCATTATATAGTGGGCCAATTGAATATTCCCAGTATGCGTTTTGAAACCTTATTTTATATTGATGTGTGGAAACGACAGTTTGTGATGGAATAACATGAGTATTCATATGAACCCTATTACACTAAATTTCCTTCTTTTCACAACCATTTTTTTTTAATAAAAAGGTTCTTGTTCTATAGAAATGTATTATGGTGATTTTTTTTTTTCTGTTTATAGGTCAAGCCGAAAACGCTCAACAGTTAAGAGCTTGCCAGAAGATTTGCTCGATCAGTTGGATGGTGATCCACTCGATCTTCTAGATTGCGAAAATACAAGATCAGCACTACGATCCTCAAATCAACTCAAAAGAAAACAATCCTCCATTGAAATGCCAGAATTTGATGCTGATGGTCGCCTTATCATCCATGAAGATGGTTACAAACCTAAAAAGGATAGAGTTGTTTCAAATGATGAGGCAGCTACAAGAAGCCGCACAGATGCTCGCTCTTTGCCAACATCGTCATCAAAATGTCAGAAAAAGCGACAGAAGACTTCAGATTCTGGTTGGGCCTACACTGGCAACGAGTATACCAGCAAAAAGGCTGGTGGTGATTTCAAGAAGAAGGACAAGCTGGAACCCTATGCATATTGGCCGCTTGATAGAAATTTGCTAAATCGGAGGAAGGAGAGGAGGGCTATCGCCCGGAAGGGTATGGTGAGGATAATGAAAGTTACAAAGAAGCTCGAAGGGAAGAACGTATCTGCTGCACTCTCTTTGAACAGAGCACCGTCGTTCAAAACTAAACAAAAGAAGGTTGGGAAGAGGTAATGCGGTTCATTGATTCGAGTGATAAGAATTGAGTTAATGTTCCATAATTTTGTTTAATGTTATACATTTATGAATTGTGATTCTTTTGTATCAGGTTGTGGTAGTTTGTTCAAAATTCCATGTTCGGTTGTATAATTTATAGTTTTGGCATTGCATTGCTAAATTATGAAATTGGATTCTCAAGTTTCTTTTGGTTAATTACTAAATCAATCATTTATTGAGACGAACAATTTTATTACGTATTGTGTACGGCAATTTACCGAAAGATGTAGGTAGAATTACGTATTTATTAAAAGGCAGATCATAATTTTATTTATATCAAATGGTGCACAACAAAAAATGAAATTCTTTTTTTACCTCTCCTGTTAATCTTCTCTTATCAATCATCATTTTTCAAATATTTAAGTCACATTTTTAACTAAAAATTATTTTATGATTAGGATGTATTTCCTCTCATTCTCTCTCTCCCTTCATTCATCTTATTGGTGTTATAAACATGAAGTGATCATGAACCTCTTTTGTTTATTATACCTTCTCGTGATATTTGATGGCATTGCAAAACAAGAGTTTCAAGAGAAGAGTTATAGGACAACAACGGTTAAGAACAACAACGTTGAAGAACAAATTTGTAGTAAGAGGAAAATTAGTAAAAGAAGGCAGTTAAAAATTTAACGATGTATATATAAATTTATTACTGTAAGATTGTCATGTAAAAAAAACATTACAGTTTGATAGCAAAGGGTGATGAAAAAATTGTGTTTATGGTTTCATTCGATGTCTGGGGAATAAATATTCAACAACACTTGTAAGATACTCCACTGATGCTCAATTTTAGTTAGACCTTGCTCATGCATGTTAGGTTGATATGGTAGGTATAAGGACGTTGGACCTAATATGCAATCATATCAAGTCCACTGTATTAGTTGATCAAAAATTTGGTTTGATACCATATGTACCTTCTCCTCGTTTACCCCTTCATATTGATTGAGAGTTTGCATAAATTCAACTACCCAACGTGGGCCTGATTGGTTGGTACCTCACTCGCTTTGTTCAACCGATCATAATCTAATTTTTTGATCTCGATATCTAAAACCTAAGACTATATCTCCGTTCAATAGACTAAAAACTTACTATGGATTGTGATTTGTGAATTAGTTTAGAATTTCAAATAGGCTAGGTTGAACACTTGATTTGAAGTCTACAACAAGAACATTGGAAATATCTAATTGAATTGTAATTTAACTTAAATATCTAAGTAATTTTTGACTTTAAAATAAATTGGTGATAGGTGTTATCCTCGGATATTAAAATTCGACAGGGCGTGTGTTGTTCATTGAATGGAAATCTATAAGATTGAAATGTTCCGTGCCAACTGGTACGAAGCAAGAACTTCATTTGTGGTGGTTAAAACCAAGATTTAGCACCATATCTTGCTTCTCCCCTCTCAAACCTTCCTAGGAAAAGTGAAAAAGAAATTCAAGTATCGTAGATTCATCAGTGGGTTTCGGTCAAAACTTACTGATTGACTTAGACTTCTCCAATTGAATCCATTTCAAGTGGTCTGAGTTTCTAGTCTTGCAAGAACTCTAACGGTGCTATGCATTACTTATTTAAAACTCTCTATAGGTAATCAACTGTTAGAAAAATGTTCAGCCTAATTGTAGGTTTGATATGGAATAATATCAGGCCCAAAGCAGGCCTGATATTATCTGATATTAAGTCCATGTTGGACCTGATATGATATCATATCAGGCTCAACGTGGGCCTGATTGGTTGACACCTCGCTCGTTTTGTTCAACCGATCACAATCCGATTTTTTGATCCCGATATCTAAAACCCACGACTATATCTCCGTTCTATAAACTAAAAACTTGCTACAGATTATGATTTGTGAATTAGTTTAGAATTTCAAATAGATTAGGTCGAACAATAGATATGAGATAATTTAAATTGGTGGTTGTTATTTTTATAAATTAAAATATGATAAGTTGTCAGTCATTATAAGAATAGAATATTACACTTATTTGAAATTACAAATATACAATTTATAATTTAAAATTTTTGTCAGTCATTATTTTATGGCCAAGCCTAAATCTATAAGCTCTCATTTCAGCTTGTATAAAGCCCGTTGATCACTGAAATATCAAACTCTCTGCATAGTACATCATAAAAAAAAAACACAATCTAACCTACATGAAAACAATATTAAACTTGTAAGAGTCTATTTTGCAGTAAAGATGATGTAACATAAATAAATATTTATGATTTATTTTGTATCGGCCTATTTACTTAATCGATTTAAACTCTCTTCCGAAGATAGGTGCTAAACTACGATGCTATATGTGATAGTATGACCAGTTTAGCTCCTTAAAAAATGACATCTACACATAAATGACATTAGCAATTAATACATATCCAATGCTTATTGTATTTATTTTAATCTATATACTATATTTTGTTTTCTTTAAATTTATTTATAATATTAATATATATATTAGTAATTTATTTTATATTTATTTTTACTATTTTGTTTAACGTTTAAATTTTTTATTTGTTATTTAATCTGTAACTTTTATTCTATATATTACTCTTTTTATATATCAAATTTTATTGTAGAATATTAACATGAACCAACTGTTGGTGCTAGGCTATTTGATTTTTTTTTAAAAAAAATGTCAACTCCTAGCAATTTTTTTTATTTAGAGATGTAAGATATGATGTGAAATTTTAGATCTCAGGATCAAAATCTTAGTTGTGATTAATGAACAAAGCGGCTAGGCCTGATATGTTAGAATATCAGACCCAACGTGGGTCTGATATTCTAGTATATCAGACCAACAATAAGACTGAGATGTTTCGTAACTTTTGATTACCTCTAGGGATCTTTAAATTAGTAATGGATAGTACTATTAGAGTCCTTGGATTACTAGAAACTCACAAGACTTGAAATGGGAGCGATAAGAGATGTGTAGGTGAGTAGGTCCATTAGTGGGTTTTGGTCAAAACCCACTGATGGCCCTACAGTACTTGGATTTCTCTAAAATCACCTTCCTTATGAAGGTTTGAGTTTGTAGAATCTATATATGGTGTTAAAAGTTAGTTTTAACCAATAAAAATGAAGCTCTTACTCCGTGCCAGTTGGCACGGAACATGTGCGCTTATTGGATTTCTTTAAATGAACATCATTAAATTTACAACAACACCAAGCACCACCATTTTATTTTTTACTGACAACTTAGTTAGAGGTTATAACGATATTGCACTACTATTAGCAATTTTCAATCATACGTCATAACCTTAAACCCCACTATTGGACCTGGCCTACTGAAATTTCTATACTTTTTCGCAATCCGTAGTGAGTTTATAGTTTATAGAAGGGAAAGATGGTGTCAAGTTTTAGATTTGTGGAGCAAGAATTTGGAAGTGATCGGCTGAACAAAGCGGCCATGATCCCAATCTATCAGGCCCAACGTGGGGCTAATATTCTAGCATATCAGGCCCAAAATTAGGCTAAGATGTTTCGTAACGTTCGATTACTTCTAAGGCTCTTTAAATTAGTAATGGATAGCACCGTTGGAGTCCTTAGAATACTAGAAACTCTTAAGACTTGTTATTGGCACGATAAAAGATGTGTAGGTCTATCAGTGGATTTTGGTCAAAATCCACTGATGACCCTACGATACTTGGATTTCTCTAAAATCACCTTCCCTATCAAGGTTTGAGTTTGTAGAGTCTATATATGGTGTCAAAACTTAGTTTTAACCAATAAAAATGAAGCTCTTGCTCCATGTTAGTTGGCACGGAACATGTGCACCTATTGGATTTCTTTAAATAAACACCATTAAATTTACAACAACACTAAACACCACTATTTTTTTTTACTGACAACTTAGTTAGAGGTTATAGCGATATTGCACTACTATTAGCAATTTCCAATCACACGCCATAGCCTTAAGCCCACTATTGGATTTGGCTTACTGGAATTTCTATAGTTTTTCACAATCCGTAGTGAGTTTATAGTTTATAGAAGGGAGAGATTGTGTCAAATTTTAGATTTGTGGAGCAACAATTTGGAAGTAATCGGTTGAACAAAGTGGCCAAGGTCCCAACATATCAGGCCCAACGTGGGCCTGATATTCTAGGATATCAAGCTCAAAATTAGGCTGAGATGTTTTATAACGTTCGATCACTTCTAAGGATCTTTAAATTAGTAATGGGTAACATCGTTGGAGTCCTTAGAATACTAGAAACTCACAAGACTTGAAATGGGAGCGATCAGAGATGTGTTGGTCCATCAGTGGGTTTTGGTCAAAACCCACTGATGGCCCTACGGTACTTAGATTTCTCTAAAATCACCTTCCCTATCAAGGTTTGAGTTTGTAGAATTTATATATAATGTCAAAACTTAGTTTTAACCAATAAAAATGAAGTTCTTGCTCCATGCTAGTTGGCACGGAACATGTGCACCTGAATTGCATTCTATTAGCAACAACCGCTGTCCTATTATATTTTTCAAGCAACCAACATAAATAAATATTAAGATTTTCAAACTATTTTATTTCAATAAACTACTACTTCGTGCTTAAAATTCACAGCTGTACTTGAGAATCTAAATGTTTGAGAAGTTGAATCCCAATTTTGAAATATATTGACCAATATACCACGGATATGCTGCATATCTTGTATGTCCAAGAAAATACTAAAGGGGGACTGTTTGATCATAGCTATGTCTCGATCATGTAAAATAACACATCCATGATGCCTTCCTTTCTTTGTGGATTTTTTTAAAAAAAACTATTAAAGTGACCTAACACGCTGTTCCAATGTAGTTTCTATCCAAACTGGTTCAGGCTTTGCGAATCCGATGGTTTTGAAGGTGATACCTTTACGGATAATTTAACAACAGAGGATGAAACACCCAACCCACTTCCTTTCGCCATTATGAATGGAGATAATTGGAAGAAACCCTAAACTTCACTGTAGAGACTGAACCAGTGTGGATTTTCGCCGCAAACCCTTGATGTCGCCTGACGGACATACGAAGACGCTTGCGTACTATTTCGTTGGGGGATGATCTCTCAACTAAAAATGTGTGAAAGTTTTTCACAATCGGAGAATTAGAAAAGTGTGAGGCTTGCACGCGTTGAGAGAGGGAGGGAGAAAGATGTTGACGCCATCATAATCCAAACCATCTGTTAAGACCCTTGGTGGTCGGCTAGGAGGGGGTGAATAGCCCCTGCACAAATCAAGACAAAAATAATCTTTCTCGAACTTATAACTTAATTAAAATAAACACTTGCATAAGAATGATAAAGAAACTAAAAGGCAAGAGACATCGAGAATTTACTTGGTTACAACCGGGGAGGTTGTTAATCCAAGGAAGTTAAAGTGCACTAAAAAATCTCCTTCAGGCGGAGAAGTCTCTTTACAGCAATGAACGCACATAAAAACGAAGCTAAACAAAAAAGTAAACGCACACAAGTGTTGTTTGAATATTTCTGGTTGTTGTTACCTTCTGGAAGCAAGACTGTTTATATACCCTTGCTCGGGGTGCCTGGAATGGGATAAAACCTTATCTCTGACGTAACGATCAAAGGCCACGTCGAAAGTGATAAAACTCGAGTTCCGGGCACTCGGACTAGGAAAGTCAACATAGTTGACTTTTTTTTCGTCCGGATCTTCTCCTCCGGTTCTGTTCGCCTCGGTTCGGGTCTTTCGCTCTGGCTCGGCCCGCTTGGGTGATTTCGGCCATCCGGAATAGGGCTCACTCGAACCCTACTTCAGGCCTTCTCCTCGAGCAAGCTTCCGCTCCGGCTTCTCGTCCCTCGAAATCGCCGCGTGCTTCATTCTTGTCCGCCAGTGTACTCTTCCACAACTTTTCGTCCCTTGGACAGCTGCGCCTTTTGCTTCTCGAGCAATCTTCCGCTCTGACTTCTCGTCCCTCGGAAATACCGCACGCTTCCTTCTCGTCCACCAGTATACTCTTCCGCAGCACCTCGTCCCTCAGATGTATTGAGCCCGTCGGCTCTCTCCCGTGCCGTTCTTCTCGCTAGCTGCATCTTTTGCTCGACATTCTGTGCTCTTAAGTTCCTGCACACTTAGACACAGGGTTAAAAACAATAGGACCTAACCTAACTTTCTTGATCACATCAAAACTACCTCGGGGTACCAACAATCTCCTCTTTTTTGATGTGAGCAATCCAAATTAAGTTAGGGTAAACTAACATAAAGTAAGAGAATGATTTTGCAATTAAAATGCAAAAAGTTGAAAAAAAATTTAAGCTACCTCCCTCTAGACTTAATCTTCCCTTCTCCCCCTTTGATTACATAAAAAATGGGGTACCAAAAAAATCTAAGGGTAACTTGTCAAAAAATAAGAAAGTTTTTAGTTTTAAGAGAGACTTTGATTTTCCAATATTTTTAAAAAACTTCTCAAGTATTTGAAAAACTTTGAAAATAATTTTGATATCACTTTAAAAAAATTTGCAACGTCAATATTTTTAGAAACTTTAAGTTTTGTAAAAAAAATTTCTTAAGCTAAACAAATTTGCAAGAAAAATATTTGAGTAATTTTGGAGAAATAATTTTGGAGAAATAATTTTGGTAAAGTAAAGCTGATACTTCCAATAAAAACTTTGATAGACAAATAATTTTAAAAGACTTTAAGTTTTAAAAAAATTTCTAAGTTAAAAAATTACAAAAAAATATTTGAGTAACTTTGACAACTATTTAAAGCATTATTTAATCATATTTAAATGCTTTTGTCAGTTAATTAATTAAATATTTTATTTCATTAATTGACTTCTAGGCTGTGGCGAAGCACTAGGCCTTCTTGGTTATTGGAGCAACAACCACTTTCTAAACAAAGCCTCTTAAGGAAATGAAACATTTAATTTTCTCGCTGAAAGCCCTAAGCCTAATTAAAGTTCAATTTATACAAAATTTGGGAACCCAATATAGGCTCCTTCCAACTGGATTAAATAAAAATTCCTTTGGGACATATTTTCTGGATAATTTTCTGATTTAACCCCTTCAAAATCTAAGATGCCAGCATAGTCTATTATAATTTTGGGTTTTAATACTTAAGCATGCACGATTTGTCAAGTCTTCTACTTGTACTTTCAATTTATCATTTTCTATTTTTAATTTATCATAATCTTATACTGGACAAGATTTATCTAAAATCAATTTCAATTCATTATTTTATTTTTCTAGCATGCAATAGGTTTTTGATAGCAATTTAATAAATTTTAACATCTGATCAAGTGGAAGAGATCATACCTGACTTACTTGGTGGATTCCGTTATCCGTAGCTCCCCCTGAACTGCTACTTTTTTCCAAAGACTCTCGCCCTTTATAGATGCTCATCTGGGATGAGCTTTCTGTGTCTTCAAGAAAGAATTCGGCTATAAGGGTTGTCTCGGTAATTTCCTCGGTCTCGAATTCTTCAGACGACGACTCGGTGTCTATCGAGGAGTTGGTTTCGCTTCAATTAGTTCTTCGTAGAGTTTCAAGAACTTTTCTCAAAGTTCTTTTGCACTTTGGTAGTTGCTGATTTTGTCAAGATCCTCTACCGATAGTACGCTTATTAAATGATATTCAACCTTACCGTTTGATGTAAAGTCGCCACGTTGCTTTTTCGTCCAGAGGTGTTTTTCGATTTTTTCTCCGTTTGTGTTCTTTGGTGCTTCATAAACGGAGAAGAAATCGAAAAACACCAACATAGTCCACGTTCTTCTCCGGATGGTCCGAGCGCCCCAGACTAAGAAGTCAATATAGTTGACTTTTTTCGTCCGGGTCTACTGCTCCGTTTCCGCTCGCCTTGGTCCAGGTCTTCCGCTCCGGCTCCGTTCACTTGGGTGATTTCAGCCATCTGGAATAGGGCTCACCCAAACCCAACTTTTGACCTTCTCCTCGAGCAAGATTCCGCTCAGGCTTCTCGCCCCTCGGAATCACCGCGTGCTTCCTTCTCGTTCGCCAACGTACTTTTCCACAGCTTTTCATCCCTCGGACAACTGCGTCTTTTGCTCCTCGAGCAATCTTCCACTCTGGTTTCTCGTCCCTCGGAAACACCACACGCTCCCTTCTCGTCCGCCGGTGTACTCTTCCGCATCACCTCGTCCCTCAAACGCACTATCTCCCGTTCCATCTTTCTCGCTAGCTGTGTCTTTTGCTCGACATCCTATGCTCCTAAGTTTCTGCATACTTAGACACAGGGTTAAACACAACAGAATCTAACCTAACTTGTTTGATCACTTCAAAACTATCTTTGGGTTCCAACACCATCAACGAAATTTTTAAATCTAAACAATTCAAGTCCGATGTCTTGAAAAATAGGGTAGCAAAAGATGATGTTAACAACAGGGGATATAAAAATACTTTTGTATTTATTAATATTTTTTTATAATTATAAAATCATAATACGTGTTTTGATAAATATTTGCATGTTGATCACTTTTGTATGTTTATTCCACCACATTTGATCCATATGCCCTTTTTTAAAGCATATAAATTGTTTCTAGACAAATTCATTTGTCATCTTATTTTTTTTACTATTGTTTATCTTGACACTAAATCTGATTTTTCGTATATATTGGTTATAGAATGAAAATGTCTCCTCTAGTGATGAGAATTTCATTTCAATTTTTAACTTTTGATCATTTACAACTTAGGGAATGTATAACTAACTTTATCATCATTTTCTTCCATTGTTGGGAATGCCAAATTCAGATGAAATGAAGCTCTGCCTATCACCATATAGCCACAAAACACTCTAAATTAAAAAGACATAAAACAATATTCCCATGTGGCAACAATCTAACATCACATTATATCCTCTGAAAAAATGAGATGCCTACACTAGAGTCTTGGGATGTAATGCAACCGTATCAATGCTATTATTGTTAACTTTCAACCGGTCAATGTAATAAGCTTCAAAAGAAAACCTCTCCTACAATCTGTTGCATGGCACTATACTATTATACTATTAGAGGCATTGAAAATATAAATAAATAGAAGAGAAAATAACTGTGAGTTGTGAAAGATCATAGTGTAAGTATACATTCATTTTGAGAGAAACAGATCAAATATGCTAATAGCGGTAAAACATTTATCACAAAAATGATATCCATGAATCATGGGAAGTTGATTGTTGGGTCTTTTGAAAACATTGGATTAAGCTGTTGAAATAGTTTAGAGACCTACTTTATAAATATTCGAATTGTGGACTATGAAGATTAAATCTGAAACTTTTGTGAAATTATTTTATAAAAAAATTCCCAAACAAAAAATGCTACAACTATCAAGAGAATACTTTATCACTTTACTGTTATACCTTATAACTTAATTTACCACATCTCACAGGGAAGGAAGGAGATGAAGTAATTCTACAGCATGATATATATTATTAAAAGCCTTTAAAACTTACAGTGATCTCCCATAGATCCGCAATCGACGATGGCAAAACTTATTGTCGGAAAATTGATCACAGGATCGGAAAGCTCTCCACAATTCTACGAACCAAATCTCACCGCCTCAGATGTTCTCCTTCTCTCTTTCTAATATTTTCTCAAAAAACTGCCGAATGATCCTTGGACGCACCTCTTATAAAGGGAAATAACCCAGGGGTAGAATGAACTTTTCCATTAAGAGTAGTGGGGAACGTGGGCATGCTCCCACTTTTCCCATTTCCTACATTTCCCACTCGTCCAAGGTAAGTCACTAAGACTAGTTCATTCAACTAAGTCACAAAGACTAGGTCACACAGACTATTTGAGAGTTTAGACACAAAGACCATAATAAAACATCCAATCTATACTTAGAGAAAATAGTTCCTGCGACAGCAAGCACACTGAGCGATAGTTGCTAAAAAAATTGTTACATCTTACATAGTCGCTCTCTGAGCAATTGATGATAACAAAGTTGTTACACTTTACTTAACCACTCAAATAAATTAGAAACACACTCTACATGGCACATAGCCTCATTCATGGTGGCACATAACCTTTATCCAGGATCCATTCAATCTCTGAGTGACATACAACCATTATCTTGGAGATATCTATGTCTTGTTATTTACCCAGATTAAATAATCTTCATTTACATCAATATGAATATCTCTAATCCCTTATAATGACCATTATGTTAAGAGCATGTTCTATATCCAATATTCACATTCATTTCTATACATAACAGAAATGGGTCAACCAGTGAATACCATCTAATGATGTAAATATATTTAATCTTCCTTTTTAGTTAGAATCTATTCATACTAATTAGTCGCTTTCCTAGTTATGTTCCATAGATCGAATCATACATAGCCATAGAATACACGCTAAAGTAGCAGACACTGATTAAAATTTCAAGTAAACAGCTAAATAGTCACTAAGACAAAAACTGAGATTAACTTATAATCTCAAAGGTCTCATATAGTAGAGAAACAACGATTCATTCTCCTATTACCTTTATTGTCGCAATAGCATATGTGGTATGGATTATATATTACGATGTTATTCTCTTTACTAAAAAGAGCACATGTTGTGTTCAAATTTAACATCGTATAGATTTTAATCTAGACATACCTGATGTTTAATCCTGAATTCAACATATGAATTCTAATCTGACCTTCAACAGGTTCAGTAAATAGTGGGTTCATTTACTTTGATCATTATTAACACATAAATGATCTCATCTTGATACAATTATCAAGGCGACCTCAACTTATAGATCTGTCTCTAATTTCAGCTACATAAGCTATTCCATAAGTAATGGTCTTACCCCTATTTATACTTAACAAACAGAGATGATTGTCTACGTGAGTGGATCTATCTCCACCTGCTAACATGCTCACCGAGATCTTATATGAATGTAACAAATACAACATATATACTGAATAAATTATGGTAAATGACACAATCAAATTACAAAGTCTTATTGTTATTTCAATATTGTTACATTCTACGAAGTCCCAAAGACTTTACATATTCTTTAAATAACTCTTTAGTCATTGGCTTAGTAAAATGATATGTAAGCATAGCTCGTGTAGGGACATACTCAAGAATTACTTTTCTTTTAGTCATAATATCCCTCACGAAATTATATTTAATTTCTATATGTTTGCCTTTGTTGTGATATTTGGGATCCTTGGAAAAAGCTATTGCAGTTTGACTGTCACAGTAGACAGTTACTGGACTCCCACTATCCTCAGTAATTTTCAAATGCTTCAGGAACTTTCTCAACCAGACTGCTTCTTGCATAACCACTGAACATGCCACATATTCAACTTTCATTATCGATAAAGCTACACAAGCTTGTTTCTTGCTGTTCCAAGAGATGACGCCACCATTCAGGAAGAATGCATAGCCTGATGTGGATTTTCTATCATCCAGGTCCCTAGCCCAATCTACATCTGAATAACCTTTTATACTCATATATGATCCTTGAAAACAGAGACAATAATCTGTTGTCGCCTTCAAATATCTGAATATCCTTTTTACCGTCTTCCAGTGTCTCAGTCCTGGGTTTGACGGGAAGCGACTGACCAAGCCCACAACATAACTGATATCAGGATGTGTACACAACATAGTGTACATCAAACTACCAATAGCACTGGTATATGGTTTTTTATTCATCTCAGCTATTTCCTCTGGAGTTTTAGGACACATAGTCTTGCTCAAACAGTACTTTTCACAATAGGTGTATGTTCTATGTTGCAATTTGACATGTTAAAATGATGTAACATCTTATTTATTTAAGACTCTTATGACAGACCCAAAAGTCTTTTAGAACGATCTCTTATGATCTTCACTCTTAAGATGTATTCAGCTTCTCCCATATCTGTTGTATCAAATTGTGATGACATCCACTTCTTGACTTCATTCACATATCCTATGTCATTTTCAGCTATCAACATATCATCAACATATAATGATAAAATGACATACTTTCCTTTTTCTCTTTTCAGGAAAATACAATGATCCTCATTGATCATCTCGAAACCATAAGATAAAATGACTTTGTTAAATCTTATGTTCCATTGTTTTGACGCTTGATTTAACCTATATATAGACTTTCTAAGTTTACATACTTTCTGCTCTTGGTTTTCAGTAATGAAACCTTCTGGCTGAAGCATATAAATTTCTTTGTCAAGATCACCATTTAGGAAAGCAGTTTTTATATCCATTTGATGTAATTCCAAGTCATAATGTACACAAAGGCCAAAATAACTCGTATTAACACAAATTTTACTACGGGAGAAAATGTCTCTTTAAAGTCAATACACTCCATTTGGGTATATCCTTTTGCAACTAAACGAACTTTGTATCTGTTAATCGATCCATCAGTTTTTCTCTTTATTTTGAGAATCCACTTATTCCCAATAGCTCTTCGGCCCGGAGGAAGATCGACTAAGTCTCAAATATGATTCTGAATCATGGACTCCATCTCTTCAACTATTGCAGCTTTCTATTTTTCTCTAACTCTACATCCCAATGCTTCCTCAATGGATTGAGGTTCGTCGTCGTCAATTAGAAGTGTAACCAATACCTCATTCTCAATATCAAACCTCTTCTTAGGTTTAATCTTACGAACACTTCTTCGTAAGTTGGGCTGTTGAGAAATCAACTCATGACTTGACATATCACTCCCACTTGGTTGACTAGACTCAGGTATCCCTTTTGACATATCTCTTGTTGATAATATCTCATCCTCCTCAAATAGAGGAATATTTTTATCAACATCGCCTATGATTGGGAACTCTGTTTCGAGAAAAGTCGCATCTCTCAAGTCCATTTCGGAGATGGTTCCATCTAGTTGCTCACCTATGAAAACATAACCTTTGGAGGTCTCATGATATCTTATAAAGATGCATGTCTTACCCTACCCCTAGGTCCCAGTTTTCTATATTTGTGAGAACTATCATTAACATAATCAGCTGACCCTCAGAGCCTCAGATTACTTAAATCTGATTTTCTGTTTGTCCAACGTTCATATGGGATAGATAAAACTGACTTTGAATGCACTTTGTTAAGTATATAGGCTACAGTTAATAATGCATCTTCTCAATAGGAAATTGACAAAAGATAATACGTTCGCCGTAACAATTCGTACTTCACTCTGAAGTGGACTTTAGGTGATGGATGAGATGTATAATCTAACCAATCTACTTTCTCAATAGATACATGAGATACAGAACTTTAGAGACCGACTTATTATTACATGTCCTGAAATGAAATCCAACCAACTGAAATCGATAAGATCATTCGACTTGAGTTTATGATTAAAAAAAAATTAATATTCCAGAGGACACTGGTTATGAAGATTTGGCTATTCTAATCTTAAGTAATCTTTATTTCCATATTTCTATATAGAATAGCCAGCGAACCTTAACAAGTTAAGAAATAGTGAAAGATATAAATTAATATTCATGTTGCCCAACTACTACACGGGAGAAAATAAAACCTGGTCCTAAATAACACATAAATTTTGCTTCTTGTTTATGTAAGTAACTAGATCAAGATCTGGATGTAAAAGTATCAACCGAACTAGACCTTGAGCCTCGTACGGAACGGGTTGGGCCAACCCAGCATTAGTGAGCTCGTCATTAACCTCACTAGATGTGGGCCAGGCTGAGCACTGACCGAACCCGCCAACACGATGCATGTGCTGGCCTGACGCTGTTGTACTTGACTTGGCCCGTTGCAATTTGTGTTAGGCCCTCGTCTCTCTCCTAGGCGGCTAGGCCCTACCGCAGTCAAATCACCGTTAATAATCCCTTTAGCATAATATGACATGGGCATCTCTACTTGTAACCGCGGTTAATTCCTTTAAGATAATAAGAACATGGTATTTATACTATTGGCACCAATTAACTACTAACAACCAATGACTTTCTTCACGAGTTAGAAACGAGATACGTACGTGGTCAAGCTGGATTAGCCTAATAATTACTAATTATCCTCATAATTATTTATTAGTTTAACTATGTTAGATTATTAAAACTTAGGACATCCATAGTGGTTAGAGACCATTGAGAGCTTCTTCTTCATTGTTACATCTGTGTCATACCAAAAATTTAAACTCACACCCCTCTCTACTATCAAAAAATCTCTCAGCAACTTCTTTCCCACACTTTTCATTATATATATTTCATTATCTCTTCTTCATATTATATTTTATATAATTAAATTTTAATAAAATTTAAATTCATAAATTATTAACATAAAATAACTTTCATGATTAAAAAAATTACATAAATATCACAATACATATATCGCAATTAATAAATTATTTTTCCACTTATTACAAATATAGCGTGCCTAGATATACTACTCAACTAAGTCGGCTCGAAGTTAATGATGTAGTTGATTATCACGTAGCTCGTAATTTCTATGGATGTATGCTTGGAATTTTTGAGTGGAGCCTTGAAATATTTGTGATTGAGGATCTCCTTCATTATCCGACTAATTAACTACTGCATCTCCCTCATTCACAATAATCATATTGTGCAAAATAATACAGGTATACATGATGTCCTTCAAATTATCCTTGTACCAAAATCGTCCTGGACCTCTTATCATTGCCCATCGTGATTGGAGCACCCCAAATGCCCTCTCGACATCCTTTTTCGTGGTCTCCTGTCGTTTCTTAAATATTTTTCTCTTGGGACATGGAAAGCTCTTGACAAAAGTAGCCCATTTTGGATAGATCTCATTGGTCAGATAGTATCCTTTTGTATATTGTGTATTATTAATCGTAAAATTAACCTCGGGTGCATTCTCTTATAAGACGTCGTTGAATAACGGTGATTCGTTAAGCGCATTGATATCATTATGTGACCTTGCAATCCCAAAAAAGGCATGTCATATCCACAAGTCCGAAGATGCAATGACTTCAAGCACAATTGTTGGGACGCCATGATCTCTTAAAGTAAACTGACATTTACAAGCGACGGGGCAATTTTTTCATTGCCAATACATACAATCAAGACTGCCAAACATGCCAGGGAAACCATGTCTCTGCTCATGCATTTCAAGCAAGTGTTGGATATTAGCAGCATTAGGTTTTCTTAAATATTAGGCCCCGAACACTTCAATTATACATCGACAAAAGTTGAATAAACATTGGATGACAGTTGTTTCAGTAATCCGTAGATACTCATCATAATGATCAGCAGAGACTCCATACGCTAATTGACGAATAGTCGCTGTGCATTTCTGAAGTGGTGACAAACCTTTTTTCCCTGCTGCATCGACCTTCCATTGAAAATATTCGGAATGATTTTTCACGGCATCAACTATACGAAGGAATAACTCTTTTTGCATTCGAAATCGACGTCGAAATATGTCATTAGGATATATCGGATCATCAGAAAAGTAATCATTGAAAAGACGAGCATGCCCAACTTCACGATCTCCATTCAAATACCTTCTCCTCTGTATTTTACCAGAAGAACTTTGAGCTCTTTGACGTACGTACCGTTTGTCGCTGCTGATACAGTTGGAGCATTCTTTGTTCATCTATATTTATTTCTCTAGAATTCATGAAACATAGATCGATCTGGATTTTGAGTCATTTGAAATAAATCAAGATATTTTTGTGGTTGAAAAATATAGAGAGTTGAGGAAAGAAATCGAAAGCGAAGATAACAATGAGATGAATAAAAAAAATATGAAATCTTAGCCGTTGTTCAACGACATAGCACACGAAGAATATATTAAAATTCTAACCGTCGTTTTTTTTTAAAATTATTAAAAATAAATAAAAACACGAAGAAACGGCTCCGTAGCCACGGAGCCGCTTCTTCGTGTAAAGAGAAAAACCTCCCTCCATTATGAGAGGAAAGTTTTTCCCTCCCGCCAACTCACAATGAAAACTCTCACACTATGGATGCTCTTAAAGGACTCGCTCAACTGCCTAATCTCCATTGAACCGTTTTTGTGATTACTACTGCCCGATCGCCTTTTTTTTTTTTTTTTTTTTTTTTTTTACTTTAATAAAAATGCTATGGCCGTTTTTGAAATAAATACAAACAAGAGTGTTCTTAATAAAAGTATTCATCATTTTTAATAAGCAAGCTGACGTTAGTTTTCTCCCTTCTCCAGTTCTCCTCTTCCACAGCCAACGCCATACACGTTCCTCCGCCACCGCCCCTTCAGTGCCATCGCCGGAGAATATCTTCATCAGTTCCTTTCTATCACAACGATCATGGTCGGATACTTCAGTGCTTCCTTGGGATGGTGGGATACTTGTATCCTAAAGAGCAATGATATGCATAAGGAAAAAAACTCAATGAAAACCTCAAGGATAGACACATAAAGTCATGACCCACAATTTCATTTTTTGTGGGCTCCATCATTTTATGTGTCTATCCTTGAAGTTTTCATTGAATTTTTTTCCTTATGCATATCATTTTTCTATCCCAAATTAATAGTTTGCTGGGCGATTCAGTCGATGCGGACCAAGAAGACAGAAAGAATCCTCCATCTCATCTCATGTTTTCGATATGCATGGGTATGATGGGACTTGCATTAGAAGTTCTCATGTAAATGAGGTTGCTGTCGGCGACTGTAACACAACGTTCAAATCTGCAATGCCGCCTGATTCACTGACCATTTCTACTTCCATCGAGAGGGACTACTTCACGGATTTGCCCTCTTTTCCCCCACCTCTTTCAGATGCCCTATCGGTTTCTGATACATGGCACTCCAATGTTTCTTCTTTTATGAAACAAGAGAATTTACTTGGCATTGGATTTCAAGGTGCAGAATGTGAAGGCGATATTTTGAACGGAACGTGTTTGGAGAGTGTTGCCACTGGACTTCTAGATCCAACAGTACGTTGGAATTTGGAACTTCTTGAGTGTTTGATATTACCTAACGTAGATTTTGATAATATCTAATTGATGCTCGCTGCAGGATAATGTAGATTCTCAGGGTCCAATTTTCCCTTATTTTTCTTCCGAGGAAGAGATAAATTTGACTGCCGAAACTTTGCAACCTCCAAAGGTAAACTACATTAAAAAAAAAGTATCTCTATTAGGTTTGTTAGATAAGTTGATTAATTGTAAATAAGAAACCGCAGGATGAAAATAAGATGAATAATGTCTATCCATCGCCTTTTCCTAGTGGAGAAACAGGATCAAGCAGGACGACTGGAATGGTATTGCTGAGCTCTTTGTTCTATTTCTTTATGTTTTCCTTGTTTGCTTATTCACTACTAATCATCCTATTGTCACACAAATTGGATATCAGGTTTCTAGTTCTCAATCGTCTCTACAAATCAATGCTACTACCAATGGTTGCAGTGTAGCTGCTATGAAGCCGCGAACGAGAGCAAGGCGCGGCCAGGCAACTGATCCTCGTAGCATTGCAGAAAGAGTACGTGGTCTTTCTTCTGCTGTGGTATAAATTACATCTAGATTTTCCACTGAATTATATCGCTTTAACTAAATACAGCTTCGAAGAGAGAATTACAGATAGGCTGAGGAACTTGCAGGAGCTCATCCCAAACTCTAAGAAGGTATTTCTTTTATATAAAGATATATATTTCCTCAGTTATTAAATCTTGGTTTAGCATCCATGTAGACCTCGATCAGAGAATTGGTGTTTGCTAAAACTGAATCTTCCACCATTTCATGCAGACTGATAAAGCCTCAATGCTTGATGAAATCATTGACTATGTCAAATTCTTACAACTGCAAGTCAAGGTGCCTTGGCTTTTCTGCAGACAATTTATTATGATTCTTGATTCTATTTGACTATATCTTTGATACTTTTGAAGGTTCTAAGCATGAGCAGGCTAAAAGCAGTCTTTCCTCTACTAACAGATGCCCAAGATGAGGTACTTTTTAAACTCCTAACCTTGTTTTTCTCTCATGAATTACTATATCGCAAAGAGAAAGCCACATGCTAATGAAAAGTCACATCGAGCAAGACGCGTGAATTAGCAACATTATGGCAGCCTTCTCTTGCTGCTTTAAAAATTTACCTATAAATCTCTTTTCTTTCAGGGCTCTGGTACCCTATTCATACCATCCCCAGAGGAAGCACTAAATC
Source organism: Zingiber officinale (assembly GCF_018446385.1). Classification (NCBI taxonomy): domain Eukaryota; kingdom Viridiplantae; phylum Streptophyta; class Magnoliopsida; order Zingiberales; family Zingiberaceae; genus Zingiber; species Zingiber officinale. The sequence goes on from NC_055996.1 coordinate 119,010,691, forward strand.
TATCTGACTCAGACAACAATCTAACCTTTGAGCAAGAAGTAGTGAAACTCATGGAAACAAATGTTACTGCTGCCATGCAGTACCTTGAAGATAAAGGCCTCAGCCTCATGCAGATTGCTCTGGTTGCGGCAATCTCAAACCAGAAAGGCTCCTCCAGTGTGACCTGTGGAGCAATCTCCTCTTAGAGCAGCCAAGGACCAAGTAGGTGGGAGGCAAAAGTCACCATCTGACCTGTTCATTTTTCATTGTTGTTGTTTTGGTTCAGTTAGCGTGACCAGCTCAGTAAGAGTAGGTTTTTAGAGTTGACTTTTACCATAGTCGTTTAGTAGGATGTATAGGTGCATGATCTTCTTACTTGTACTCTAATATGTCCAGGTGTATTAACATACTAGTTCATGTTGTTTGTTAAATAGAGGGGTTTTGTCCAGGTGAAGTTATAACTAGCATGACGAAATGGGATTCAAGTTTCCTTTGAGGTATATAGAAAAAGAAAAACTCTTTTTATTATTTCTTGCACCGGAAAAAGTATCGACTGGACCCTTTACATGAATTAGAAACAATTCCAGCTGAAAACTTGTGCAACTCAGCTAAGGAATAGTCAATACCTGTGCCACCATATAAGCTGATGAGTCTGTTGATACATTGTGGGAATGATGTCTTCTTCCCAGCTGTTACATGTTCTCGACAATGAATAGATATATGTTTTGCAGCAAATTGATAATATTAATACTTTCCAGTGACGGACCCTGTCAATTCACAATATTGATATACAAGAAGATAGATTACTGGAACTGATATGCCAAAACATGAATCTCATCTAGCACCTCTAAAGATATGTTAATATGTGCCAGTTCAGCATCATGAAACAAAGTTAACTATAACACACTAAATTAAATTTCAAATACGAGATTACATGGCAATAACAGATTGAGCATTTTCATATAGACGCCATAATTATAGGAATTAGAAACACAACTCCTCAGAGGGGCATTTTCTGATTACTAAGTAGGTGCAATGTGGATATGGAATTAGTTTACTGAATCTAAAGCTCACAAAATTCACCACTTAGCCACTTCTTCCGCGTTGAATAGATCTCAATGCTGTCTCATCTCAGTACTACCCAACAACACTCGCATCGTTACACCTCATCCACCTTGTTAGTGTGTTGATGATCCCTGACGCCCTTGCGTCAAGTCAACACTGAGCCACAATTTCTACTCAGTGAGCTCCATCTTCGCGACTTCTCTCTCTAATCAAAACCCAACCCGGGATTAAATCAGTTAGATCCCAGACAGAGTTATTGTAGCAAACATAAAACAAAAGGAAAAACAAAGAGAATAAGAAAATCCTTTTCCTCTTAGATTTTATCTAAGGGCTCATGAAGAAGATTCAACTTGTTCGAGGACTTCATACTTTAAATTCCGCAGCAAAAAACCTTGCATCAACTGAGTAACTTGAAAATTTCATTGCTTCAAGATTTTTAACTTTTCCCTAATAGCTTGCCAAATTATAGTCAAGAGCCACAGAGAGTTTGATCCATTGTGCTAGCCAAGGCATGTTAGATAAACAATATATTGTAATGTAGATATAATAGTAAGTTTAACATGTGTGAACCACCTTAGAGATTGACCAAGGCATATCAAATAAGATGTCATAGTGAACTTTAATTGTGGAAGATCAACAACAATGAGTTTTGAATCAATCAGGAAATATACAATTAAAATGATATGGACAAGAACCCAAATGTACAAAAGACAAACAAAGTTATTTTTTAAAAAAGAAAAACAACAAAACCAGTAAGATATATTGGTGGAAAACATAATGAATCCATGAATGGGTTAATTAAATTTATTATTGATGCACTGGGAGGTTCATCCAATAGTTTTGATATATATTAGAAAATGAAGCTCCAATATATTTGTCCACTATAACACAAACGCCAATTGCAGTTCAAAATTGAAAGCTGACCTGCTAAAGTGAAATGGTACGCCGGTAAAGCACTTCGACATCACTGTCATCCTCTTCCTCTGAAACCAATTGGCTTCCTGGCATCTCTAATTTTCCACCCATAATAAAAGAAGGCCCTGGTACATCTGCTTCGATATAATCCCCTTGCAACCTCTCCTCAAACCTCTTATCACTACAATTCAGTAACCAATCTAGACTACACCTGATTCCTTTATTTGCAAGCTTCTGGTATCTAGGCTTAATTCGTGATTCTAGGCTGTAGGTGAAATATTCCGGGAAACCAAACAGCTCCTCCATAGGCCGCTTCATCTCGCTCTTGAAGTAATAGTAACTGTTCTTCATGAGCCCGACCTGACAAGCGAGAACCTGAGGGCACTTGATGATCATTTTTGCAATAGCTTCATCAGAGAAGGCACGGCCTCGTAAGAATTCCACAGGTTTCAAGATCACATTTTGCTGGAGGCTTACAATTTGAGGCATCTTCTCAACCACCCGAGCAAACCCGTCGGGATCAATTCTCAGCTTCAAGTTGAAGAAGTACTGTTGCTTCGAGAGCTTGGCTTTAAGGGGCAGTCCAATAATCTGAGGGAATTGAGCAATGACTGATGGAAGGAGCTCCCTGTGCACACCGAAGCTCAAAAGAGTGTCCACATTGGGTTTGATCGTCTCCTCCAGATCGTATCCGAGGATGTAGGGTCGCTTCTCAAGCATTCGAGCGAGGATCTGCTTGTTGATACCGAGCGAGATCAAGTACTCGACGAGGGGCTTGATGGTAGTGCCAACGCGCATGCCAAGGAGGAAAGGGAATTGGGTGACCATGGGACCGATGTCCCTGGGGCAGACGCCAATGCTCACGAGGTATGCAACGGAGGTGCTCATGGTTCCCTCAGGCTTGAATGCTAGTAGCTCCGGGTATCGCTGGAGGACGTAGGGGATGTCATAGCGCTCGACGTCGAGGCCTCGGAGGCACTTGACGACGGGGACAAGCTCGACGACAATGCTGGCATGGAGGGCCTGCGGATAAGCGCGGACGAAATCACCGAGGCGAGCACGGGGGATGCCGAGCTTCTCGAGGTAGCCGAGCACGGGGATAATGTTCTTGCGGACGCTGCAGCCGAGGACGAGTGGGTAGGCGTTGAGGTCATCAATGGATAAGCCGAGGCGAGTAAGGAACTCGACGCGCTCGCGCATGACCTCGACAGTGGAAGGGAGCTCGAGGTCAGCGAGTTCGTCGGGGACGATGCCGAGGGACTTGAGGTAGTCGGAGATGATGACGCGGGAAACGAGGCGCTCCTTGCGGCCTTGGACGACGCCCCAGGTCACTGACGGAAGCTGGTACTCGGGGAACTTGGAGGCGTCGGAGGAGGAAGGGGAGCTCTTCTTCTCCAGCACCGTGGAGTAGAAGCGGCGTTCGGCCGCGAAGGAGTCTCCGATCGCCGAATCAGCATGATGGATTGGGGCCGGAATAAGGAAGAGATAGGCGGAGAAAGACGGCAGCTTTCGCCGGAGCACAAGATTCATGGAGGAGGAGGCGATAGGGATGGAGACGTAGGGTTTTGCGCAGCTGAAGAGTTGGTTTATCAGTGGGCCACTTAAAGGGCTTATAAATGGGCCTAATGTAAGTTATTAGGCTGTTACTTTATACAATTTAGGCTTTATTATAAATGTTATTTTATTACCCTGTCAGATGAATTCCCACCATTTTGCTATAATAATTTTATGGGTAATACTAAATAGTCAGAATCTGACCAGCTAAAATTCATGCATGTGTGCATATACAAAGATATTTTAGTAATATCATATGCATATATTAATTACATGTATGTACATGTATATATTATGATTGGACGATAGAAAATTATAGCTGACCAGATTTTGATCAATAAAATTTACTCTAATTTTATTACCGTATCGTTTTGTTTCTCTCAGTTTATTGTTTGAATAAATGCACTTGTTCCGGACCGTGCAGTAGTAGTAGGATGTCTTCTTACTTTTTGTCGATATTCAAGGATGTTCCAGCTTCAATAAATTAACGGTGGATTATTTACTGTGAGTGATTTTCAATTTATGAGTTATAAGATCATTTATTTAGAAACTCATGTTATCTTCTCTAATTATATATGAGATGGCACTGATTTCTACGTACTAGTACCAAGATAATATTGATCAGTAGAAATCAGTCTCAAAATGATGTTACCATTAAATCAGCACTATTAATTTTCATACTGATTTTAAAATCAACACTAAAGTGTCAACTCTAACATGCTAGTATTGGTCAACAAATTGGAGTTGTTCTTTACAAACTAACTCTAAGATTGGAACTGTTCTTTGTATAAATCACTATCAAGATGATATTAATTTTTATAAACTAGCACTAAGATAAGTGATATTGAATCTTGATGATTAGCTTCTACGAATCAATATTTAGATGATACGGATTTATAGAAATTAATATCATGTTACATGTAAAAGAGATTGTTCCAGTACACGAGAAAGGAATTAAAAAGTTTAGATTTAAATTTTAACGATTTCCCTTCATGTGTCCATGTCGGATGTGATCCACTGGAACTCACATAAAGACTGTTACATAAGGATATAAACGAATCGAATCGAGTTGAATAGTATTATGCTTGAGCTCGGTTCGTTTAAGTTATATTTGGACTCGAGCTCGAATCGAACTTTTATCACAAGACTCGAGCTCGACTCATTTTAGAATTATTAAGCTCGCGAACAGTTCGAGCTCGGCTCATTATTAGCTCGATTATCAAAGTTAACGAGCCTAACTCGTTAAACGAGCTTGGGCTCATTTTCGAACTCATTTAGAGCTCGTTTTTTTGCTCGTTTTAGAATTCATTTTTTGGCTCATTTTAAAGTTCATTTTAAGGCTTGTTTTAGAGCTCGTTTTTTTGGCTCGGTTTAAGGCTCGTTTTTTTTGCTTGTGAGTCTGTAAACGAACATGTTCGCGAGCTTACGAGCCGAATATCCTTAAACTCGAGCTCGGTTCGATAAAACTATTGAGCTCGAAATCGAGCTCTGCTCGATAAGATAAACGAATAAACTCGAACGAGCTTTTTACCGAATCGAACTCCGAATAACTCACGAATCATTTGATTCATTTACATCCCTACTGTTACATTGACTATCAGCACCCTATCTGTCCGTGCACGCTCAGAGTAATATTTTATATAATTTTTTAGACTTTTTATTATTATGATTAGATGTATTTTTAGAATGGACTTATAATATTAAATATAATTTTGGAGCACAATTTCTTGGATCATAAAATAGGATCTAGAAAATGGACGACTCTATTTATTAATGGACCCTATCTGTTATATAAATAGGTCCATAAAATTTTACCAATGACACTTGATTAAAAAGTGGACTACGGTATGGATCAGAGAATTCTATCCTATAATTTTGAGGTGCTCATGTGTATAAAATGATATCTTAATTAGTTAATTTAATGTTGTTAACGTTACCTTCGATATCGTATTAGATCAATTATTTTGAAATTTCGATAAAAAAAATGAAATGATTTAATGGTTTAAGAGGTGCAAAATTTAGTATTCTATAAAAAGAGAGGCCAATTAGAAATTTTACACATTTTATAGACATTAATTTAGAGGAATATATCAATGAACTCTAGAACAGTCCACTGTTGTAGGGAATCGAGGTGGACGACAGCCACGTGTCGGTGGTGGTGAAGTTATAGAGAGTAAAGTTGCAGGCGTCCATAGCGCTCATCAAACTGAAGCCCGGCCACTTCACCCGGCCGCCGGTGGTGGCTCCCGGCCCGTAGTTACGGAACTCGCCGTAGTAGAGCGTGTCGAGCGCGAATCCCCCGGTCCACTCGAGCCACCCCGCCGGATCCACCGCTGCGTCGATGAACGACTGCATCACCACCGTGCGCGAGTACGCCTTCCACGGCCGACCGAGGAAGGTTTTGGCGGCACCGCGGCTGATCTCCGGGGTGGCGCGCACCGTGCAGTTGTGGATGGAGATCCCGGTTGCCTGCTCCGGCATGGTGCGCCCCTGCGCCGTCACCACGTTCGACTGCCCTGGCAGAGGGCGGCGCGCGTAGAGGTTGCAGTTCTGGAAGACGGCGGCGGCGTTACCGAAGATGAAGTCGACGGTGCCGTAGACGTCGCAGTCGCGGTAGAACTGCCGGAGCGTGTGCACGTATAGTGTGTCCTGGTACCCCACGAAGCTGCAGCGGTAGAAGATGGAGAGGTCGGCGCTGTTACGTACTGCCACCGCCTGGTACTTCGCCGGCCCCGCCGTGTTCTCGAACGTGATTCCTACGGCGATGAACCGCTCCCCGTTCACCGCTGCAACCACAATCACCGTCGCAATTGATCACTCATTCGAAATTCAACAAAATCTCATCTTTATATCAAAAAAAAAAAAATTATTGCGATTGCATCTTTATATCGGGAAAAGCACCAAAATTGCAACTTGATCAGGAAACCGATCGATTCTCACCGAATGTGGCGGAATTGAAGGTCGTCCATCCGTCGCCGACGCTGTGATTCGATGTGATGACCGTCCGATTGATTCCTGCTCCGATTAAGATTAGGTTCCGCTTATTCGCCGGCACGATGACATTCTCACGGTAAACGCCTTCGCTTACGTAGACGGCAAAGTAGCCAGCAACGGCTGCAGCGGTGTCGTTGGGGGCGAAAGCCACAGCCTCGGAGACGGTCGTGAAGTCTCCTTTCCCATCTTGGAATACCTTCACTCCAGGAGACTCGGAGAGCCTCACCGGAACCATCTGGCTGAGCTCTTCCACAAGGCTCCTCCCGGGCGTAGACGGAGAAGAAACCGGCACAGGCGAACTTGGACCAATGGAAGACGACGGTCCTGATCGTGTTGAAAGAAAAAGAGAGAGTATACAATTAGTAAAATCATCACATCACCGAATCAAAGAGTCATCCAAGATTATAGCTTGAGATCGTATGCAAGTGTCTGCGGTCCTCAAGATCTGAATTCTGGGATCTGGGACCCAAAAAACAGAGCACGTTCGCCATTGCCAATTGGAAGACGAGTTGAAAGAACTGGCCTGCGTTGAATCCGGAGGAGCTCCGCCCCAATGCGGTGGTGACTAGCCCGAGGGAGACACCGTAGAGCTGCGCGCCGTCGTCGAGCGCTCGCTGCAGCTCCGGGAATCCGCCGTTCAGGGACGCCAGTAACCCGTCGTAGCATGTCTGCTGGTTGGTCACCACGGCGCTCATCAGCGCGCGGACCCGCCCGTTCGCGGACGCCTCCGGCCGGCCGCGGCTCGGCCCCAGCTCCGCCTGCACCTCGGCCAGGTACTCCGCGCTCAGCCCGGCCAGTGCGCGGCAGTCCTCGAGAGCCCCGCCGCCTCCGGCGCCGCGCCCGCCGGAGAGGTAGCGGTCGAGGAGGGCGGCGGTGCGGCGCGCATGCCGGAGCGCCTGCCTGACTGAGTACTTGCCGTACTCGTACTGGTTCGACGGCGTGCGCCTCAACGGCCACAAGAGGGCGAGACAGAGCTTTGGATAAAAGGACGACTTGCACGCCGACGCCGGAGACACCGCAGGCGAGGTGGCTTCCCCGGCGGCCAAGTGCAAGAAGCAAAACGCTACTAGAAGAGCTCTAAGCCACGGCATTGCTACACGCGTGCCACAAGAAACAGAGTGAGCGAAGTGAACTAGTAAAGCCTTCTTCTGTTCGATCAACGATCAATCCATGGGAATATAAATAGTGAAATGTAGGGGATTAACTAGTGATGCTTGAACAGGCCAATCCTGACATGAAATGCGGATAGATATGATAGAAAGAGACAAGATTCACGTCCTAAACACCGAGAGGTCTCATATTCAGAGTATCTAGAAATTAAAAGAGCCGTTAATATAACATATCTACATTAGTTTAATTTTGAAAGACATTTAATTATATACTAGTCTTTTATATGGGAAGCAAACATCAGATTCAAGAAGGTATTTTACATCAATTAAAACTTGCTCTCGCAACAACCGCTCTGTAACTCGAAACTCCCTTAGATAGTGTGAAAAGGCATTTCTTGTAATGTGACTATGTGAGCAGGAATATTGAAGTGAATCCATGAACAAAACACTATTAGGGATGAAAAAGACGCCATGCTTAGCCATTGTAGATATGTAACCTATATTTGGTTCTACCAAAATTTTCTATCGGTCATTAGTATAAAAAAAAAAGTATACACGACGATTAACTCAGAAGTTTAGTATTTTTTGGTTGCGCTTCCCATGTGAAATTTTTTTTTACAAATATATTATAGTTAAGAATCGAACCTCAAATGTCTGGATAACAATCTTAATGTCACCATAGTCCTGAGGACAAAGGAAGCTTAGAGGTTCAGATCAAGCCAGTCACTCAGACTAATTTGTTTTATTATGTAATCTTCAAATTTGAGATTATGTTGATAAATTACAGGTGAAATTTTTGAACAGTGAAAGACTTAATACATTGGTTGTCTCATCCTTGTACTGTCATGACCTATCACGATCATAGTTTTTTTTTTTTGTAATATCATATTAAAATTTCACTATTTTTTTTTTTTTCCTTTTTATCAGGTAAAACTGAACTATTCCATTTAGAACATAATGCTTTTTTTTTAAAAAAAAAATTGACAATATTTTAAAACTAAAATAAACTTCCAACTCAGCCATATTCTAGATTAAATCTAACAAATTAACAACTCCACTTCTTTATATGCAAAAAATAAAAAATAAAAGACAAAATAAAGCCGACAGCCACTTAACACTGTGAGCCAAGTGGTTGTTGGAGTAGATTGATATCGACCGCATCACCAAGTGAATATGAAATTGCACATCATTGATTTGCTGACGTCTATATCTGCCAAATCATCACAACATCATCATGTTAATGGTAATCAAGTGATAAAAAGACGAATATACTTGTCTCCAACGCCTTCGTTAAAGGAGACATTTATCTCGGATTTATCAAAATTCAAATCTTAAATTTTATGATGACAATATTTGATGAACTAGCTATTAGACCTATCCGAGAGGACATGTTAATGATAATCAAGTGAAATATAAATGTAGCGATACTTTTAAACATTTTAATAGAATTGAAAATAAAATAGTCACTGTAATAAGGATAAAATTTCGTACCAATATTATGATATATCTATCAATTAACTCATACTTATAATATGGATATTTTCCTGACGGTGAGGATTATGAGACTATTTTCAATTCAATGCAAGAGCAATAAAGTTGTTATTCAAAAGGTTTGGTCCTCTAAATTTGACCAAGAAATTGGTGGTAAAAGAAAATACATTCTAATGCGAATGAATCAAGTCCAAAGAAGGAGAAGCAATCCAGAAAAATTCTACTTCAATGATCGAGCAATGAGCGTGCAAATTATTGCAAGATGGAATAAGAGATTCATGAAAGCTACTAGCAATTATTGAAGTGGTGTTGAATGCACGCTTAATTTAGGTCGTCCACTGATCTATCAAACGGCAAACAAGACACTTTATGTTTTCAATGCTTATAGATTTGAGTTTCCAACTATTGGAAAGATATGCACATGAGTAATAAAATGGCAGAAAGTAATTAATTAAAATAATATAAACATTTTTTAATTTAAATTTTCCTAGAATTTTAGCAAATACAATTGAGAACTGATGATTAAAAGAGTTATATATGGACAGTGATCTTAAGATCTATATTTTGCCTTCTAGCATGGCCGGTTCCGATTTTTGGGGGCCTGACGAAAAAAGAAAAAGAGACCCTATATAGAGTTTAATAAAAAAAATTGAAAACAATATATTTTATTTAAAATATGATAACTTCATACAAAATATATTTCTTAGGATTCTTTAAAAATTGAAACATCATATAAAATATATTTCCCAAATTTCTCTAAGAAATGCAATATCTATAAATACAAAAACAAAGCAAGTATCAAATAATCATTAAAAAAATCTAGATCTTCTAGCATTTTGAGAAGCAAAATCATCAATAAGATTTTCTAAATCAGATTTTTCTAACACCTCATTTTTAATGCATAAAATTGTCAAGCCATTTAATCCTATCTCAATAATCTTTCTTGAGATATAGTTGAACGCAAGTGCGATTTTATCAATTTTAATTTAGAAAAACTTCTTTATGCTACAGTAACTCTGATATAGTTAACAAAACTCTATAAGCAATGGAGATATTAGAAAAAACGATATAAGACTTTTACAAACGCAAAAATTTCAAAAGTTGACTTTGTTTTTATTGGTAAACATATTTGTAATACTTGTAATTCAGAAAATAAATCATCAGCATCGATATTAGAATTGTCATTATATTTTAGAACAACTTGAAGATTATCACAATACTTATGCAATCTATTATCATCCATTGAAAGTAACTTTTTAGGATTAAATAAAAAACCAAAATGTTTTAAAGATTTTCAATTATTCAAATCTACTTTTAAAGAGGAAATAACAATATCAACAATAACAAAAAAAAATAATTAACCCTAAAAGATTCATCAGCAAATTATGAAATCTCTTCATGATAATTTTCATCAAATTATTTCTTTCTATGAGTTGTATGTTTTAGAGAAAAAATAAGATCAATTTCCATTTTAGATGCAATTTCTTTCGCTAATGTCATAGCATATTAGAAACCTTCATCTTTATATCTTTCAAAATAAGAAATCAATCATCTCAAAATCTTTATTGCAATGTCAATTTACATATCTTTAGATTGCAACTTTTTACTAATCAATTGATTTTTTTTTTTTCAAAATGTTATGCTATATAGTCACGCCCAACAAAAATTCAAAACTTTCAAGTTCATTTTCAGCCTCACTCCTAGTCTTAGCATCGTCACTAAATCTCATTTGGCTTAGTTATTATAGTTGTGATACTATTAACATGACTTTCCCATCTTGTTGTTGACAATGAATTTAGAATTAATTGATGAACATGATCTTATAAAATCTTTCACCTCTTTGTAGAACTAGCAAATGAAGTATACATGTGTTGCACAACTCCAAAAAATGGCATAGCATTAACACGAGAATTTGTCATATCACAAATTGTTAAATTAAGATAATGACAAGCACATGACATATAAAATGTTCTTGGATTTATTTCAAAAAATCTCTTTTGTACACTTTGACTTTTACCTTTCATATTAAAACCATTATTATAACCTTGCTCCCTCACATTATCAATATCAAGTCCAAGAGTTTCTAAAACAGATTATAATTCATTAAAAAGTCCTAATCCAGATGTATCATCCACTTTTAAAAACTCTATAAAATACTCATTTACCTTTATAGAACAAGCAAACACATCCACACATCGAATTATCAAAGTCATTTGCTCATGGCGACTTGCATCTGAAGTACAATCAAGTATCGTTGAAAAATATTTTACCACTTTTATTTTTTCAATTATACTACTTCTTACTTTAAAACCTAATATAAAAATTAACTCATTTTGAATCTTATGACTAAGGTAATTGATCCTGTCCGAACGCTGAATCAACGGACGCTGGGCACGTGGCGCTCTCCGAACTGATGACGTGGATCTCCGGCCGGTAGTAGGGATCTTCGGCGAACCTGCAAAGAAGTTGAGCCAGGAAGGGGTTCCCGGCGACGACCCTCCGACGCTCAAGTCAGGCAAGAGGAGACTAAGAAGTGGCTCCGAAGATCCGAGAATGCGTACCTCCCGCGAAGTATGAGGACCCTTATATAGAGCTATGAGGAGGCTGATGCACACATATCGAGGCGAATACGTGTCCTCTTACCGTACCTCAGTATGGGCTTGTCAGAGGAGCTTGCCTGACACCATACCGCTACAGTCCGAGCACCTCTCTGATGGGACGGCAGAACCTTCTGTCGTAAGATTTTGTGCATGGCTTAGTCTTCGACCATGCTGGTTGTCAGAAGGTGTTTCCCGATGTTTCCCTTGTTCTTTTTGTCCCTTCTGTTCCTGCGCCGAGCGTCCGGCCGCTCGGCAGTCCCCTCGCGTCCGACCGGACATATGTACTGATCCGCTCAGGAGATTCCCGGTCATGTGCTCGGCTAAGACTGTTCGCGACATTGTTGCCTGGTGCCTCGGCCGAGCGGGCCATCCGCTCGGCTCGGCGACCTTGTTCCACATGAGCGTCGGAAACCCGACTCTCCGCCGAGTTATCTTTGATTCTGTTCTGATCGGTCCGGTCGGTTGATCCGACCCTTACCCGACTGGCCAACCCTCATCTTGCCCTTGGACTTTTGACCTCTACGTGTCATTGACTTCCCTCAAAGGGGGCCACGTTCTTCCTGCAGGATCACTTGCCTCCCCCTCAAGTCCAGTCGAAGGAGGCGATTAGTCCGACTGACTGGACCGCCAGTCGCTCCGAGCGGCGTTTCCATGCAACTATCCTCCGCTCGGCTATACGGGGGTAGCCGTAACGTCAGTCAACACCGCCATTCCTCGGATCTTCTGGAAATCCGTGCCAATCTTCGACATTAAGGGCGAGCACGCGCTTATTAAATGTGGCCTATGTCGCGGCGCCATGTGGCACCCCTGGTGCCGTCAGCGTACGGCGGTGGCGTTACCTTCGATGGGACCGCCTTAGTTTGAAATGGACAGCCAGATGCAGGCTTCGATTCCCGTGACCTACAATCGACGGCTGAGGCCGCTCGGGTTTAACCCTATAAAGGCTTCTCTTCTTTCCTTCGCCTCACTTCTGCCCTCGCGTGCCCCCTAGTTCCTTTTCCTCAGCGCTCCGGCGATCCTGCTCTTGTTCTCCGGGGATCTCCGGCGTCCTTCCCTCGATCCTCCTCTTCGTTGTAAGGCTCTCCTTCTTTCTCCTTTTGGTTCTCGTGTTTTCTTTGCATTTCTTTCCAGGGTTTTGGTCCTCGGGGCACTGTTTCGTTTGCTGCCTTTTTTCTATCCTCTACCTTTCTTCGCCTTTTTTGATTTGGTCCGTTCGGACAATGGCCCATTCCTCTCAATCCCAAAACCAAACTCTCGACCTGTGGTATGTTACCATGGCGTCACGCTTCGATCGGCGTGACGTCGATATTCTGATAATTAACTTTGACATCCCTTCCGACCTCGAAATTATCCTACCCACTCCCTCCGCTCAGCCACACAAACCGCCGCGCGGAGCCTTTTGTGTTTTCCGTGACCAGTTCACTGCCGGTCTGCGACTTCCAATTCATCCCTTTATCATTGACGTTTGTAATTTCTTCGGCATTCCGCTCGGAAGCTTAGTTCCCAACACTTTCCACCTTCTATGCGGCGTTGCCGTCCTATTCAAAATCCATAACATTCCCCTCCGACCGGAGGTTTTCTACTACCCTAAACAGTCTGAGCCGGACACTTACATGTTCCAGGCTCGGCCCGGTTTAGTTTTCTTCAATAAACTACCTTCTTCCAATAAGCATTGGAAAGAATTCTACTTTTATATTCGCCTTCCCGAGCGGGCTCCCTTCCGAACCCAATGGCAGACCGGACCTCCAGTCTCCCCCGAGTTCAAAAGGTTCAAGACCAGACCGGACTATCTTCATGCTGCCAACATGCTGGCCGGTCTGAGGGTCGACATCAACAAGTTCTTACCAGAAGGGGTGATGTACATATTCGGCCTGAGTGCAATCAGGACCCCTCTTCCGAGCGACTTCGGTAAGAATCTAGCTTGGTATATTTGCCTTGATTGCTAACTGATTTTCTCTTTTTTCCTTTGCAGCGAACACTGTCATGGAGTCTGTGATGGTCGGCATTCTGAAAAGAAAGGCGGCAGCACTCGAGGCCGCGGCTGCCAAAGAGATGGAGACGCTTGACATCCAGCCGATCGGCTCTAATGAAGAAGAGAGCGAGACAAATGCCGGGGAGTCGGCTGCTCAGGCTTCTCTCCCGGAGCCAGCGGCTGGCACAACTGCTAGTCGAGAGCCTTCCGTCCGGGAGGGAGGCTCTGCTCAAGAGGAAGAGCGACCCCCCCCGACAAAAGCGGCGCCGCACGGAGACACCACTCCGCTCGGCTACATTTGCGGTCCATCCTTCCGAGCGGACCACCGCTGATTCACGAGGCAAAGCTCCAGCGGTAGAGGCGATATCCTCCGATCGGACCCCATCACAATTGGACGCTTCGGCGGACCCTCTTGAGGCCGTTCCAGTCAGCGTCCTTCCACCCACTCCCCGTCAAGTCCATTGTTCAACAATTTTGTCCCAGTTCTCTGCGCCAGCTTCCGATCCTTCTCCGACTTCCGCTCAGACGACTCCCGGTCGGCGCCGTACTGTCAGGGTCTCACTTCACCTCCCAACCGAAGAACTAATGCCCGAGGCCGATCGACCAACCGCGCCCGAGCACACAATCACCTTGAAGGGGCCCCTAGCCGAAATGTGGGCTGACGCTCGGGCCCGCGTCGCTATGATTCCGCTGAGGAACCTGGCCAATAGCCACATGCAGCAGGCCACCGGGGTAAGTGCATTTTCTTCCGAAGTATTTTATGCATTCTTTCCGATCGGCTATTAATGAATTTGTTTAATTGCAGAGATGGGTAGAGGAGATTGCTGTCTCCAATCGTCTAGCGATGGTAGACGAAGAATTGAGAAGGCTGAAAGCTCCGGGCGGCCCGTCCGGCTCCCAAGGCCCTTCCTATGCCGAGCTACAGAAAGAGCTCAAAATGGCCCAAGACTTGCTGGCAGCCGAGCAGAAGAAGACGACCGATCAGGCTCACAATCTGGCCGAACTTGATCGCCTGAACAAATCACTGGATCGTAAGATAAGCCTGGCCACCGAGTGGAAGAAAACGACTATCTCCGATATGGAGAAGAAGAACGTAGAGGCTCGGGGCCTGGAGCAAAAAGTTAAAGAGCTGATGGACCAGCTGGCCGGCGAGAAGGTGGCCCGATCGGACGAAGTTAAGAAGCTTGAGGCTGCCTTGCAAGAACACCAGGCCGCCGCCGATGCCTCCCGAGCGGCCTTCAAAGAATACCAGGAGGCTGAGCCTGGTCGGGTCGCCGCCCTTCGACAGAATTACATCCGTTCGGTCGAATTTTCGGAGAAGGTTTGCGAACGGATGTACACGGCTTTTGATCTTGCTATGACAACTACCATAGATTACCTGAAGTCCAAGGGTCATCTTTCCAACTCTGTCCTCATCCCGGCCCAGGATCAAGCGGCGCTGCTCAACAACATCCCGAAGGACCTTTACGATTATCTAGAGTAGAAATTTTTATGTAACTTGGCCGCTCGGCTAGAAACTTATCCATTTTTGTAATTCGGCCGCTCGGCCGTAATTTCTTTAATGCTATCCTTTCTTGTTTTTTCTTTTGCTAATCAATATGAGTGCTGGCCACTCGGATTGCCAACTACATTTGTTCATATTCCCTTAATTATCCTCGTTATTCACCTCTTTTCCCACCTTTCTTGTGTTCGAAAGGGATTTTTACAAGTGTTTTGTATATCTGGTCCGCTCGGGTCTTTTTCCGGCCAGAGGGTTTATAGTCGCTGGCGTGACTCGATTTTTAACGTCGGAGCTCGACGGTCTTTCGCTCGGAGGGTTTATAGTCGCCGGAGCGACTCTCGATTTTTAACGTTGGAGCTCGACGGTCTTTCGCTCGGAGGGTTTATAGTCGCCGGCTCGACTCTCGATTTTTAACGTCGGAGCTCGACGGTCTTCCGCTCGGAGGGTTTATAGTCGCCGGCGCGACTCTCGATTTTTAACGTCGGAGCTCGACGGTCTTCCGCTCGGAGGGTTTATAGTCGCCGGCGCGACTCGATTTTTAACGTCGGAGCTCGACGGTCTTCCGCTCGGAGGGTTTATAGTCGCCGGCGCGACTCTCGATTTTTAACGTCGGAGCTCGACGGTCTTCCGGCCGGAGGGTTTATAGTCGCCGGCACGCGTCTCGATGTTTAATGTCGGAGCTCGGCGGTCTTCCGCTCGGAGGGTTAGTTGCCGGTGCGACTCTCGATTTTAACGTCGGAGCTCGGCGGTCTTCCGGCGGAGGGTTTATAGTCGCCGGCATGACTCTCGATTTTAACGTCGGAGCTCGGCGGTCTTCCGCTCGAAGGGTTTATAGTCGCCGACTCGATTTTTGATTTTTGCGGTCTTCCGCTCGGAGGGTTTATAGTCGCCGGCGCGACTCTCGATTTTTAACGTTGGAGCTCGACGGTCTTCCGGCCGGAGGATTTATAGTCGCCGACGCGACTCAATTTTTAACGTTGGAGCTCGACGGTCTTCCGCTCGGAGGGTTTATAGTCGCCGGCGCGACTCTCGATTTTTAACGTCGGAGCTCGACGGTCTTCCGCTCGGAGGGTTTATAGTCGCCGGGCCGACTCTAGGGTTTAACGTCGCCGCTCGACGATCTTCCGCTCGGAGGGTTTATAGTTGCCGGTACGACTCTCGATTTTTAACGTCGGAGCTCGACGGTCTTCAAGCCGGGGGGTTTATAGTCGCCGGGTCGACTCTAGGGTTTAACGTCGACCTCGACGGTCTTCCGACCGGGGGGTTTATAGTCGCCGGTCCGACTCTCGATATTTAACGTCGGAGCTCAACGGTCTTCAAGCCGGGGGGTTTATAGTCGTCGGGTCGACTCTAGGGTTTAACATCGCCGCTCGATGGTCTTCCGACCGGGGGGTTTATAGTCGCCGGCACGACTCTCAATTTTTAACGTCGGAGCTCGACGGTCTTCAAGCCGGGGGGTTTATAGTCGCCGGGTCAACTCTAGGGTTTAACGTCGCCGCTCGACGGTCTTCCGACCGGGGGGTTTATAGTCGTCGGTCCGACTCTCGATATTTAACGTCGGAGCTCGACGGTCTTCAAGCCGGGGGGTTTATAGTCGCTGGGTCGACTCTACCATTTAACGTCGCCGCTCGACGGACTTCCGACAGGGGGATTTATAGTCGCCGGTCCGACTCTCGATATTTAACGTCGGAGCTCGACGGTCTTCCGCTCGGAGGGTTTATAGTCGCCGGCACAACTCTCGATTTTTAACGTCGGAGCTCGTCGGTCTTCAAGCCAGGGGGTTTATAGTCACCAGGTCGACTCTAGGGTTTAACGTCGCCGCTCGACGATCTTCCGACCGGGGGGTTTATAGTCGCCGGTCCGACTCTCGATATTTAACGTCGGAGCTCGACGGTCTTCCGCTCGGAGGGTTTATAGTCGCCGGCACGACTCTCGATTTTTAACGTCGGAGCTCGACGGTCTTTAAGGCTAATTTCAACACGGCCGTTCGACGAAGATTGGCAAATGCCTCTTTTATCATTTTGCTTCTTGCATTACAAGGACATAGGCGACCAAAAGATACATAAAATGAGTTGCACCAGCGCACCTCTCACCCAGCTCGGTACGGCTGGAGATGATTCACGCTCCATGGTCGATCCAGCCGCCGCCCGTCTTTATCCTCCAAATAATAAGCACCCGAGCGGAGCTTTTCCGTTATTTTGAAGGGACCAACCCAAGGAGCCTCCAGCTTGCCAACGTCCCCGACCGGCTTTACCTTCTTCCAGACTAAGTCGCCGACCTGGAACGCTCTGGGAATCACGCGCCGGTTGTAATTCTGCTTCATCCTCTGCCGGTACGCCATCAGCCAGACGGACGCTTTGGCTCGCTCTTCGTCGATTAAGTCCAGCTCCATGTTCCTCTGCTCGGCATTGTCGTCATCATAGTTCTGGATCCGGACGGACTCGACGTCGACTTCAACCGGGATAACCGCTTCGCCGCCGTACACTAAATGGAACAGCGTTACGCCCGTTCCCTCCTTTGGAGTTGTGCGGATGGCCCATAGGACGCCTGGCAGCTCGTCCACCCAACTTCCTCCTATGTGGTCAAGTCGAGTTCGAAGAATTCTGAGTATTTCTCTGTTGGTTACTTCCGCTTGGCCGTTACTCTGGGGATACGCCACGGAAGTGAAGTGTTGTTCAATGCCATAACCTTTGCATCATTGTTCGAGCTGCTTCCCGACGAACTACCGCTCGTTATCAGATACCAGTCGACGAGGAATGCCGAACCGACAGATTATATGCTGCCAGATAAACTTTTTGACCATTTGCTCTGTGATCTTCGCCAGTGGCTCGACCTCCACCCATTTGGAAAAGTAGTCGACCGCCACCAGTAAAAACTTCCGCTGACCAGTCGCCATAGGGAACGGACCCACGATATCCATTCCGGACAGGAAACTGTAGATGCCTTCATTTCCTCCGCCGGTCGGTGGGAGACGTTGTGGTACTTTTGGCAGGAAAGGTACGTCGCGACGGTTCGAGCGGCGTCTGCTTGCAGGGTCGGCCAAAAATATCCGGCCAGCAAGATCTTCTTGGCCAGCGATCGTCCGCCCGGATGTCCTCCGCACGACCCTTGGTGCACTTCCTGGAGGATGTACTCTGCGTCTTCCGAGCTCACACACTTCAAAAGTGGGCGGGAGAAAGCCTTCTTGTAGAGTTGATCTCCAACAAGTGTAAACTGACCGACTCTCCTCCTCAATAGCTGGGTTGCCTCCCGATCGGACGGTGTCGCACCTGAGCGGAGAAACTCCATGATGGCTGTCCTCCAATCGCTCGGAAACTCGAGGCCCTCCATCCGATCGATATGCGCCACCAGGGATACTTGCTCAATTGGATGTTGTATGACGACCGGTGATATTGAACTTGCAAGTTTGGCTAACTCATCTGCAGCCTGGTTCTCCGCTCGGGGTATCTTCTGGATAATGACCTCTCTGAAGTTGGCCTTGAGCTTTTCGAAGGCTTCAGCGTAAAGCTTGAGCCAAGCGTTGTTAATCTCAAAAGTGCCCGAAAGTTGCTGAGCTGCCAACTGGGAGTTCGAATGGATTGTCACCCGACCGACTCCTACATGGCGGGCTGCCTGCAAGCCGGCTATGAGGGCTTCATACTCCGCTTCGTTATTTGTGGCTATGTACTCCAGCCGGACGGACAGGTGCATCCTTTCGTCTTGGGGAGAGAGTAATAGCACGCCAATCCCGCTCCCGAGCCGAGTGGACGATCCATCCACAAATATTTTCCACACAGCTTCGGGCTCTGGCCTCTGCACTTCGGTGATAAAATCTGCCAAGGACTGCGCCTTTATTGCCGAGCGGGGTTGAAACTGGACGTCAAATTCACTCAACTCTGTTGTCCATTTGATGAGCCGGCCGGACGCTTCTGGGTTCAGCAGCACTCTTCCCAATGGGCTATTCGTCCGGACTATGATGGTATGTGCTAGGAAATAAGGACGAAGTCGCCGAGCGGCGAGGATCAAAGCAAAAGCCAGCTTCTCGAGCCCAGTGTAGTGAGATTCAGCGTCTTTTAAAATATGACTCAAGAAGTACACGGGTTGCTCTTCTCCGCTCGTCCTCACTAATGCCAAGCCTATTGCCTGCTCGGTTGAAGATAAGTAAATACAGAGCGGCTCACCCACAGCTGGCTTGGCTAGCACGGGCAAAGAGTTAAAATATGTCTTCAGTTCTTCAAACGCCCGATCACATTCTTCATCCCACTGAAACTTAGTAGCTTTGCGCAAGATTTTGAAAAAAGGGAGACTCCGATCGGTCATCTTCGAGATGAATCTGGACAATGTTGTTATCCGACCGGTCAAGCGCTGTACTTCCCTTAGATTTCTTGGGGGCGGCATGTCTTGTAATGCTTTCACTTTGCTGGGAATGGCCTCGATGCCCCGCTTGGTCACTATATAGCCCAAGAAACGCCCGCCTTTTGCCCCGAACAGACACTTCTGAGGGTTCAGCTTAACTCCATACTTCCTCAGCGTTTGGAAAGTCTCCTCCATGTCTTTAAAGAGATCGGCCGCTCGGACGGATTTGATGAGAATATCATCCACGTACACTTCCAAATTTCGTCCGATCTGCTCCTTGAACACTTTGTTCATCAAGCGCTGGTAAGTTGCTCCAGCGTTCTTCAGTCCGAACGGCATCACATTGTAGCAGTAAGTGTCGTCGGCTGTAACGAAGCTGACCTTCTCTTGATCTTCTCGGGCGAGCGGCACTTGATGGTAGCCCTGATAGGCGTCGAGCATGCATATCAACTCACAGTCAGCTGTGGAGTCCACCAGTTGATTGATCCGGGGTAGAGGATAAAAATCCTTTGGGCATGCTTTATTGAGATCCCAGAAATCGATGCAAACTCTCCACTTGTTGCCCAGCTTGAAGACTAGCACCATGTTCGCCAGTCAGCTCGGGAACTGGACCTCGCGTATGTGGCCGGCCTCCAGGAGCTTCTCAACCTCCGCTCGGATGATGACATCTTGTTCAGCGCTGAAGTCCCTCTTCCTTTGCTTCACCGGCCGAGCGTCCGGTCGGACGTGGAGCTCGTGCTGCGCTATACTTGGCGAAATTCCGGGCAGCTCATGCGTCGACCAAACGAAGACATCGCAGTTTTTCTAGAGACATTTGATCACTTCCTTTTTCTGGCTTGCCTCCAGATCGGCCGCGATGAAGGTGGTTGCTTCCGGTCGGGTCGGGTGAATCTGCACTTCCTCTTTTTCTTCATATACCAAAGAGGGTGGTTTTTCGGTTATGGCATTCACCTCGATCCGTGGCGTTTTCCGAGCGGAGTTAGCTTCTGCTCGGACCATCTCGACGTAGCATCGCCGAGCCGCCAGCTGGTCTCCTCGTACTTCTCCTACTTTATCCTCCACCAGGAACTTGATTTTCTGGTGGAAGGTGGAGACGGCCGCTCGGAACTCGTTGAGCGCCGGTCGTCCCAAGATAACATTGTATGCTGAAGGAGAGTCGACCACGACGAAGTTGGCAGTCCTCGTCCTTCTGAGCGGCTCCTCTCCCAGCGAAATAGCCAGTCGGACATGTCCGACCGGCAGAACTTCATTGCCCGTAAACTCGTAGAGGGGGGTTGTCATGGACAGCAGCTCGGCTCGATCAATTTGCAGTTGGTCGAAGGCCTTTTTGAATATAATATTGATCGAGCTTTCTGTATCGATGAAAACACGGTGAATAGTATAATTAGCAATTACCGCTTTGATGAGGAGAGAGTCGTCTTGTGGCACTTCGACTCCTTCCAAGTCCCTGGGCCCGAAACTAATTTCGGGACCGCTCGCCCGTTCTTGGCTGCAGCCGACCGCATGGATCTGAAGCTGCCTGACGCTCGCCTTCCTTGCTCTGTTGGAGTCGCCTCCGGTCGGCCCGCCGGCGATGATGTTGATTTCGCCTCGGGAAGTGTTCTTCTATTTTCTTCTTCCCGAGCGGACGACCTAGGCCGCTCCCTAGACACCCGGGGATTGTTCTCGTGCCTCTGAGGGTGATACCGCTCAGGAGACTGACGTCGATCGGCTTCATGGTGTCGCTGTCGCCTGTCGGACGATGGCGATCGACGGTGGCCACCCCGGGGCACGGGGTGGGCGATCAGGGGAAGGCTCCGGCAATCTCTTGTTTTATGCGTGTTTGTCCGGTGGAATGAGAAAAACATTGGGGTTCATACATTCTTTTTAGGTTTGGGCCGCTTAGCAGATACTTCTTGAATGGCGTGGGATCTTGCATGTTGCTGGGGGCAGGCTACTTCAGCTCGCGGTCCTCTGGGCGGCTAATGAGCAGTGTGCAGCTTTCGCTCGGCAGGGGGTGGACGCTCGGTTGGAGCTTCCTTCCTTCGGGCCGCCTGAGCTTCCTCCACATTGATATATTCATTAGCCCGGTGTAACATATGATCGTAGTTTCGGGCGGCTTTCGAATAAGTGAACGGAAGAAGTCACCGTCCACGAGGCCCTGTGTAAACGCATTCATCATAGTTTCTGAGGTGGCCGTTGGAATATCCATGGCCACTCGGTTGAACCGTTGGATATAAGCTCTGAGCCGCTCCCTGGGCTCTTGCTTGATGGCAAATAGGTTGACGCTAGTCTTCTGATAATGTCGACTGCTTGCAAAATGGTGGAGGAAGGCCGTGCGGAAGTCCTTGAAACTTGTGATGGATCCGTCCGGCAGCCTTCGAAACCACCGTTGAGCCGATCCCGAGAGAGTGGTAAGGAATACCCGGCACTTTACTCCATCTGTGTATTGATGTAGGGTAGACGTGTTGTCGAACTTACCCAGATGATCGTCCAGGTCGGTGGTTCCGTTGTATTCACCGATCGCCGGGGGCACATAGTGCTTCGGCAGAGGGTCCCGCAGGATGATCTCTGAAAATTGCCTGTTGATCCGCTCGGGGGAAGCGTCCGTTCGGGGGGCCTTTCCTTTTCTATTGTCTCGCATAGGCGCCTCGTCGGATGAAGATCCTCGGTCACGATTGACTGCTGCGGCTTCGAGAGGCGTCCGAAATAGGGCCCGATGAAATGGAACTGTGGCGGGGGGTACTTCCGCTCGGCCTCCCGATGCGGGCGTTGCTTGTTGCTCGATCCGCTCGGCTTGTGCCTTCTGTTTTTGTTCCACAAGCTTAGCTGCTCTTGTCTCGATCAGAGCGTCGAGCTCCTCCGTGGAGAGCATCACCGTATGCGGTCGTCCAGCTTCATCCATTGCTTCCGCTTGGATGCAGGTGCGTTCCCACAGACAGCGCCAATTTGATCCTGTCCGAACGCTGAATCAACGGACGCTGGGCACATGACGCTCTCCGAACTTATGACGTGGATGCGAGAATGCGAGCCGGGAAGGGGTTCCCGACGACGACCCTCCGACGCTCAAGTCAGGCAAGAGGAAACTAAGAAGTGGCTCCGAAGATGCGAGAATGCGTACCTCCCGCGAAGTATGAGGACCCTTATATAGAGCTATGAGGAGGCTGATGCACACATATTGAGGCGAATACGTGTCCTCTTACCATACCTCAGTATGGGCTTGTCAGAGGAGCTTGCCTGACACCATACCGCTACAGTCCGAGCACCTCTCTGATGAGACGGCAGAACTTTCTGTCGTAAGATTTTGTGCATGGCTTGGTCTTCGACCATGCTAGTTGTCAGAAGGTGTTTCCCGATGTTTCCCTTGTTCTTTTTGTCCCTTCTGTTCCTGTGCCGAGCGTCCGGCAGCTCGGCAGTCCCCTCGCGTCCGACCGGACATATGTACTGATCCGCTCGGGAGATTCCCAGTCATGTGCTCGGCTAAGACTGTTCGCGGCATTGTTACCTGGTGCTTCGGCCGAGCGGGCCATCCGCTCGGCTCGGCGACCTTGTTCCACATGAGCGTCGGAAACCCGACTCTCCGCCGGATTATCTTTGATTCTATTCTGATCGGTCCGGTCGGTTGATCCGACCCTTACCCGACCGGCCAACCCTCATCTTGCCCTTGCCCTTGGACTTTTGACCTCTACGTGTCATTGACTTCGCTCAAAGGGAGCCCCCGTTCTTCCTGCAAGATCAGTAATGATAATGAAACTCATTATTTTGAATGCATCTAAAATGCTCTCGCATTACAAAATCAATTTTGTAATTAATTCAAGTAGCCTCAAAATGTTACCATTACTATCTTGGTAAATTTTTTCATTATCCCCACAAAAAGCCAAATTATGCTTAGCAAGACATTTCACAACAGAAATAATCCTCGCTAAAACAAGTTTCCAATGTTCTTTCTCTTTCTTATTTTGCACTTGGATCTCATTGTCAATTGTTTCATTCTTTCAATCTAAGTTCCAAATCAATCCAAGTTCTCATGTTAGTAATATGCTCAACACCATTCTCATGTTATTTAAGTCTATCACTTAAACATTTCCAATCGTTAAGACCTTCATTTGCTAGCAAACTTTAATTTTTCACTAATTTTATCAATTTGTAACAAAAACAATATACTTTGTTTGCATCTTTCAAGTATACAAGCCATTTTCTATCTTGATTCTCTCCATTTGGTAATTTTCTTGTGTAATAAAAATATGAAAAATATCTCAAAAGCTTATCTACAGTGAACTTAAGATTACCTTCTCTTATAGGACTTTTCTCTACTAAAAGATCTCTTGTTTTATTATCAATGTTATCCTAAGATCTTGGATCATATATATCCAAAACATCATCAATTTTATCTAACTTATTTTCATTCTCAATTATATTATCAACTTCTACATTCAAATCATTATCATCATTTTCTTTCAATTCTTCTTGCTCATTCATTGCATGATTATTATTATCATTTTCTATCAATTATTTCTACTCATTGATTGCATGATCATTAAGTTCTTATTGATTACTCAATTGTTGCTCATTTATTGCATAATCATTTAGTCCTTCTTGACTAAATTGCATTTGTTGCATAATTATTTAATTCTTTTTAACTTTCTTCTTGTAATTCATCAATTGAATCTTGAATTGAAGAGTTAGCTTTTAAAAATATATAAAGAGAACCTTTCTAAGTTTTAATAATATGTTCCAATCTTTTTTTTTGTTTCTTTTCTGACTCCCAGATTGATATTTCTTTGAAAACATACTTGTAATATAAATTTCAAGTGTAAAAATAAAACACACAAAACAAGCAAGAAAGCTAGCAAGTAGCAACTAAACAAAGACAAGTAATGAAAATGATAGTAAAAGGACAATGATTCGGTGATGAGGAGGGGCCCGGTCAGCAGGGTGGTCAATGACATGGTGAAAGTCAAAGTCAAGTTGGTCAACGCCTTGGTATTATCGTCTGATCGAGCAACCCCTTTTCCCGACCGAGAGGAAGAATCGCCGAGCCTACATGAAACAGATGTTAACACAACTCGATCATGTACTGATCTTCCGACACTCAAACAGACAAGGTATGTGCCGAGCGTCCAACCCGCTCGGACTCACATCGGCAAAATAGTGATGACCGAGTAGACTACATTCAGACACAACTTCTTCGTTCTGCATAGCAGCGGAGCCCGGACAGTGGGATGTTGGCCGAGCGGCCATTCCGCTCGGCCCGAGGACAAGATCGCCCGGACGACCGATAGTTGGCCGAGTGGTTCTTCCGCTCGGCCTATAATAGACAAAAGGAGGATCAGAGGATATCCTTCTAGGAACCTGTGCCGCCGACAAACGACATGCTTAACGACATGGTCAGGCAAAAGATCGTACGACGAAAGCTTCAGCTATCTTGTCAGAGATATGCTCAGGTCGTTAAGGTATAGCGTCGGGGATACTTTTTTGACACGTCTTTTTAGGGTATGCTTTGAGGAGCGTACGCGCCTCGAGAAGCATGCACGCGCTCCCTGGGAATCCTATATAAAGACCCCCAAGCTTCGACGAAAGTATGTATAATCTCTACTGTAGCTACAGTTACCCTGTCATTATGCTTCCTCGTTTCTTCTACATCACCTGTGGTTGACTTGAGCGTCGGAGGACCATCGTCGGGGAACCCCTCCCTGGCTCAACATTGACATTGCTGTGGTTGCAGGTTGCATTGACGAGAAGTCCACCAACGGTCAATAGGAGCGCCACATCCCCAACATCCATCGCCTCGACTCTCGGACATGATCAAATTTGACGTCGTCTATGGGAACGCACCTGCATTCGAGCCAAGAAAATGGAAGAAGTTGAACGACTTCACACCGTGACACTCACTCAAGAGGAGCTCGACGCGCTAATACAAGCGCATCGGCAAAGATAGTTGAGCAACAGTAGCAAAAGGCACTAGCCAACCGATTGGTGCAACAAGCAACGTCGGCCTCTGGAGGCTAAGCGGCTCACGACGACCGACCGGAGCAGTATTCTATTTGGGGACAAAATAGACTGCCGACCGACACGCATGAAGAAGCTCCACCTGTGCCTATTCCATTCTATCGGGCTCTGTTCCAAACGCCCTCAGAGATTGCGCAAGCAAATCAGAAGAGGGGATCTTCTTCAGACAAAGTGCTCATTCGGGACGCAACGAAAGGCAAGGCGCCACGAGCTGTCGCGCCTCCCGAGCGGATCAACTGCCAGTTCTCTGAAGCAATACTTCAAGACTCATTGCCAAGGCACTATGCTCCATTAGTAATCGAAGAGTACAATGGATCAACTGATCCAGACGACCATTTGGGAAAGTTTGACAACGCTGCTACACTTCACCAATACACAGATGGGGTGAAGTGCCGAGTCTTTCTCACAACGCTGTCCGGCTCAGCCTAGCGCTGGTTTAGAAGATTGCCGGGCGGATCCATACAGAGCTTTAAAGAGTTCCGAGTGACATTCTTACACCATTTCGCAAGCAATAGACACTACTAGAAGACAAGCGTCAGCTTATTTTCCATGAAGCAAGAACCCAGGGAAGCCTTCCGAGCGTACATCAATGCTTCAACTATGTAGCCATAGATATCCCTTCGGTCTCATCTGAGACCATGATGAATGCGTTTACTCAGGGCCTAGTCGAAGGAGACTTCTTCCGATCGCTCATTCGGAAGCCACCCCGAGGCTTCGACCACATGCTCAAGAAAGCGAGTGAATATATAAATGTGGAAGAGGCCCAGGCAGCAAGAAGTAAGGGTGGAAATTCGGTTCGGGTTCAGGTTGACGGGTTCGGGTTGGCAAGTTGGCGGGTTCAAAAATGACAACCTGAACCCGACCTGATTATGAATTCGGGTCAAACTATCCAACCTGAACCTGATCTGTTTATTTTCACTTGACCCGAACTTGACCCGTTTGACCCGTTTAACCCGTTTGACCCGTTTGACCCATTTGACCCGTTTGACCCATTTGACCCGTTTGACCCGAACATGACCTGAATTCAATAAAGAAATTTTATATATTAAATTAAAAATTAAAAATAATATTTATCTACGTAAATTGAAAATCCATATCATAAATGATAAAGCATAGCAACATTGTTATCAATAGCACATCTCTATGTTTAAGATTTTTAACTTTTTTAAATTTGTAATTTTAGTTTAAATTTATAATTATAAACGGGTTCGCGGGTTATAATTGGATCATTTTAGGTTGACCCGAACCCGACCTGTTTATTAATTGGGTCAATTGGGTCAACCCGATTTCGACCCGAACCCGAAACTACCCAACTCTAACCTGATTTTTTCGTGTTCGGTTCGGGTCGTGTTTTTGTGTCGGGTCAAAAATTGCCACCCCTAGCAAGAAGGAAGGAGACACTAGCTGAGCCCTCGGTGGCGACCGAACGCAAGCCACCGAGCGGCCCACAACCGCATAGAGGGCCAAGAGCCAAAGGAGCACGACCGCATAAGGAGACGAGGGCACATGCCGTGCAGGATGTGGCCCCCGGCCGACCAAAGGCATTGAAGGGCAAGGAATAGACTTCCATGTTTTGTTCCTTCC
Source organism: Zingiber officinale (assembly GCF_018446385.1). NCBI lineage: Eukaryota > Viridiplantae > Streptophyta > Magnoliopsida > Zingiberales > Zingiberaceae > Zingiber > Zingiber officinale. Next base: position 119,037,778 of record NC_055996.1, read on the forward strand.
ACCAATCGACGTCCCACAACACCCGCGACTGTCGTGGGTTGACGCCAGTCGCCCGACCGACACCAAGGGGTTATCATCGCCGATCGCCTTCATCCGACCGGTGACATGGGCATCAAATTGTCGGGCGACGAGAAGATACCAGGTGGTCACCCGAGTGGCAGCACCATCATCAATAGAGGAGCAATGACCATCCCCGAGCTTCACACGAGCGACACAGGCCACCCGCTTGGGAGGAGGAAAATAGAAGCAATACTGCTCAGGGAGATATAAACATCATCGCCGATGGACCTACCAGCGGAGACTCCAACTAAGCCAGAAAATCATACGCTCGACGGCTGGAGATCCATGCCATGGGCTGTAGTTGGGAGAATGTGAGTGGGCCCAAAATTAGCTTCGGCTCGAGGGATCTGGAGGGAATAGAAGTGCCTCACGATGACGCCCTCATCATCCGAGCGGTGATCGTCAATTATACTATTCACCAAATTTTCGTTGACACAGGCAGCTCGGTGAATATAATTTTTAAGAAGGCGTTCGACCAGCTCCAAATCGACTGGGGCGAGCTGCTGCCAATGACAACCCCACTATATGGGTTCACTGGTAATGAGGTGTAGCCGATCGACCAAACTAAGTTGGCCATATCGCTCGGGGAGGAGCCACTCAAGAGGACCCAGACCATAAATTTTATCATGGTGGATGCCCCCTCAGCCTACAACGTCATCCTGGGACGACCAACGCTCAATGAATTCCAAGCAGTAGTTTCAACTTACTGCCAGAAGATCAAGTTCCCGGTGGATAGCCGGATGGGAGAAGTAAAAGGGGACCAGCTGGCCGCTCGGCGCTGCTACGTTGAGATGGTCAAGACCGAGGTCAAATCTACTCAAAAGGCTCCCAGACTAGATATAAGCGCCATCACTAAAAAACCACCCACTCTAGTTTATGAGGAGAAAGAGGAAGTGCAAATCCATCCTCTCCGAACGGAAGTAACAACTTTCATAGTGTCCGACCTGGAGGCTGAACAGAAGGTGGAGCTGATCGCCTGTCTCCAGCAAAACCATGACATGTTCGCATGGTCAACGCACGAACTCCCCAGGATTTTCCCGAGCATCGCGCAACACCAACTCCACGTCCGACCGAACGCTCGGCCTGTGAAGAAGAAGAAAAGAGATTTCAACGTCGAGCAAAATTTGATAATCCAAGCGGAAATAGAAAAGCTCCTAGAAGTCGGTCACATTCGAGAGGTTCAATTCCCAAGCTGGTTCGCCAATGTAGTGTTGGTCTCCAAGTCGAGCAACAAGTAGCGTGTCTGCATCGATTTTCATGACCTTAACAAGGCATGCCCAAAGGACTTTTAGCCGCTGCCCCGGATCGATCAGATGGTAGACTCTACTGCCGGGTGTGAGCTGATATGTATGCTGGACGCATATCAAGGGTACCACCTGTTGGAGGATCGGTGGCCGGCTTGAAGGGGGGTTGGATAGACGGCACCCCCAAAACTCGCTTCCTACGTATTCGTTAGTGCGCAAGCGGAAATACAAATACTAAAACAATGAATACGAAAGCTAAAGACAAAGAAAAGAACTAGCAAACCAATAACACGTTCGTTTAACGTGGTTCGGAGATGATGCTCCTACTCCACGGCTGTCCGTAAGGTGGACGATCCCTATCCGTCGGTGGATTAGCCCCCGGCAAACTCCGGCTATCTCAAGTCGCTCCTTGTGGGTGGAGAAACCTCACCACAACACACCAAGACCTCTTGGATTCCACAAACACTTGAGCACTTGTAGACTACTAATTAGACCTTAACCAAGTCTAATTTCGTCACCTTGGCCGGCCATACCAAGCTCCTTCTTATAGAGCTTGGAACAAACCAGAACCTGATTTGCCCGTTACCAGTCGACTGGTGCCAGCCCAACGGCTATGCTACAGTGCATCAGTCGACTGGTCCATACACCAGTCGACTGCTACATTACGCTACAGTAACTGCTACAGTGCCGCTACAATAAAACCCTAAAACTAGGATTTTACTCCGAGTACAATCTCTCATGCACTCGTACCCTCACGACTCATTTGACTCTTCTTTGCAGCCTTGACCTCTTGCCTTCAAGCCTACTTCCTTTGGCTCTCGTCCCTCGGATGCATCCAAGCCCGCGGCTCGTCCCCAATGCCATCCTTCGCGTATGCCTCGAAGTCGCTTCCCTCGGCCCTTGTCCTCGCTGCCTTGTCCACGGTCCCTCGGATGCTCCATCCTTCACCGGACCCGAAGCCGTCAACCTGAGTCACATGTGTCACCTGCAGTCCTGCACAACTCAAGTACCCATATCAAATAACAAGGGTAAACCTAACTTAAACCCTTTGCCCAAACACCAAAACACATGGTCCCGCGGACCATTGGGATTGCTCCAACAATCTCCCCCTTTTTGGTGTTTGGCAATACGTTTAAGTTAGGGAAAACATATAGCAAATAAACATGCTAAAAACAATGGACTTACGATGCCAAGACTACACACTTGGACTTACTCCGCCGAATGGACTTACGTTGCCAAGGCTACACACTTGGCAACCGCCGAATCAAAATGCAAACATGCATTAGAACCTATCACAAGGCTCCCCCTACACCTACGCTCCCCAATGAGCTAGGATTTTACCACGGGCTTTTTAAAAACCTATCCCAAGGCTCCCCCTACACAAAGACACTTAAGGTTTTCCCAATTTAAACCTTAATTCTCCCCCTTTGCCTAACATCCAAAAAGTTCTCCAACAATATCCCAATTGTTGAAAACTTATCATCCAAACTGACCCTAAACTCATGTATTAATCCCCCTTGGATCCCATACATCTAAGTGAGTTGACATGGTCAAAACAATACTGAAAACACTTTCAGACTGGTATCAGTCGACTGCCCTCGTCAAAATGAGCTTACAGAACCATTCTGTGCTCAAAAACACTGTTACCAGTCGACTGGTATCTGTACCAGTCGACTGGTACCCTATTTCTGAAAAAATCAGCCTTTTCAGGTCAACTTCAGAAATGCACCAGAAATTCCCTAGACCTCCAAAAATTCCCAAATTTTGTGGAGAGGTCTATTGTACTCTTGTCTACTTGGGAAAAATACATTACAAAATGTATCTATCACGAATCCCAAGATTGATACAAAATCCAAAACTAGCTAAATGGTTCAATTGAACCTTGACCTAAAGTCCTAGTTTTGGCTTCCTTTTGATGTATTTGCCCATACCAACCCACAATGCATCCCTAGCATTGGTTTATATGGCATCTATACATCCAAAACCAATTATCATGCTATATGACCCCTTAATGTCATATTTCTTGCATGAAACACAAACCATGTGTGCCAATTCCCTAGGTTTGAGACTCAAGTTCGTCTCTAAACCACTTGGCACACTCCATGGCTCCTCTAGACCCCCAAGTAGAACCCACCTGAGATCCATTGGCCATGGGTCCCAATTTGACTCTTTGAACTCCCCCTAGAGCTCTTTACCTTAGTCACCTCCCTAGGTGACTCATCCACAATGGCTAGGCCACATCGGTCCACCCCCGGTGACACTTGGCCTACAAACGTAACTTTCTTAACCTTGGACACCTTGTCCTTGGTTAATTTCTTCTTACCATTAAATGGCTTTTCCTTGCCATTTATTGACTTCTCCTTGCCATAGTCATATGCAACCCTAGCATAAGACTTTCCCTTAGCCTTGGAGGACTCTCCCTTGCCATGATCATTTGCCACCCTAGCATATGATCTCTTATTAGCCTTGGAGGGACTAGATCGGTATCCCAAGCCCGATCTATCATGGTTGGGTCTTTGGCTACCCAACACCATATTTAATCCTTTAGATCCAATAGTGAATCTCTTAAGAAATTTTTCCAAACCATCAAGCTTTGCCTTCAAAGCTTGATTCTCCCTTTCTAGGTTCCTAAACCTAGAGTCAACATGTCCACCTTGGACATTCCTAGACCTACCCTTTCTAGGCATATGTCTCCCCTTCTTGGGATTAATGCCTTGGGCCTCCTTAGGTCTACCATTCCTAGGTTTTTCATGAATTGGCCTCCTAGGGTTTTGATCTACATTAACCCTATTCCTATCATGATACTTAAATCCAAAATTTTGCATGGGTAAATAATAAGAATTATTCCTAGCATGCATGGAGGAATTTAAATTTGACTTCAAATTTAAATTAGGGTTTACCTTACCCTTTACCTTTGGAGCTCCCCCTTGACTCGAGCCTTCATTCTTCCTCCACTTCTTTTCCCACATCTTCAAATGCGTCAACTTCTTGAGCTCTTTCTTCTTTGGGCATTTGGTGTGGTAGTGTCCCATGTCTCCACACGTGAAGCATCTAATGTGCTTCTTCTCTTTCTTCTTCCTACAACTCAAATTAGATTCAAAATGAATTGAATTGAGTTTAGGATATACCTCTTTCTTACCCAAAGGACACCTACTCTTGTAGTGTCCCTTCTCATTGCATCCGAAGCACACAATGTGGTCCTTTGACTTTGCTTCGGTGGAGGTGCTCACTAGGTTGACTTCCAAGACTTCTTCTTCACTTGTCTTGGATTCTTCCTCAACCTTTGAGGATGTCTCCTCATCCACACTAATGGATGGCATTTCTTCATCCTTCTCCTCCTCCTCGGAAGTTGAGTGCTCATCACCTTCCGGTTGCTCCTCCTCCTCTTCTTGAGCTACTAAGCCCATCTCCTTGGGCTCTATCTCATCATGTGTAGGCAAAAGTTCTTCTCCTAGAACTTTCTTTACCTTGCTCCACAACTCGTGGGCGTTCTCGTATTCACCTACACGATTTATCACATGATTAGGCAAAATATCAATCAATATAGATATTACCTTTGAATTTGCCTCCGATCGTGTGGTTTGCTCCTCCGTCCAATGTCGTGGTCGGAGCTTCTTCCCTTTCTTGTCTTTAGGGACTTCGAATGGTTCCTCCACCACTATCATTGTGTCCCAATCCGTTTCGAAGAAGTTCTTCATCTTCACCATCCAAAAGGTGATGTCCCATAAGCTTCCTCCTTCGAACTTCGGTGCTTCTATCAAGTAGGCCATCTTCTTGCTTCCTTGGCGGTTAGTCCAATGGAGAGCGTACTCGCTCTGATACCACTTGTTGGAGGATCGGTGGCCGGCTTGAAGGGGGGTTGGATAGACGGCACCCCCAAAACTCGCTTCCTACGTATTCATTAGTGCGCAAGCGGAAATACAAATACTAAAACAATGAATACGAAAGCTAAAGACAAAGAAAAGAACTAGCAAACCAATAACACGTTCGTTTAACGTGGTTCGGAGATGATGCTCCTACTCCACGGCTGTCCGTAAGGTGGACGATCCCTATCCGTCGGTGGATTAGCCCCCGGCAAACTCCGGCTATCTCAAGTCGCTCCTTGTGGGTGGAGAAACCTCACCACAACACACCAAGACCTCTTGGATTCCACAAACACTTGAGCACTTGTAGACTACTAATTAGACCTTAACCAAGTCTAATTTCGTCACCTTGGCCGGCCATACCAAGCTCCTTCTTATAGAGCTTGGAACAAACCAGAACCTGATTTGCCCGTTACCAACGGCTATCTCAACGGCTCTCTGCTACAGTGCATCAGTCGACTGGTCCATACACCAGTCGACTGCTACAGTAACTACTACAGTACGCTACATTGCCGCTACAGTAAAACCCTAAAACTAGGATTTTACTCCGAGTACAATCTCTCATGCACTCGTACCCTCACGACTCATTCGACTCTTCTTTGCAGCCTTGACCTCTTGCCTTCAAGCCTACTTCCTTTGGCTCTCGTCCCTCGGATGCATCCAAGCCCGCGGCTCGTCCCCAATGCCATCCTTCGCGTATGCCTCGAAGTCGCTTCCCTTGCCCGCCGCTTGTCCTCGGATGCCATCCTTCACCGGACCCGAAGCCGTCAACCTGAGTCACATGTGTCACCTGCAGTCCTGCACAACTCAAGTACACATATCAAATAACAAGGGTAAACCTAACTTAAACCCTTTGCCCAAACACCAAAACACATGGTCCCGCGGACCATTGGGATTGCTCCAACACCACCAAGTGCCGCTCGCCAAGGAGGATCAAGAAAAGGTCATCTTTATTATAGCCAATGGAATATACTGTTACAATGTTATGCGATTCGGATTGAAGAACGTCGGAGCCACCTATCAGAGGCTGATGAATAAAGTGTTTTGGCGACAGATCAGCCGTAACATGCAGGTATATGTTGACGACATACTAATTAAATCCCTCCGAGCCTTTGACTTAGTTGCATATATCAAGGAGACCTGCCAGACACTCAGGACGTACGGAATCAAACTGAATCTAAGCAAGTGTCTATTCGGCACAAGAAGCGGGTGATTCCTGGGTTACATCGTCACCGAGTGGGGCATCGAGGCGAATCCCAGCAAAGTGAAAGCACTGCAAGATATGCCACCATCAAGGAATCTTAAGGAAGCCTAACATCTCACTGGTCGAATAACTGCATTGTCTCGGTTCATCGCTAATTCAGCTGACCGGAGCTTGCCGTTCTTCAAGATATTACGTCGAGCCACCAAATTTCAATGGGACGAAGAGTGCGACCGGGAGTTTGAAGAATTGAAGGAGTACCTCAATTTATTGCCTATACTGGCTAAGCCAACTGTCGACGAGCCACTCAGAATTTATTTATCATCGATCGAGCACGCGGTTGACTCGGCACTAGTTAGGCCGAACGACGAGGAACAGCCGGTGTGCTTCCTGAGTCATATATTGAAAGAGGCTGAATCCCGCTACACCGGTCTTGAGAAGTTGGCTTACGCATTGGTACTCGCCGCTCGGAGGCTTTGCCTATATTTCCTCAGCCACTCCATCATCGTAATGACCAACATTCCCTTGGGGAGGGTACTGTTGAATCCAGAAGTATCTGGACGGCTAATCAAATAGATGACGGAGCTTAGCGAGTTCGATATCCAATACCAGCCTCGAACGACCATCAAAGCGCAATCCTTGGCGGATTTCATCACTGAGGTACAGAATCCTGAACCAAAAGCCATTTGGAGGATATATGTAGACGGTTCAGCCACTCGGTAGGGGAGCGAGATCAGAGTACTACTCATCTCCCCCCCAAGAGGAGCGGATGCAACTATCCATTAGACTAGACTGTCGGGCAACCAACAATAAAGCCGAATATGAAGCACTTATAGCTAGCCTACAAGCCGCCCAACATGCCGGAACCGTCAAGGACCTCATCCACTCGGACTCGCAGTTGGCCGCTCAGCAGCTGGCCGGGACGTTCGAGATAAGCAACACACGACTGAGGCTCTATGCTAAGGCTTTCGAAAAGCTGAAGGCCAACTTTCGGGAGGTTGTAATACAGAAGATCCCTCGAGCAGAGAACCAAGCTATAGACGAATTGGCCAAACTGGTCAGCTCGTTATCATTGATCATCATATCACAGCCGATCGAGCAGGTGTCTTTAGTGGCCCACATTGACCGGATGGAGGGACTTACCTTCCCAGACGACTAGAGGACGACGTTGATGAAGTTTCTACGATCGAGAGCTACACCGTCCGATCGGGAGGATGTCTGCTTATTAAGAAAGAGGGATGATTGGTTCACCCTAATCGGAGATCGGATCTACAAGAAGGCTTTCTCTAGGCCCAGCCCCTACTTAAATGCGTCGGGTCGGAGGATGCTGACTACATACTGCAGGAAGTACATCAAGGGTCCTGTGGAGGACACCCGGGCGGCCGCTCATTGGCAAGGAAGATCTTACTTGCTGGATACTTCTGACCGACCCTCCAAGAGGATGTCGTTCGGACGGTTGCCACTTGCTTGTCCTGCTAGAAGTATCACAACCTCTCGCACCGACCGATTGAAGAGATGAAAGCGCCCACAGTGGCTTGTCCATTTGACCAGTGGGGCATGGACATTGTGGGGCTCTTCCCCATGGCGACGGGTCAAAGGAAGTTCTTGCTCGTCGCGATTGACTATTTCACCAAATGGGTTGAAGCCGAGCCGTTGGCGAGGATAACCGAGCAGATGGTCATGAAGTTCATTTGACAACACATCATTTGCCGGTTCGAGATCCCGCGCCGACTCTTCTATGATAATGGGAGACAATTCATGGGTTAGAAGCTCAAGGAGTGGTGCGAAGGTTACGTCATTCAGCAAACCTTCACATCGGTAGCTTACCCTCAAAGCAACGGGCAGGCGAAGGTCGTCAACCGCGAAATATTTAGGATCCCGCGTGTTCGGCTCGACCACGTCGGAGGGAGCTGGGTGGATGAACTCCCCAGCATGCTATGGGCGATCCACATGACTCTCAAGGAAGGGACTGGAGCAACGCCCTTCCACCTGGTATATGGTGGCGAAGCAGTCGTCCCCGTTGAAGTTGGGGTTGAAACCGACCGGATACAACACTACAACGAAAACAACGCCGAGCGGAGATTTCTAGAGCTCGATTTGTAGACAAAGCACGCACTAAAGCGGCCATCCAGCTGATGGCATACCGGTAGAGGATGAAGTAGAGCTACAATTGGAGGGTGATTCCAAGATTGTTCCAGGTCAGTGACTTGGTATGGAAGAAAGTGAAGTCGGTCGGCGACTTCACCAAGCTAGAAGCTCTGTGGGCTGGACCCTTCAAGGTCGTGGAAAAGCTTCGCTCAGGTGCTTTACTTAGAGGACAAGGACGGGCAGCGACTAAAACGTCCATGGAACGCGAACCATCTCTAGCCTTACCTAGCCGGATGAGAGATGCACCGATGTGATCAATGTACCTTTATAACCCTATGTTCCTTGAATGCAGGACGAGAAATAAAATATTTAGTTTCTGAGCTTTGTGCCGAATGACATACTAGACGGTCGAGCGGCGACCTTAAACTCGAGTCTTCGTCAAATCATCGAGCGGCGACGTTAAACCCCGATCTCCACCGACGGTCGAGCGGCGACCTTAAACCTGAGTCTTCATTAAATCATCGAACGACGACGTTAAACCCCGGTCTCGACTGACGGACGAGCAGCGACCTTAAACCCGAGTCTTCATCAAATTGTCGAGCGATGACGTTAAGCCCCGGTCTCCACCGACGGTCAAGCGACAACCTTAAACCCGAGTCTTCGCCAAATCGTCGAGCAGCAACGTTAAACATGGGAACATCATCAAATCGTCGAGCGGCGACGTTAAACTCCGGTCTCCACCGACGGTCGAGCAGCAACCTTAAACCCCTGACTTCATCAAATCATCAAGCAACGACGTTAAACTCCGGTTTCCACCGATGTTCGAGTGGCGACCTTAAACCCAAGTTTTCACCAAATCGTCGAGCGGCGACGTTAAACCCCGGTCTCCACCGACGATCGAGCAGCGAATTTAAACCCCTGACTTTATCAAATCATTGAAGCGGTGATGTTAAACCCTGTTGGTGCAACATCCCTCAGGTCAAGTGTCACGCCCCCAGAGGAGACCGTACCGAAAAATTTCGGCAGCATCTCCCCTGTACGGGTGACAATCTGAGGCATACATACATACAAAATACATCAGCCACATACGACTAGAATATATATACACAACCACGCAGTTATATAATCAGCCCACTCGGCTGGAACAGAAATAAATACAACCACGCAGTTATATAATCAGCCCACTCGGCTGTACTAAAATCAACACAGCGGAAATCACAAATAATGATCACAAAACATAAAACAACTAACTGCGAGCCGGCTCGGCTTGACACAATAATATCAAACCCAATACAAGACAATACAAATACATAAACAAGTACAAAATCCAAAATACAAATAACGTAAGAAATACCAAAATCGTAACGTCGTCCTCGAATGTGAGAACAGGATCTCCAGGCGACTCCATAACTCCTTTACCTGCTACCTGGTGAAATTACCAATATACGGGGTGGTGAGTATAAACACTCAGCGGGTAATAGACTGATAGTGCATGAGTAATAGTAAATCAACCTAGAGATGCAAAGGTATACAGTCTCGCATGGAAATAGCAGATACTACAGTGATATCATAATAAGTGTCCATACCTGAAACCATATCCTAGGCTAGTGGTAGAAGGTAAAGTGTAGCAAAGTCCTGCTACAGTACTGCTCATAACTACATGGTATCATGTGAGGTATATACAGGTCAACAGTAAGTAAGCCAGTGTCTAAACACCTAACACAGGTATAAATCCAAACCTAAGTAAGCATAACAGCATAAATAAACAACAACAGCATAATCTAGCAACAACAGCATAGATAAGCAACAACAGCATAAGTAAACAACCAACAGATATAAACAACAACCGCCCACCTCTCATGTCCATGACCCCAGTATGGGCGAGAGGCCGGATCGATGACAACTGTACCACCCAGCCGCCACTACTCTCGAGTGGCCGAGAGGACAGTTGCATAGTAGCTAAATAGCTACGTCTGTGACGAGGGTCCCTGCTGCCCACGACTCCAACAATCACTACCCATGAGTGTGCGAGTGGGGGGCATGACAGGACATGCGGCACGCTCAAGCTACCACTACCCATGAGTGGCCGAGCGTGCGGTCCTGGCCAACGACCGTCTCAACCACAAGGGCGACAGTGTCGCCGATATGCATGCAATGACATGATGTGAATAATGCAGCAGTCATCATATATATATATATAACAGGAAATCAGGTATGCTACATGAATCCGCATGCTCAATACTAAGCATAAATAAACAGTAATCAAAGCAGGTAAACATGGTATCAGGTGTCCATATATCCAATACCTACTATCTAATGTCTGGTATCTGGTATCCAATACCTAGTGCTATAGTATCTGCTAAATATCATGGATAGCAACGAGAGACTGTATAGATACAGAAACGAGTAGCTCAAAGATTGAGTGGAAGTATCAAACGCAGGAAAAGTAAGAGTGGAGTCAAGATAGATACAGCAACTATCTGAACAAAAAGCTCATGCACTAGGATCAAAATACTAAAGAGGTAAAGCAAGAAATACCCGCCTTAATTGTAGATCGTGCCAAAAATAATCCCACGTTGAGATGCTCGCCTCGAACCCAAGTCCTGCGATCACACAGCGTATTTAGCTATTTACATCACAAATAAATAACTAAATAACTCCCCCACCTAATTAGAGGAAACCCCTAGTTGAATAATAATCCTAATTCATTAATTCAATTAGGTTTAATTCAATCCACAATCCTTTTAATCCATGCTATCATCCACAACACATCATAAATCAATCACTAGACCACACTAATCTGTTATTAAACCCGAAACCAACCTTGTAATCAGATTTAAGCTTGGATTCAACCACCTTACCTCTAATCCAAATCCGATACAAATGCATATCCACCAAATCCTCATAGAAATACAACCGAAACTCCACACATAACTTACTTTAAATTAAAATCCCCTATACAGATCTACAATCTTCACATTTAAGATGCCCAATTGAGTTCATAATCCAAACACCATCATCTAAGCAAATAAACCCAATGTAGAAATTGCAATTCAACTATGTAAATCTAATACACCACTTACCCTAATTTGATCCACAGATTCTTGAAGAAGAAATCCACTCATAGCAACAGTAGAAACGAAGCTATCCCTTGCTAACTCACAGTCGGGATTCTTACTGCTAGAAAGGATGGCTGCTGCTAGGTGAAACTGCTGTCATCCAAACCAAAACTCTAAATCATCAAGCCAACCATAGATATGCTCTTAATCATCTACTAATAGTGTGTGGTTACCTCCAAAGTGATCGTCCAGAGATCGTTGCTAGAGCATGGGATCCCGTACCGGTGTTGGAACCAGATGGACGATCGGAGGATGAACTTGAATACTCCAAAATCCGGTGAGAAAGCATCGCTGGACTTCCTTGATCCAAATCTGGTGATGAGGAGAGGGTCGGCAGCGATGCTCGGCAATCGACGGAGGGTGGCACGGCCTCGGGTGGCAGCGGCCGCGTTTGGCAGTGGCGAGAGGGAGAGCAACAGTGGAGATGGCTAGGGCACAGAGAAGAGGCAGCTCGTGTGCCTGGTTTTCCGGCGAGTATCCGCGGCTAGGGATGAAAGAACAATGGCCGGATTGAGGCTTGGCAGTCGGCGCCGGTGAAAAGAGACGAAGGCTCGGCTTAGGTCGATGCTGAGAGGCGGCCCGTGAGAGTCGACGGCGATGCTGAGGAGTTGGAAGGGAACCCCGGATGGCCGACGATCTGAGGTTGATCGGCACCGATCGGGCGGAAGAGGGGAAAGAGTCGGCGCAAGTGGGGAGAAGGGATCGGCAGAGTGAAGAAGGAATGGAGAAGATTTCGGCTTATAAACCTAGCCTAATTAAAACTTAGGTTAAATCAATTAAACCCTAAGTTGGTTTCCTCAATCAACTCCCACTTTTGGGTATTTTAAACGGGCTTTCACTTAGCCTATAAATGATCCCCTTAAACTACGCCAAACGGACTCCGAAAAATTCCCAGAAAATACCTAAAAATTCTTGAAAAATTCAATAAGATTATTTGTCCAATAACCTTATTATTTAACTATTATCTGGGCACCGTATTTTACATCAAGGTTGACCTGGTTGACCAAGCTGAGTCTTGGTTTGAGTTTAGATGTTTGACAATAAGAAATTGATTGAAGAAGTGTCAAGTAGGTCAAGGTTGACCGGATACTTGACTGGGAAGTCCTAACTGGGATGTTAGGTATAATGGAAGTCCTGGTGAGTGAAGCCAGGCAGAAGGAAAGTCCTAGTGAGTGGAGCTAGGCAGATGGAAAACCCTAGTGAGTGAAGCTAGGTGAAAGTTCTGGTGAGTGAAGCCAGGCAAGGGAAAATCCAGATGGATCAAGGATGATCGGACATCTGGTGTTGGGAAGTTCAAGTAGGTCAAAGGATTGACTGGATACTTGGCACGAGGAAATACAGATAGGTCAAAGGGATTGACCAGACATCTGATGGGAGTCCAAGTAGGTCAAGGGAGTGACCAGATACTTGGCATGAATAGAAAAGTCCAAGTGGGTCAAAGGGATTGACCAGATACTTGGTAGAAAGTCCTAGCAGGTCAAAGGAGTGACCAGATGCTAGGCATGATGTACCAACAGGTCAAGGTTGACCGGATGTTGGTTTGAGAGGCTTGGGACTTGGTTTTGGGCAAAACGCGTCGGATCGATCGATGGATCGATCCGGAGATGGATCGATCGATGGATTGATCCGTGCCTTCTAAGCGAGAGAGCCTGCGGATCGATCCGTGGATTGATCCAGATGTCCCAATCGATCGCTGGATCGATTGGGGCCTGGAGCAGAGCGCGGATCGATCCATGGATCGATCCGGCGTTCCAGAGCACGAAGGCGGATCGATCCAAAGCCTCCCGATCGATTGGGAACATTCGAATCGATCGGGATCGGACCGTTGCGTCGGGTTTAAAGCCGCAGCGAACGTTGTCTTGCATCTCTTCTCGATTCCTCCGGATCTCTGGCTCCTCCACAGCACTCACAAAGCTCAGATCGCCAGTTCTTGAAGGATCTTGGAAGTTCTCCAAGTCAAGAGGCGGATCAAAGCCAAGAAGAGAAGCTAGGGTTAGGGTTTATACTCATTGTAAGCTTGTAAGCTTGTATTTCTTGTATCCTTTCCCTCTCTTCTTGTATTGAGTCTTGTAGGGCTTCTCCTCCCTTGGTAGTTACCATAAAGGAGAGTTTTATTAGTGGAGAGTGTGTGTGTTGGTGTGGATCCTTGGATTAGTCACCTCTTGTGAGGTGGATACCAAGTAAACCAACCGTGTTAGCGTTGTGTGATTGTTTGTGTATTTTCCGCTGCCATATCTTTGAAGAAACAAGCAACGCCAAGCACCGAGCGAACGCGACGAGCTATTCACCCCCCCCCTCTAGCTACTTTTGGTCCTAACATAGTTTACACCGGCGGTCGAGCGACAACCTTAAACCCAGGAGAAGGTATGAACCTTATTGAATTCGTCAATGGCCGATCGACGACCCGCAATTCGTCGGCGTAGACCGAAGACAGGCCATGATTATAGCCGAGCGGAGAAACTGGTGCCGAGCACGGAAATAAAAAAATCATAAAGAAAAGCCTTACTGAGCGGACAAACCGTTCATTTCACAAAAGGATACTGTCGAGTGACAGGAATATATTTAGACTTTTCAACTTTTACAGGGCTACCTCACTCAAGATAATCGAAAACGTCGTCGGGCATCGAATCATTCAGCTGGCTTCGGTTGATGACATCGTCCGTCAGGGCTTTGGGGAGGTGGCCACTCACCTTCAACTGACCAAGCGTCCCGTCAATAGCTAGCTCGAACGCTCTGCCGATCAGCCGGACAACTTTGTCAGTGAACTGGTCCGAGTGGAGGTACTCCTGTTTCATCACTGCAAATCAGCTCGACTCATCCTGTTGATAGACCATCAGGGCAGAACGGGAGGCCTCTAGGGCAACTTCGACATCATTGAGCTTCTTATTCAAAGACTCCTCTCCAGCCACTCGACATCCCCGCTCGGTGATTAGATAGTCCTCTGCTTGTTTAAGCTTCTGGGTGAGTTACCGAACCTCCTGGTTCTTTAGCTCCAGGTTGGTGATGACTCACTGTTTCCTTGTGGTGGCCAGCTCAAGCTTTTTGTCGTAGGTCTTCAATTGTATCTCGATCTGACCCAGCCTAATAGCCTGATTGACAAACTTTTGCTGCTCGGCCACAAGGAGTTGTTGGGTCTTCTCCAGATCGGCATGTCTATGCAACCGATGGCCCCTGGGAGGAAGAGGTGCCACCAGAAATCTTGAGTTTCTTCAGCTCTTCCTCCATAAGGGCGAGTCGTTGGCACATGATCATGCTCTCCACCCAGTACTGCAAGGGAACAGAAAAATATTAATGTCGGTCGGAGGAAATTATGAAGTGATGAAATACGTACCCCAGTGGACATCTGCAGATAACTGTTCCCGAGCGCTCCTGGCGACATCGTCGCCCCTTGGGCCTGCGCTTCCTCTCAAATACCGACGAGTAGCCTGTGAATCAGAATCTTGTGATCAGGGATGGTCGGCCGGGCGCACTGCTCAAGATAGTCCTAGGTGGGAAGATTGAGGGTTGCGGTCACCGATCGTCGGTCGCTCGGGTCCGAGGAGGAGTGTTGGTGCAGGAAGCATCCGACGATTGAATCGATGTTTTGATTATGTCAAAGGGTTCAAGTTAAGTTATTTTGTTATCTAATGAGTTTAAACAAGTGTGCAGGAAAGTCCTAACTGCGGTTAGGCAGGAGGAAAATCCTAAGGGGGGGTAACCTTAGGTCCTAGGGGGTGGTAACCCTAGGTGGAGGAAAACCCTAAGGGGCGGTAACCTTAGGTCCTAGGGGGTGGTAACCCTAGGTGGAGAGAAACCCTAGGGGGCGGTAACCCTAGGTCCTAGGGGGTGGTAACCCTAGGCGGAAAGTCCAGTCTGTCTGGAGGACCGGACTGACATCAGGTAAAATCTCCTGAGTGGAGTAGGTGAGGACGCGTTCCCCTTAGAGGGAACAGTAGGCGTCGGGTCGACCTAGGGTTTCCGGTCGAAAACTTGAAGTCAGACTCGGTCAGTCCGATGACTGACAATTATATTTATTGTGTTATCTTTTTGTGTTCTAACTCTGTTTTGCAGGTAACTAACAGTTTTATGCAGGGTTAGAACTGACCAGGATCGGTCGACCAAACCTTGGGATCGGTCGACCGAACCTTTAAGCTACCAGATCAGATCTCCAGAAGATGGGCCGGGTTCGACCAGGGATCGGTCGACCGAACCTGGGATAGGTGTCGACTGGATCAAGCCGAGGTGTGCGGGTCAGAGGAGACTGATCGGTCGACCGAACCTTGGGATTGGTCGACCGAACCTTGGGATCGATCGACCGAACCCAGGGATAAAGTTTGACCAGATCAAAGCGGAGCGACGGATGGACGGATCAGATGAGGTGGAGGTCATCTGATCGGTCGATCGAACGTGGGGATCGGTCGACCGATCCGCTTCGGGTCAAATCTGATCCCGAGACTTGGGGATCTGGATCAGACTTCACAGAGCTATAAAAGGAGGCCTCGAGGTGCAGCTCAGAACATCGAATTTCGAACAGAAGTTCTGCGCTCTTGTGTGCTCCGTACGCTTCAACTACGCTCTGCTGCCACAACGAACTGAATCTCCAAAGTTCTTCTACTTTCTTGTTCGTTGGTAAAACTTTCTGATTTGCACTTAACTGTAATTGCTTTTAGTTTGTAATAATTCTGGATATATAGTTGTTGCCCACCGAAAGCGGTCAAGGACCGCGGGCCTTCGAGTAGGAGTCGAAATAGGCTCCGAACGAAGTAAATCAATTGTGTCTTTGTATTTACTTTACTTTTCATTTCCGCTGCGTTACTTTAGTTACTCGAACGATTTCCGTAAATCGATAAAATAGCCACGAGCGCTATTCACCCCCCTCTAGCGCTTTCGATCCATCAATTGGTATCAGAGCGGGGTCATTTTGAATCGGTGCAACCACCATTCAAAATAATTTATTTTTTTTCGTGGTATTTTCAGATTTTTCGGAGTCGATTAGAATTTGGCTTTATAGCCATATTCTAATTCTTTTTCTCGAATCGGTTTTCTGCTCGAGGTTGGTGCAACACCACCCGAGTTCGTGATCTATTTTTTCATACCGCACTACTAATCCAGGACCAAGTCCTGGGATTTTCTTGTTGTTTATTTGTTTTATATAGTTGATCTAAATGACCCTTCAAGAAGGCTACAGTACAGCCCGTCCCCCGCTATTCACCGGAGACGACTTCGGGTACTGGAAGGGTCGGATGGAGGCATATCTCCAGACTCATTTTGAAGTCTGGATGATTGTCAAAACCGGCCTCCAACTACCAACTGATAGCGCCAGCAAACCACTACCCTACGAGGACTGGGACGCATCTCTGATTAAGAAAGTGGAAGCTAATGCCAAGGCGACTTGCACCCTCCAGTGTGGTCTATCAAAAGAAGAACTCAACCGCGTCGGCCCCTTCAACAGTGCTCATTGAACTTCACGAAGGAACGTCTGACACTAAAGTAAGTAAAAGAGACCTAATTTTTAATAAATTATTTAATATCAAACTGCAGGAAGGTGAGACAGCTTCCCAACTCCACGCCCGGATTCAAGATCTGCTCAACGATCTTCATGCAATTGGACAAAAGGTAGATAACCGGGACATCATAAGGTATTCTCTAAACGCCTTTCCGAGGAATACCTTGTGGGCATCCATGGTAGATGCCTACAATGTTTATAAGGACTTGTCTGTTGGTGCAACCTTAGGTCAAGGTTGACCTGATTGACCAGACTCGAGTTGACTTGACTCGAGTTGTGTTTTGATGTTTGACGAGTTATGTTTGACAATGTTTGTACCTTGATGTTTTACAAGGATACAAGCTTGGGAGATTGTGGGTGCAACCCGTGGTCAAGGTTGACCTGGTTGACCCGAGGTGAGTTGACCTGACTCGGAAAAGTCCAAGCAGGGAGCTTGGCACGGGAAGAGTCCAAGCAGGGAGTTTGGCATGGTGAAAAGTCCAAGCAGGGAGCTTGGCACGGGAAAAGTCCAAGTATGGAGACTTGGCACGGAGAAGTCCAAGTATGGAAGCTTGGCACATGGGAAGTCGGAGAGGGCTCGGTAGCTCGTTCTCCGGACTGTGGTCAGAGAGGGCTCGGGAGCTCGTTCTCTGGACCGGATGGAAGTCGGAGAGGGCTCGGTAGCTCATTCTCCGAACTGTGGTCAGAGAGGGCTCAGTAGCTCGTTCTCTGGACCGGATGAGGAAAGTCCTGGTGAGTGAAGCCAGGTAGACGGATAAGTCCTGGTGAGTGAAGCCAGGCAGTGGGAAAGTCCTGGTGAGTGAAGCCAGGCAGTTGTGAAAACCCTAGTGAGTGAAGCTAGGTGAAAGTCCTGGTGAGTGAAGCCAGGCAGTGGGAAAGTCCTGGTGAGTGAAGCCAGGCAGTTGGAAAGTCCTGGTGAGTGAAGCCGGGTAGATTGGAAATCCTGGTGAGTGAAGCCAGGTGAAAACCCTGGTGAGTGAAGCCAGGTGAAAGTCCTGGTGAGTGAAGCCGGGCAAGGGAAAATCCAAATGGATCAAGGGTGATCGGACATCTGGTGTTGAGAAGGTCAAGTAGGTCAAGGGTGACCGGATACTGGAGAAGAGAAAGTCAAGTGGGTCAAAGGGATTGACCGGACACTTGGTGGGGAGTCTTAGCAGGTTAAGGGGTGACTGGATGCTAAGCATGATGTACCAACAGTCAAGGTTGACCGGATGTTGGTTTGGAAGGTTTGGGACTTGGTTTGGGCAAAATCAAGCTCGGATCGATCCGGGACCGATCCGGTGTCTGCTGATCGTCCGGTGACCGATCGGTAATCAACAGAATGCTTTATGGATTATCCGATCGGTCGAAGACCGATCGAAAAACAAGAGAAGAAGGAGAAAGGCTGATCGGTCCAAGGGACCGATCAGACTCCTCCTGGACCGATCAGGACATAGCCTGATCGGTCCAGGCTTAGCCTGATCGGTCCCCAAGACTGATCAGGGACAGTGTGGACCGATCAGGTTGGAGCCTGATCGGTCCAGCACTAGCCGTTGTGACTCAACGACTAGGTTATTTCGGGCTTCTGTGTTCTGTTCTTTTTGCTTGCAAGTTCGCAGGTTGGCTCAGGATATCAGAGGTTATAAGAAGAGATCGAGGGCTGCTGACTACAACTCTTCTTCTTCCCACTCCTGACTGTGATCGAGCTTTTCTGACCTCCGAAGCTTCGGGTGAGCTTCTTTGACAGAGTTGCTTGTTGGCATTCATCCGTGAAGTTGGTGCTTCATCCGGGACTTCAGTCGACGAGAAGGCAAGCGAGTATTTGTACATTCATTGTGTATTTTGTTCTTGCTCTTCTTTGTATTTCCATATTGCTGTTGCAAGCTATTGTGGCGAGGTTTCTCCACCCACAAGGAGTATTTATTAGCCGGTTCTCCGGGGACTCATCCACCGACGGATTGATAGGGCTCGTCCACCTTACGGACACGTCGAGGAGTAGGAGTTTCATCTCCGAACCTCGTTACATCGACGAGTTTGAGGTTTGCTATTCTCCGCTTTTGTTTCTATTTAGTTATTTCTGCTGCGCTAACCCTAATCGTAGGAAGAAATGAAAGAATTTGGGGTCGGCTATTCACACCCCCCCTCTCTAGCCGCGATCATCGATCCTAACATTGTCTACTATTAAGTTAGATGAACTCTTTGCAGAATTCGAACTTCATGAACAGACTAATGCACGCCCGACCGAGAAAGGGTTGGCTTTGGTTGTAGGAACAGGAAGAGTACGCGAATCAAAGATAAAGCGCAGAACCGAACCTGAGTCAGAAGAAGAAGAACCAGATTCGGAAGACGATGACGAGCTTACAACCGAAATAGTCAACCTGGTAAAGAAACTCTACAAAAAGAAGGGCTTCAACAAAAAGGATGTCAGAAAGGCCATCCAGTCCAAAGAAGCCCAATCAAGCTCGAAGGTTAAATTCGAAGTGACCTACTACGGGTGCAATCAGAAGGGACACATCAAGGCTAACTGCCCAAACCAAAAAGATCCAAAGAAACCAAGGAGGAAGAAGGCCTTGAAAGCAACGTGGGACGAGTCTTCTTCCGAGGAATCCGACGACGAAGAACTTGAGCAGACGAATTTTCTCGCGTTGACAGCCCGGGACTACACCAATGAATTGGAAGCTGAGTCCGAGAGAAGTCACGGATCCGCATCCGTTTCTGAAGGGTCAAACCCCTCTGTAAGTACAAACCGTTTATATAGCTTGATTAATTATTTAATGCATAAAGTAGCTAAGTCCAAAATTAGAATCAAGTCGCTTCTGAAGGAGGTAACACTCCTTAAAGAAACGACTAATAACGAATCCTTGACTGATCCAATTCAGATTGGAACCTCTACTCAAGTTCAAAAACTTGAGGAAGAGAATTCCAACCTGAAAAGTCATGTCAAAGATTTGAAGACAACCTTAGAACGATTTTCCTTGGGATCCAAGAATCTTGACTTGACTCTTGGAACACAGAGGGCAATCTACAATCGAACTGGACTAGGATATAAATCAAAAACGAAGTATAAGTCTTATTTATCTCTAATACAAAGAACAAATAGAAAAATGGTCCAAGCATGGGTTGCCAAGTCCAACCTGATCAATCAAGTTGGACTCGGACAGTATTGGATTCCTAAGGATCAAATACATTACCTCGATAGACCATATCGAGGCTATGATCCAGGGGGAGCCAAAAGAAAAACGATTAAAACAAAAATTTGAAATTAAAATTTAAAATTTAAAAATTAAAAATTAAATTAAAAATTCGAAATTCAAATAAAAATTCAAAATTAAAAATTCGAAATTCAAATAAAAATTTGAAATTAAAAATTCGAAATTCCAATAAAAATTAAAAATTAAAAAATAAATTAAAATTCGAAATTAAAATCCAAATAAAAATTTGAAATTAACTTAAAATTCAAAATTAAACTAAAATTCGAAATAGAAGGAGGATCCAGAATAGCTGGAACCCGCAACTAAACTACCCGACTGGGTAACCAAACTTAATCTACCCGAAATGGGTAAATAAGAGTAGTCTACCCGGCGGGGTAATTAAGGTTAGATAAAATGGACTAAGTTTAACTTGACCCATGGTACTGGTGAAGTTTTTGGATGATAGTACGTTAGGGAAGCTTGGGCATTGCATGTCTAGGAAGATATGGTTTCGACCTGGTGCATTTGGCCAAGTGGAACTGACCGAAGCTACCCTTAAAAATGGATCCTAACTAGTTAGACCAAGGTTTAGTATTAAGTTTAATGGGCAGGACTATTTGGAAAACCTCGAAGGCATGGTTACTTTAATGAGTTCCGTGTGACTCACCATAGCCCAGAAGTTTATCCAAAGAATGCTTACTTGTTAAACCCAAAGCTAAACCTGAATCTAACACAAAGTTAAACATAATCCTAAAATTGAACCTTAAATTCATCTCACAAAAAATTATAGGAGTCCCTGATTGAAAATTTAGGTCGGGTGAGATGACTAAGGAATTCAAAATTCAAATTCAAATTCGTAATTTTTCAAAATTAACTTAAATAATTCTTCAAAATTAACTTAAATATTTTTCAAAATTAACTTAAATATTTTTTCAAAATTAACTTAAATTAACTTAAATAATTTTTCAAAATTAACTTAAATAATTTTTCAAAATTAACTTAAATAATTCTTCAAAATTAACTTAAATATTTTTCAAAATTAATTTAAATAATTCTTCAAAATTAACTTAAATATTTTTCAAAATTAACTTAAATAATTCTTCAAAATTAACTTAAATATTTTTCAAAATTAATTTAAATAATTCTTCAAAATTAACTTAAATATTTTTCAAAATTAACTTAAATAATTCTTCAAAATTAACTTAAATATTTTTTCAAAATTAACTTAAATGAACTTAAATAATTTTTCAAAATTAACTTAAATATTCTTCAAAATTAACTTAAATACTTTTCAAAATTAACTTAAATATTTTTTTCAAAATTAACTTAAATATTTTTTTATTAAAAATTAACTTAAAATATTCTCCTGTCTTTTGATCCATCAACTACTTTATGTGTAGGAATTGGATCAATGGATGTTGGACAGTGGATGCTCCAGACATATGACTGGAGATAGATTGAAGTTCACTAAGCTAAAACTAAAGAATCTAGGGTCAGTTGCATTCGGCAACGATGGAAAACTGAAAGTAATCGGAAAAGATAATATCGAACTTAATTCCGACTTTATTATTTGAAAAGTATTATTAGTTGAAAATTTTAATTCCAATTTATTAAGTATAAGCCAATTATGCGATACTGGTTATTCAGTTAATTTTACCAAGTCCGAATGTATAGTCAAACATATTGACAATCCAAAAATCATACTTAAAGGCACTAGGAAAGATAATGTCTACACCATTTATCTACCGACACCCTCAATAAAGTGTTTTCTAACACAACAAGAGGAAACTGAGTTGTGGCACAGGAGATTGGGTCACACTCACACAAGACTCATTTCAAAAATGAGTCAAAATGGACTAGTTAGAGGATTGCCCAAATTAAAAGTTATTGAAAATTCAATCTGTAATGCGTGTCAACAAGGAAAACAAACCAAGTCAATCCACAAGTCAACCAATCTAGCTAGAACTACTTGTTTACTTGAGCTCCTTCACCTAGACCTATTTGATTCACACGGAGCCAAGTCACTAAGCAAGAACCAGTATTGCTTAGTTATAATAGATGACTTCTCCAGGTTCACCTGGGTAAAATTTCTAAAAACAAAAGATGAAACCTTTGAAATATTTAGTAATTTTTGTAAATTAACAGAAAATGAAAAAGACACTAAAATTAAAAGAATAAGAAGTGACTATGGAGGAGAATTTGAGAATCATAACTTTATTGAATTTTGTGAAATAAATGGATACAAACATGAATACTCCTGCCCTAGAACCCCTCAACAAAATGGTTTAGTAGAACATAAAAACAGAACACTACAAGAAGCTGCTAGAACCATGTTAAACGAATACAAACTATCTAATCAATTCTGGGCTGAAGCAGTTAGTACAGCATGTTACATTCAAAATAGGATTTTAATTAACAAAATTCAAAATAAAACACCCTATGAAATTTATTATAATAAAATTCCCAACTTAAACTATTTAAAAGTATTTGGGTGTAAAGTCTTCATTTTGAACACTAAAGACTACTTAGGGAAATTTACATCAAAAACAACCCCGGGAATATTTTTAGGATATTCAACAACTAGTAGAGCATATAGAGTGTATAACAAAAATACCCTAAAGGTAGAAGAAACAATAAATATAATATTTGATGAAGAAAATAAGTTACCCAACACAATAAATGAAACTGAAAATACAGAAAATATTAACCCTATAAACAGAGAAGATGACGTAATTCAATCTGAACCTATTGAATCTGAAGAACAAATCACTAACTCAAATGATATGCGACCAACTAGAACAAGCATAAATCACCCATCTGACCAAATTTTGGGTGACCCAACTGTAGGAGTCAGAACTAGATCATCTTATAGAAACCAGAGCCAAATAGCTTTGATTTCAAAAATCAAACCCAAAACCATAGAAGAAGCCCTACCAGACCCAGATTGGACTCTAGCAATGCAAGAAGAATTGGCCCAATTTGAAAGAAATCAGGTCTGGGAATTAGTGCCGAAACCCGTTAACAAATCCATAATTGACACTAAATGGGTTTTTAGAAACAAATTAAACGATCAAGGTGAAATAGTTAGAAACAAAGCTAGGTTAGTAGCTAAAGGATTCAGTCAAGTAGAAGGGTTAGATTATGACGAGACCTATGCTCCAGTAGCAAGACTTGAATCCATTAGGATGTTGCTAGCCTATGCAGCACACAAAGGATTCAAGCTATTTCAAATGGACGTAAAATCCATATTTTTAAACGGATTTATTAAAGAAGAAGTGTATGTAGGGTAACCCCCAAGATTTGAAGATTTAGAACAACCAAATTATGTCTTTAAATTAAAAAAGGCCCTATATGGACTAAAACAAGCACCTAGGGCTTGGTATTAATGTCTGTCCAATTACTTAATATCAAAAGGATTTAACCAAGGTCAAATAGACCCAACCCTTTTCGTAAAGACCTTAGAAAATGACATTTTTATAGCCCAAATTTACGTTGACGATATTATTTTCGGTTCCACAAACTCTAAATTTCTAAAAGAATTCACCCAACTTATGGAAAATGAATTCGAAATGAGTCTGGTAGGAGAACTTAATTTCTTCTTAGGCTTACAGATTAAGCAAACTAAAGATGGAATTCACATTTATCAAACTAAATATGCTAAGAAATTAATTAGAAAATTTGGCATGGAAAACTCAAAAATAATCAATACACCAATGGCTACAAATGCTAAAATTGACTCAGACTTGAAATACTATCGGAGTGCGATAGGAAGTCTACTGTACCTAACTGCAAGTCGACCAGACATTATTTTTGCAGTAGGTATGTGTGCACGATACCAATCTTGTGCAAAAGAGTCTCACTTAACCTTTGTTAAAAGAATCCTTAGGTATATTAAGGGAACCCTAAATGTAGGACTATGGTACCCTAGATCTGGCACCCTTGATCTAAATGACTACTCTGACTCAGACTATACTGGATGCAAGCTAGATAGAAAAAGCACAAGTAGTAGCTGTCAATTTCTAGGACAATGCCTAGTAAGTTGGTCAAGTAGAAAACAACACTGTGTTGCTTTATCTACCACTGAAGCTGAATATATAGCCTTAGGTGAATGCACATCTCAGTTGTTGTGGATGATGCATACCCTTAAAGACTATCAACTTGAGTATCATAAAACTAAAATCTCAATTGATAATATAAGCTCAATAAATCTAACAAAAAACTCAATTCATCACTCAAGGACTAAACATATAGAAGTGAAACACCACTTTGTAAGGGATCACGTAGCTAAGGGTGATATTGAACTCAACTATGTTGAGTCAAAATCAAATCTAGCTGATATCTTCACAAAGCCCTTACCTGAACTTGAGTTCAGCTCACTTAGAAGGCAAATAGGAATGTGCTGGGTAGAATAGATATTATTTTTTCAAAACTCACTGTCTTACTTCAAAACTCGTTCTTTTATTCTTTTCAAAACCTAGGAAAAATAATGATTTTAAAATCCCATTTTCTTAGAATTTTCAAAAATATGACATAGCCTAGGATCTACCCTAGAAATCTTGTTCCCCTAGATTTTAGCCAGAGCATCTCACAAACACCTAGGTATACTTTGCTTGTGTTTGTAAAACATAGAATAATGTGAGATGCATAGGGTACAGCCTGGACTCAAGAATGCTTATTACTGTGTATCAATATGAGTCTGGGCGTTAAATACTTTATTAACAGTAATTAAGTCAAGTCTTCCAGCCTTAGTCAAATCTAACTGGACTAAATGACTTTACTTGACTAACCAAGTGAAAGTTGTTGCCCTCTAGGCAATCAACAAGTAGCTAATGGTTAGACAGTTAGTGAAGGAAATGTTAAGCTTAAGTTTGCTTACACTTTAGGGCTCTGATACCTGACCAAAATAATTTAAATAATTTAACAACTATTTAACATGACTCATGCTTGGACTATAAGACCCTAAGAATTTATTAAGACATTAATCAAGGGGGAGTGAATTTTTATTTTCAAGCTAGTTTTCCTTTAAAATAAAAATTATCTTTGACTTGATTTTTAAAAAAATATTTTTGACTTGCTATAAAAATTATGTTTGACTCAGCCTTAAAATAGAATTAACAGTATTTTTAAAAGGCTTGGATTTTTAGATAATCAATTTTCAAAACTAAGCACTAAAATTATCCAAATCCTTTACTAAGTTCTTTTCAAGAAATAGTTCCTCAAAGCTAAGTACTTAAGTTAAGCTTTTATGAAAATCCTTTTAAAGTTAAGCAAAGTTTTTACCTTTAAGTGTTTGTCAAAATTAGTTTTTGTTGAAAATGAGTTATGTATTTTCAAAACAATTTCAAATGGAGCAAAGTGTTTTTCAAAGTAATGATTTTCAAAATACTAAATTTTGCTAAGTTTTTAGTGTTTTTAAGGCATTTCCTAACTTAGGCAAAATAATTCTTTTTGAAACACTAAGACACTAAATAAATGGCTACTCTTCAGGGGGAGCTTAAACTAATTATTCTTTTCTCTTCCTGAAATTCTTTTTGATTTATGTCAAAGGGGGAGAGAAAAGTTAAAGTTAAAGTTAAAGAATAGTTAAAGAAATTAACAACAATTAAGAAATTTAAACATAAAGAGCAGCATAAGTTTCAAATTGTCAAACATTCATGTTTAAATTTCCTAATAATTTTGTCATACTTTTACTTAACTTTGAACTGTGTTGCCATAATCAAAAAGGGGGAGATTGTTGGTGCAGGAAGCATCCGACGATCGAACTGATGTTTTGATTATGTCAAAGGGTTCAAGTTAAGTTGTTTTGTTATCTAATGAGCTTAAACAAGTGTGCAGGAAAGTCCTAACTGCGGTTAGGCAGGAGGAAAATCCTAAGGGGGGGGGGGGGGGGGGGAACCTTAGGTCCTAGGGGGGGGTAACCCTAGGTGGAGGAAAACTCTAAGGGGCGGTAACCTTAGGTCCTAGGGGGTGGTAACCTTAGGTGGAGAGAAACCCTAGGGGGCAGTAACCCTAGGTCCTAGGGGGTGGTAACCCTAGGCGGAAAGTCGAGTCGGTCTGGAGGACCGGACTGGCATCAGGTAAAATCTCCTGAGTGCCAGGGTTCCCCGTAGAGGGAACAATAGGCGTTGGGTCGACCTAGGGTTTCCGATCAGAAACTTGAAGTCAGACCCGGTCAGTCTGATGACTGACAATTATATTTATTGTGTTATCTTTTTGTGTTCTAACTCTGTTTTGTAGGTAACTAACAATTTTATGCAGGGTTAGAACTGACCAGGATCGGTCGATCGAACCTTGGGATCGGTCGACCGAACCTTGGGATCGGTCGACCGAACCTTCAAGCTACCAGATCAGATCTCAAGAAGATGGGCCGGGTTCGACCAGGGATCGGTCGACCGGACCTCGGGATCGGTCGACTGAACCTGGGATAGGTGTCGACTGGATCAAGCCGAGGTGTGCGGGTCAGAGGAGACTGATCGGTCGACCGAACCTTGGGATCGGTCGACCGAACCCAGGGATAAAGTTTGACCAGATCGAAGCGGAGCGACGGATGGACGGATCAGATGAGGTGGAGGTCATCTGATCGGTCGACCGAACGTGGGGATCGGTCGACCGATCCGCTTCGGGTCAAATCTGATCCCGAGACTTGGGGATCTGGATCAGACTTCACAGAGCTATAAAAGGAGGCCTCGAGGTGCAGCTCAGAACATCGAATTCCGAACAGAAGTTCTGCGCTCTTGTGTGCTCCGTACGCTTCAACTACGCTCTGCTGCCACAACGAACTGAATCTCCAAAGTTCTTCTACTTTCTTGTTCGTTGGTAAAACTTTCTGATTTGCACTTAACTGTAATTGCTTTTAGTTTGTAATAATTCTGGATATATAGTTGTTGCCCACCGAAAGCGGTCAAGGACCGCGGGCCTTCGAGTAGGAGTCGAAATAGGCTCCGAACGAAGTAAATCAATTGTATCTTTGTATTTACTTTACTTTTCATTTCCGCTGCGTTACTTTAGTTACTCAAACGATTTCCGTAAATCGATAAAATAGCCACGAGCGCTATTCACCCCCTCTAGCACTTTCGATCCATCAAGGAGGAGATCATCGGACCGGAGGGAGCAGCAGTCGACGCTGGGTCAATCCTGGATCACAGTGGCCTCCGTTGGGTTCGGGACGAAGGCAGAGACGCGATCAATCGTGCGGGGATAGGCTCCGTCGGTAGATCGACCAAGGAGGGTGTCCGATCGGATGATGTGGCCTCCACTGTTTCATGGATGACCGCAGGAGATGAGGTGGCGGAGCAGGATGGATTGTCTGTGCGGCGCCTCTTGCGCCTAGTAAGCGGCACTTCATCCGAAGACTCAGAACCTCGAGTCCGATCGACAGGCGGTGCTTCGGGGGTTGGGAGCGGATCACCAACCACTTCAGCGTCGGTCGTCTGGTCGGCGACATCCTTACCCACGGTGGGTGTCTGCCCGCTTCTAATAACCGTGCCCTCTTGGGAGCCGACTGGCATCAAGCCAAGGCTCGCCATCTCCTTTGCCGCAGCTGCCTCAATTTCAGTATCCTTGAGCTTGGTCAGATCGATCGCACGTGCTCGCATCATGATTTCAACTGCAAAAGAAGAGAAGAAATTAGTTAAATTCTAGGGAGAGGCATAAGAAAACCCATACCTAAGCAGCTTGGGAGCCTCGCACGGATCAGACTCAGCCCGAAGATATACATAACACCCTCCAGCAGTAGCTTATGGATGTCGTGTTTCTGATCGGCCAACATGTTCGCTGCATGAAGATATTCCGGTTGACTCTTGTATTTCTTTAGATCTGGCTGAGGGGATAGTTCGACCTGCCAGCGCGTCCGAAATCTTGGCCGTTCGGGAAGTCGCAGAAAGAAAAAATACTCTTTCCAATGCTTATTGGAAGAGGACATCTTATCAAAAAAATACTAGCCCGACTTGAGACTAAAAGAGATAGGTCCCCAGCTCAGACTGCTTGAGGTAGTAGAAATAATGAAAGACTTGAGGGGTCAAAGAGATGTCGTGCAGTTGGAATAGGACAACAATGTCGCATAGCAGACAAAGGAATTGGTACTAGTTGGGGGAGAGGAACGCGGAAGTAGTTACAAACTTCAAGGATGAAAGGATGGATTGGGAAGCAGAGACCGGCCACAAATTGGTCTATGAATAGACATATTGTGCCGATCAACGGATCATTGGGTTGGTCGGACGAAGAGGCCAGAATGATGTTATGGTCAGGCGGGATTTCGAAAGCGTTTCGGAGGCTCTCGGCGTCGCTCTCGTCAAACTTGGTCTCCATGGTGGTATACCAAAGACCAGGAGTGGGGTCGGACGATTGGGAAGAGCTCACCATCGTCGGAAAACGAAAAACAGGAGGTTTGATGAAAGTTTAACGGAGCAGTAAGCAGGAAACGCAAAAGGAACACTAGGAAAACTGCCGGGAACGAAGAGGGGTGCGAGCGATTGGAGAGGGGAAGGAATGGGAGAGCTTACAGGAGAAGAAAATGTTGCTGTAAACAGGAACGGAGCATCGCCGGAGCACCGATTGCACAGGAACTTGCCGACAGCCTTCGCAAAAAATGCAAGTAAGAGGAAGAAGCTGACACTACGTCTTTATAAAGATTGGGCTCGGTCGGCCAGAGTTGTCTGATCTAGGTCACGGAAATCAGAGCATAAATCTAGCTGTAGAATTCAAACCGCCAAACGTCACATCAACAGCTGTCACTTCGGGTGTGCGACGGCTGCGGCGATGACACGTGGTGTTCCCCCATTGGGTGCATTTAAAGGGCGCCAGTACCCGGGGGGGCGCGTGCTCGGCCTTAATAGAGATGATCTGCACGAATCCCGAAGAGATTCGGACGACATCAGCATTGACCGCTCTCTGGCAAGGATAGAAACTGCAAATTTCTCAGGTGCAAAATATGCAAAGTACCGATTGACCTCAATGAGCAATCTCAGAGCTAGTCTGACACCCTCGGGCAAACCGGTCGGGGTCCAACTAGTACCACGGCCGATCGGCCAACTGATCTCCAAACTAACTCGTCCAGTCAATCGGACTTGCAGCCTCCTTCGACTAGACTTGAGGGGGAGACATGTGATCCGGTGATGAGGAGGGGCCCGGTCAGCAGGGTGGTCAATGACATAGTGGAGGTCAAAGTCAAGCTGGTCAACGCCTCGGTATTATCGTCCGATCATGCAACCCCCTTTCCCGACCGGGAGGAAGAATCGTCGAGCCTACATGAAGCAGATGTTAGTACAACTCTGTCATGTACCAAGCTTCCGACGCTCAAACAGACAAGGTATGTGCCGAGCGGCCAGCCCGCTCGGACTCACATCGGCAAAACAGTGATGACCGAGTAGACTACATTCAGACACAACTTCTCCGTTCTGCATAGCAACGGAGCCCGAACAGTGAGATGTTGGTCGAGCGGCCATTCCACTCGATCCGAGGACAAGATCGCCCGGATGGCCGATAGCTGGCCGAGCGGCTCTTCCGCTCGGCCTATAATAGACAAAAGGAGGATCAGAGGATATCCTTCTGGGAACCTATAATGTCGACAGACGGCATGCTTGATGGCATGATCAGGCAGAAGATCGTACGATGGAAGTTTCCACTATCTTGTCAGAGAGATGCTCGGATCGTTAAGGTATGGTGTCAGGGTCACTTTTCTGACACGTCTTTTCAGGATATACTTTAAGAAGAGTACACACCTCGAGAAGCATGCACACGCTCCCCGGAAGTCCTATATAAAGACCCCCAAGCTTTGACGGAGGTATGCATAATCTCTACTGTAGCTACAGTTACCCTGCCATTTCGCTTCCTCGTTTCTTCTATATCACTGGTGGTTGACTTGAGTGTCGGAGGGTCATCACCAAGGAACCCCTCCCTGGCTCGACACTAATGTTGCTGTGGTTGTAGGTTTCATTGACAAGAAGTCCACCAACGATCAATAGGAGTGTCACGTCCCTAGCATCCATCGCCTCGACTCTCAGACATGATCAAACAATAAAACCTTGTTTGTGCTTAAAGCAACCAATAGATGCCTCCTTTGCAATAATTTCCAACCAAACCACATATCTGAGGCAAGGATCACTGAGAGATGGAATCATGATAGTTTTTCCTCTTCAAGCACAGATCCAAACTCTTTTTTCCTAGAGGATCTTAAACATGAGTCACTGACTCGACCAAAAATATTTTCTAAAAATAAAAAGAAAAGAAGAAGATATCATAGCTAGATTAAATCATCTAGAAACCAAAGCTATGAAAGGGAGAAAGAAAATCAGTAAATCACCTCCATTGTGGTTGAAAATTTTCAAAGATGGTCTCTAAAGCCGGTTGACAGTGATCAAATTCAAAAACTGGCAGCTTTTACTCTTCGAGTACAAATCTAAACTATTTTTCCCCAGACAAAAATGTATTCGGTAACTCTCTTCCTCCAAAACTAATAGCTTTCTTGATCAACAAGATCTCCTGTAGACCACGATCAAGAAGACGAAAAGAAGAATCTTGCAAACCCAACAATGAGAAAAAAGGATAACGGAATTGAGAGGCAAGTGTCAGGCGAAGTTTCCCCTCCTTTTTTTTTCACTGCGCCTTATTGTTACTTCAAAGGTTTAAAGCCCAAAGGACAAAAGTTAAGAAACGTTCAATATTCACTATACTGCCTTGGAAAGGAAACATTTTGTTCACATTCCCCTTTTTTTCCTTTTGTTTTGTTAGAAGTTTTTTCTTAAATTTTAAGACAGAAACGTTCTGCTACGGAACGTTTCTTCCGAACTACTGCGGACCTGCCCTCGTGGTAGGTCCGCGTCATTTTTTTTTGTTAGAGTATATTAGTTTTTTTCCACTGTTTTCTGCAGCCCTAATTTCTCCTTCGTCCTTCCTCCTTCATCGCGACGTGGCCGCAGAAGAGGAACACCCACAACCGCGAGGAAACTCCACAGATTTCTCCTTCCTCCTTCCTCCTTCCTCCTTCGTCGCGATGCGACCGCAGAAGAGGAACACCCACAGCCGCGAGGAAACTCCACAAATTTCTTCTTCCTCCTTCCTCCTTCGTCGCGACGCGGGCGCAGAAGAGGAACACCCACAGGCCGCCCGAAGCTAAGGTTTCTGCCCCTTCCTCCTTCGTCGCGACGCAACCGCAGAAGAGGAACACCCACAGGCTGCCCGAAGCTAGGGTTTCTGCCCCTTCCTCCTTCGTCGCGACGCAACCGCAGAAGAGGAACACCCACAGGTGTCTTCCTCCTTCGTCGCGACAAGCAGAAGCTAGGGTAACATCTTTAAGGACTTATACTTTGTTGTGTTTAACTTAGAGGACATCTTTAAGGACTTATTTAGTTTTTCAATGCAATAGAGATAGAGGTTATATATTTCTTCTTATTCAATTTAGGACTTTTCTCTATCAAAGAGTTTGCCATTTTTACTTTATAAAAAATAAGTTATAGTTTTTATTTATTTATCTACTTATCTATTGTCAAATATAATGCGAGGACTATCAGAAATGAAAGAAAATAGAGTTGATGATCAAAAATTCATTCCCCAAGTTGCAGATGATAGAAAGCCAAAAATTGGAATGGAATTCTCATCATTAGATGAGGCATATTCGTACTATAACCAATATGCACGAGAAGCTGGATTTAGTTCATGGATAAACACAAGCAAGAAAAATAAGATAACAAATGAAGTGACGTGAAAACAAATTGTTTGCTTTAAAGAGGGTCATACAAATCTAATGCGATGGAATAAACATGCAAAAGTTGATCATGTATCAAGGGAAAGAGCACGTGACACAGTTAGAACGGGTTGTAAGTCAAATATTGCATTTGCAAAGAAATAAACCGAACCTAATTGGGTTGTCAGTAATTTTATAGAAACTCATAATCATCCACTCTCGACTCCATCAAAGGTGCATTTGCTACGCTCACATCGCAATATTTCAGCAGCAAAGAAAACATTGTCAAAACAGTTTTCAGAGGTCAATGTACCAACTTGTCAGTAAATGCGAATATTGGAGATAGAGTATGGAGGGCCTGAGGGAGTCGGTTGCACAGAAAGAGATATTAGAAATTTGGAGAAAAATCTAAGAGATGAACAAAAGGGTATTGATGCCGAAACACTGATAGAGTTTTTTTACATCCGAGCAAGAGAAAAATTTAGTTTTTTTCTTGGATTATGAGACAGATTCAGATAACAAATTTAGTAGGTGTTTTTGGGCTGATCATATATCAAGGAGGGCATACAGTATATTTGGTGATGTAGTTGTATTTGATACAACATATAATACCAACAAATATGACTTGATTTTGACACCATTTGTAGGGGTTAATCATTATCATTAGACAATTCTTTTTGGTTGTGAGTTTCTTAGTGATGAGAAAGCTGAGTCTTTTGTTTGGTTGCTTACAAAGTTCTCAGAAGTCATGCCTAAAGGTGCACCAAACATTATCATCACTGATCAGGATCCTGCTATGACAAAAATAATTGCACAAGTTTTCCCTCAAACGGTGCATCAATATTGTTTGTGGCACATATTGAATAAATTCCCAGATAAATTAGACCCTTTGACTTTTCAAAATCACTATCACAGCATAAAGAATGTCATTGTAAATTCTACAACACCCGATGATTTTGAGAAGTCATGGGAAGAGACTATCAAGGATGCTAACTTAGAGAAAAATGATTGGTTATCCTTGATGTATGAATTGAAACACAGATGAGTGCCAACATATTTTAGTCATGTATTTTCTGCAGGAATGTCAAGTAGCCAAAGATATGAAGGCTCACATGCATTTTTCAATAAATATGTCTCAAATAAGAACTCATTAATGGATTTTATCACACGTTTTAATAGAGCATTGAGACATCAAAAACACAATAGTTAGTTGCGGACCATATTGATATGAATGAGCAACCCAGGGTTAATACAACCTGGCCAATGGAAACTCAAATGGTTAAGCTGTACACAAAAAAGAAATGGCTGGAGTTTCAAAATGAAATGATCGAGAGTCATAGTTATTATGTGCAATAGTCATTTATAGGAGTTGCCTCAGCGGTTTACCATGTGATGAAATTTCAAAGTTCTTCTTCCTCAAAATCAAGAGTGCTCACGTATGACAAACAAAGGGATTACATATCATGTAGCTGCACAAAATTTGAGTTTGAGGACATTCCATGCAGACATATGTTAGCTTTTTTTCGTATCAACCAAGTGTTTCATTTGCCTGATACGTATATACTCAAACGATGGACACAAGATGTAAAAGTTGGATCAATATATGTTTTAGGGGAGCAAAATGTCATTGATGATCCAGATTCAGAAAGGTATTTGATGTCGAGGCATTCGAGGTTATCCTATAAAGCTTCCGTGTTAGTTGATGATGCATCTTTAAGTAATGAAAGGACAACCTTCTTGGATGAACAATTCGATTGTATCTATAATAAAATTCAAGAGATGTCCATTAGTACAACATGCATTAATAGAAGTCAAAGAAAAAAATCCATTGATGAGAGCCTTGGTATTATTGATCCTTCTATAGTAATAACAAAGGGATGTGGGAAGAGATTAAAATCATTAAAGGAGAAATCTACATCAAATTCTAGGCTTTGTCATGGATGCAGACAACGAGGAGTATCACATGACAAGCGTAACTATCCCAATTTGCAACAAGGGTTTGTGTCGATTCATTTTCTCATTTTTATTATATGTTTTCTTGTAAATAAATTTATTTTATTATATTTATTATATGACAATGTGTCGCTTATCAGATCGATTGAAGGTAATAATCATATCAGTCTTGACGACACATATGAACTTGATTTGGGATCTATAGCGGGTACTATCAAAGTTTTAATTTGTTAAATTATAGTGGTTTATTGTTTATTGAGAAAATGAGATTAATAAATTATCTTTATTGTTACAGGTTCTAGTAATATATGTTAGGATGTCGTAATTATCTATGGTTAGTATTCATCTATTTCCTTTAGTGCATTTTTTTTTGTATTGAATGCATACTTCTAAAGAATCTGGTATAGAATGCATACTTCTAACGCATACTGTTTCAAAATGCATACTTTTTCAGGTTCTCTTTTGGAAGATTGTGGTTACCTTGCTCGGGATGGAAAACCTTTCTTCAAAAAAGTAGAATGACATGGTCGGTGTTAATTTGAGAGCAACCAATACACACTTGTATCAATTACCGTCACAATTTGGAGGCTTTGGCTGTTAATGTCATCCTTCACAATATTTTGTTATACCTTAATTTTAGTGCTTGTGAGAGAGTTTACTCTTTTATATATTATTTTATTGCTGAATGATGTATGAATTCTAGTTTCCCACAACTGTTTGATATTCTAGAATAGTGTTGCAAATGTAAATGCAATTACTTAACCATACATAACTGTTTTATATTCTAGAAAAGTGAAATGCGGAAGTGTATCTAGAATTGTTGTGGAAAAAAGTATATTAATTGATAGTGAAGATAAAAACATTATATCAGTTTGTGATTTTGCATATCACGTATGACACCCAACAAAACTTGATTGTTTGTGCCTAATCTGAACAAACACAGTTGTATCTGTTGGATACCTGCTTCAGTATATGATGAATGATGTGTGGTTGAATTGTTGAATGGGAAAAATTATATGTTTTGGTGCTATCCCATTATGTACTGTAAATGGTGAGAAGAGGCAAATAATATTAATTTATCGGTAATTTATTTTGGATGTTGTAAGGAGTTCAAATATGATGTCCATTATTTATTTCAGATTTTAATAGTTATTAATATATAAAATCAAAGAATCATAAAAAAAAACTCACGTTGGGCCTTATATGGAATTATACCAGGCCCAACGTGGACTTGATATGGAATCATATCAGGCCCACGTTATGCCTGATATGAAATAATATCAGGTCCACGTTAGACCTGATATGAAATAATAAATACCAAACCTATATTACCTTATTTTGTAATGATCAATTCATTAAAAGAGCTTGAGATCATTCATAACCAGACCACTTATCTGAGAATGATCCTTGAGATATTCAACATAGTTTCATGTCCAAGTTCAGTTGGCAACGTTACATTTACCCTCACAACATAGTCATCAGTCATCACTAACCATAAAAAGATCAGAAAAATTTACCTTCAAACATGTGAAATAAAAATACAAGCATGCAACTTCATTTCAGACAAAAAAAAAGTTCGCAAGGGAGGTAATCAGGTAATTGACACAAGAATTAGATCACCTGGAAATGAAAGCTCTTGATGCAGTATGCAATACGTTGAAATAATGGAAGCAGACACTTCTGGGTCTCCACTTCGTTAGTAATTTCTCTATATATTGCATCAGACAATAAGTCAATTGTTGATGTACACACCAAGTGTCTTTGGTCTGTGCAGAGGTATCAAGTCCAAGTTGGGCCTGATATAGAATGATATCAAGCCCATGTTGGCTCTAATATGAAATGATATCAGACCCACGTTGGGCCTGATATGAGTCCATATCAGGCCCAACATGGACTTTTTTGCTGCTTCTTTGATTTTATATATTAACATCTATGAAAAAGCCAAAATAAATAATGGACACCATATTAGAACTCCTTGTAACATCAGAAATTCATAGGAACTGAAATAGATGCAATCGGAGCTCCTTAGGTCTATCAGTGGGTTTTGACCGAAACCCACTGATGAACCTAGAGAGCTCCGATTGCACTAATTTCAGTTCCTATAGATTTATGATATTGCAAGGAGTTCAAATATGATGTTCATTATTTATTTTATCTTTTAATAGATATTAATATATAAAATCAAAGAATCATAAAAAAAACTCACGTTGGTCCTGATATGGAAACCCCCTTTTATAATGTCATTGTAGTGTTTGCGCGCGTATCTCAAAGCATGCACACATTTTTCCAAGTGTCATATGGAAAGACAAGTAAAAAATATCCCTGATACATTTATTTAAGTGAGCATGCATATCTTTGATGCGACAGGCTAAAAGCTTCCAAAGTACCAGTTACCTACGAAGTATGTTCTATTGTCAATGACACAAACCTCCAAAAGAGTACGAGGAGATACACGGATGGGTCCTGCTATGGGTTGATCGTCACTCGCTCGGCCAAGAGACCTCCGCTCGGTTGTACTGAACATCATAATCCTTCGCTCATATTTTCCGCAGTCGGAGGGTTGCATCTCTCTCGAACGGGCATGCCATCAGCTCGGCGGGGGACGATGATAGGGGAATGTAGTGTTCGGTTATCTCTTAATCTTATGCTGTCCGCTCCACCATAATAGGCTTGTTCAAGCATAATCAGCCCATTCCGTCGACCTCGCCTGACTTTAACCTCTGCGTCAACCTATCTTTCTTAGTTTACTCCACGAACCAGTCGCCTTGTCCAAAATATGTTCTGCTCCACTTGGAGTTCGTCGTCGCTTCGTGACAAATGCTACGGCATCTTTTGTTTATAAACATGAACCGTAACAGAGAAGAGTAAAGCACGCTTGAACTTCATGGCATTGACATGATCATCTCAAAACATGGAAGGAAGGAGAAGGAGACAGCAGAGGAGCATTAAAAGCGATTTTTTTGGTTGAAATGATCGATTAACAGTGGAGATTATGGAATCGCCGGAGGGGGTGGAGAGGCATAGAAGACGCCAAAGACCGGAGGGAGCTGTGGTGGCGGAGGTGGAACTGAAGATGGTGGAGCTTCCCATGGAATGAAGGGAGGCGGCGGGGATGTGAAAAGCGTTGATGGTGATGCCGGTGGAATAGTGTTGTAAGGTGGTGGAGGAGTGGCAGCTGGAGGAGGAGTCGTTGGGTGGTACTTCAACGGTGTCGGTGGCGGGTGAATTCTAGAAGAAGGGACTGTTTCGTATGGTGGCGGTGGTGGGGATGGTACCCTAAAGTTGCCTCTGGGCATGTTCCCAACTGGAGCAGACGGCGGCCTCGGAGCACGCCTGCGAATGTTAAACCTTGGGGAAGGAGGAGGCGGGGACGTGATGGCGCCGCCGACAAAGCAGTTCGACCTACTACAATCAAACGATTGGGCCGCCGGGGACGTGCACTGCCGCGGAGGTCGCTGCTTTGGCAGTCCGACAATGCAATTCTCTCTGCCGTCGAACTTCGCCGCCCCCCTCCGAGCGCAAGCCGGCGGCCGGCCGACGAAGTAGTTGAATGAGTAGGTAAAGTTCCTGAGCCGTGGCAGCTGGCAGATGCCCGCAGGGATCCGCCCAGTGAGACGGTTATGCGCGACGTTGAGCTGCTCGATGCTCCTTATTCCGGAGACGGAAACTGGCAGCGGACCCTGGAGGTCGTTGAAGCTGACGTCGAAGACGGTGGCGCGGCGGAGCAGGTCGATCTGGGGTGGGATGCAGCCCGAGAGGTCGTCGTTGAGGAGGATGATCTCGTTGAGCGTCCCCGCCATGCCGCCGATCGAGGCCGGGATGCATCCGCCGAGGAGATTATTAGCCAAAACTAGGACAGAGACAGGGGAGGCGCCTAGGGTTTCAGGGATGCCGCTGCGGAGGCGATTGTCGTTGAGGAAGATGGCGTCGAAGGGGCGGCGGAAGAGGGCGGGTGGGATGGGACCCTCGAAGTCGTTGAAACGCAGATCTAGGAAGCGAAGGGCGGGGAGGCGGAGGACGACAAAGGGGAAGCGACCGACGAAGCGGTTGTTGCTCAGATCGAGTTCGTGGAGGCGGAGGAGGCGGCCGAAGGTGTGGGGGAGGGTGCCGCAGAAGCGGTTCGAGTTTAGGTGGAGGAGGGCGAGGTCAGCGAGGAGGCCGAGCTTGGCAGGGAGGTACCCGGCAATGTCGGCGTGATTGAGGTCGACGCCAGCGACGACGGTGACATTGGGTGAGTCGGGGAGTCTGGCGCAGAAGACGCCAGTGTAGGAGCAGACACCCGGGCCGATCCAGTTTCCGGTGATGTTGTTGGGGTCGGAGAAGATGGCGGTGCGCTTCCAAAACTGGAGGGCGATGTAGGCGTCTCTCAGCCTAGGATTTGCGAACTGGGCGGCGCCACCGGTGAAAACGACGAAGAGGAGGAGGAAGCGCGAGAGGAGGTGGA
Source organism: Zingiber officinale (assembly GCF_018446385.1). Lineage (NCBI taxonomy): Eukaryota > Viridiplantae > Streptophyta > Magnoliopsida > Zingiberales > Zingiberaceae > Zingiber > Zingiber officinale. The sequence goes on from NC_055996.1 coordinate 119,076,085, forward strand.
GAAGGGCTGCCATTGCATGCCCAACGCTACCGTCTTCGCCGCCGGCGAGTAGCGGCGTTCTCAGAGGTGGGATTTTTAGAGGAGTTGGTGGATGACGTTATTAATGTGTTCTGCTTCTGCTGTGAACAGCGAGGCTTCATTTCTTGTCTGGCTCACTTTAATGGTTCAACGGTTTTAGGGTTTTAATGAATTTTGTTATTTACTGAGAGCATCCGTAATATTTTTAACATGAAGTACGTTAATATTTTTTTTTTTTTTTTTAATTTATAGTATTAACGTGTTCAAAAATTTAAACACGTTAATGTTACAATAACAAATAACAAAAAAATGTCCGCGTCCCTAACACCGCTGTGGATGCCTTAAGTAATTAGAGATGGCAGTCCCTAAATTTTGCAACATTTGGTGATACGAACCTGATGCACGACACGTGTTTCTCTTAATAGGAGACGGATTACTCGGAACGTCTGACATGATGCTTTGTTACACTGACACGTGTTTCTCATAAATATTTAATTACATTATCATAAACATTTATATAAATTGGTTCACTAATTTCGAAAGGAAATTTTTAAAAGAAAAAGAAAACTCTACATTAGGGAACTTCTGTGTATGCAGACAAGGGGATAACGATACAAAGATTGAGATTAGGACATAATCATTAGTTTTAATACTGTTTTTTTTTCTTTTCTTCTCCTCACTCTTCTACCTTCACAAATTTACAAATATTCTAAAAATGAACTTATAAGTATGTATAAATTATTGTTCAAATTTACAAGATAGATAAATCAACAAATTATGGATTATAAAAAACAATTAATACAGTCTTAAATTTAAAACTTTTGTAGTTACATTTTTCAGTATTTTGTTTGCACTGCATGCAACTGTATAATCGCAACGTACGTATGTTTTATTAAATTGATTACCTTTTCTCTGCAAAACGTACGGATGCACTCGAAAAACACTATTTTTCTCTCTCTTGATTTTTATTTTATAATTTATTTATTAAAAAAATTGAACACTTATGCCAAATGGTCCAATATCATTCATTATATGAAAAAACATGGATAGATAAATTTTGAAAGGAATTTTATCTAAACACAACGAATCGTTCAAGTGAAAGAGATGACACCCAACAAAATATTCTTTGCTCACTAAAAATTGACTATAAAACTCAACTGCAAAAATCCATAAAAACTATAGTTTATTTATAATGCCCTTTGAGCGAGTCCTTGTAACTCATCGAAGTTACCCAACCACAGAATTTTAACTGAAAAGTAAACCAAATTACAGTTGAACAGGAAATATTTACGATTGCAGTAAACTGTTATTGCAAATTAATCAATGATCTAAAAAAAATCCTAAAAGAAACACATTTAGTAAAGCTAAATTTAATTACATAGCCAAATCCTAAATTACTGCATTAATGCATCAAACCCTAGTCTTTGGTATCAGCGGAGAGAACCCGTTGTAGGAGGCAGAATCCCAGCAGGAGGAGTCGCTGCCGCCGAGGTCATCGAAGAGAGCGAGGAGGGAGTCAAGGTCGAGATCGAGATCGCTGAGCCGTTCCTTGTCTCGTCCGAGCCCTGAGACAACCCACAGGAAGAACTCCGGTTTGTAGGGGATCGCGAGGCCGTCGACTGGCACGATGGGACCCTCGAAGTTGTTGAAATGCAGATCTAGGAAGCACAGGGCAAGGAGGCGGAGGACGACAAAGGGGAAGCGACCAACGAAGCGGTTGTTGCTCAGATTGAGTTCGTGGAGGCGGAGGCGACGACCGAAGGTGTGGGGGAGGTGTCGCAGAAGCAGTTCGAGTTTAGGTGGGATGTAAATGAACTAAACCGCTTGTGAGCTATTCAAAGTTAGATTCGATAAAAACTTGTTTGAGCTTGTTTAATGAGGTTTGTTAATATAAAGAAACCAAACTCAAACTTCACAATATTCGGCTTGTTAGTTTGTGAACACGCTGATGAATTAATTTTTAAATAAAAAATAATAGTTTTGATATTAAATTTATAAATTTTACACTCTACTTATAAAAAATATAGATAAATATATTAAATTTATTTATTAGAATAAAATTATAACTTTTAATAAAATATTATAATTTTTTCTAAATATATAATTTAGTTTTTAATGAATATTTAAACTTGTAATCTATATTTATTAAGCTCGTTTAGGCTCGATAAAAGCTCGAATAAGCTCATGAGCTATGAATATATTTATTAAATAATGCTCGAGCTCGGCTCGATTATAAACAAGTCAAGGTTAAATATTTAAAAGTTCGACTTGACTTGACTCAATTACACCCTTATATATCTAAGAGGAGTGCAAGAAATAGGACTACAAAGCGGAGTGCAAGAAATAGGAGCACAAAGCGGGAGGTTTGTTAACAAAAGGACAAAAAATAGGTTTGTGCTCCCGATGCAGACACGATGCATCTCTCTGACAATATGAAAATTGAGTGAAAAACAAATTAGTAGTTTCACTCTGTACGACCAAGCTAGTGATATACCGACCGAATGCTTGTCAGTCAACCTATAATTAACAGAACTTGGATATCTGTCATACAGTACCCTTTTGGAAGTTTGTGCTGAAAAGTACATAGATTATATTTATTTATTTATTTATAACTTTTAGGATAATTTGATTTTTTTATATATATTTAGAGTTTAGGGTTTCTTAACTGAATTATATAAGACCTCATCAATTTTGGATTCAATATATGGTTAGTTTTTTTTCTTAATTTCTACATGGTATCAAAACTATGTTCTCTTTCTCTGGCCTAATTTTTTCTACCGCCCGCTATTATTGCTTCTTGTTGCCGCTGCCATCCCCTACTGCTACTACCGATTTCGGCACCGACACCTTGTCCTGCTGATTTAGATGTTGACGATCTATCCTGCCATTTTCTACATCGACGTTCTTCCTGTGTTATTGATTTTGGCATTGACGTTCTTTTCTACTAATTTCGACACCGACGCCCCGTGCTACCAATTTCTATGTTTGACATCTTTTTCCACCTCAAATTCTCTATATGACCATGGGTCATCCTGACACCAATTTTTATAGATCGTACAGATGTGTATTCTTACAATTTGATTATTCTGAGCATTATTCGTTCTGTCATCATGTCTGATCATGCAGATACTTCATGGAAATATGATCCATATATGTTGAAGAAGTTTCAACAGTTCCTTGTTTCACAACCCTCTGCCATGTCAGCTTCCTCTCATATAGGTTTGTTATGGTCTGGTATTTCAGGTATATCTTCATCCTTATGGATTTTGGACTCTGGTGCCTCCCATCATATTTCATCTAATTTATCATCTTTTATTTCTTTTTCTCCCCGTTCATCTATTGTGATTGCTAATAGTACTCATATGTCATTAGTAGGTGTCAGTTCAATTGTTACATCTTGTTTATTTCTTACTTATGTTTATTATATTCTGAGTCTTACTTTAAACTTATTTCTGTTAGTCAATTATATAAGTCTGGATACCTAGTCTCTTTTTCTTCATCCAATTGTTATGTTCAGGACTCGTAATCTCAGAGGCTAATTGGCACAGGTCGTAGACAAGGAGGACTCTATGTTTTAGATCAACTCAAAGTACCAGAAGCTGTAACTTTGAGTGTGGATTTATCATCTTTTCATCTAAATCGTTCATCTTCTGATTTTTATTTATGGCACTCTCGTTTAGGTCATGTTTCAGCATCTCATTTGTAATTTTTAGTTTCTACAAGAGTATTATGACCTTTAAAAAGTTTTGATATTTCTGATTGTAGTGGTTGTAAACTGGCTAAATTTTCTACCTTACCATTTTCTAAAAGTCTTTCTTTTTCTTCTGCTTCATTTGATCTTATCCATTTTGATGTGTAGGGACCCTCTCCTATTCCTACAAAAAAAGAGGGGTGGGGGGGTTAAGATATTATGTTTCATTTATTAATGATTGCATTCGTTACACTTGGGTTAATCTTATGAAACACAGGTCTGATTATCTTATCATTTTCAACAACTTTAGAGCTCTTGTGAAAACTCAACATCCTAGTGTCATAAAGTATTTTCGTTGTGATTTGGAGGGGGGATAAATGCATTTTAAATTATTTTCACAATTATTTACTTCTGATGGTACTATTCATCAAACCTCTTGTACAGATACTCCTAAACATAATGGTGTGGCTGAACGAAAACATAGACATCTTGTTGAAACAACCCGTTCATTTTTATTATCTTCCAGTGTTCCTAGTATCTTTTGGGAGGAAGCAATCCTTACTGCTTCTCACGCGATTAATAAAATTCCAACCTCACACAATTTAGGCTTGTCACCTTTTGAAAAATTGTATGGTCATGCTCCTCTCTATTCCTCTTTGCATGTTTTTGGTTATACTTGCTTTGTCTTTCGTCCATATGTTGAGCGTAATAAATTAGTCTCTCGTCTACTCTTTGTGTCTTTTTGGGTTATGGTGTTACTCAAAACAGATATCGTTGCTTTGATCCCGTTAGTCAAAAATTGTATGTCTCTCGTCATGATGTGTTTCTTGAGCATATTCCATTCTTTTCTATTCCAGCTAGTTCACATAATAAGTCAGATCTACTTTGTATTGATCATTTTAATACTGACACTGAGGAAGTTTCACCCACAACTCCTACTAGTAGCTCAACTGAATGTAGTACTTTGGTTCCTGAGATATCTGCTCCACATGCTCTTTCTTCTACCACTACCCAATCATCTCCTAAGGTTGCAGATGATCCTTCTCTCCACCATCGTCTATCCACTTGTGTTCGTAAGTCTACTAAACTGTCAGATTTTGCTTACTCATGTTATTCTCATTCTTTTACTTCATTTGTTACATCTATTCATTGTCTTTCTAAGACTGTATCCTATAGAAAAGATGTTTAATTTGTAACTCACTTTGGTAGAGTGTTATGGCTGAGGAATTAACTGCTTTGCATCAGACTCATATATGGGATTTGGTTCCATTGCCACCAGGAAAACACACTATTAGTTCTCGTTAGATATAGAAGATCAAAATTAAATCTGATAGATCTATCGAGTGATACGAAGCTCGTCTTGTTGCTAAATGTTATTTTTAGGAGTATGACATAGATTATAAGGAAATATTTGCTTCTGTTGAAAAAATGATGACTGTTCGAGTGTTCGTACTCTGATTGTTGTTGCTTCTGTTCGTCGATGGAGAATATCTCAGATGGACACTACAAGAAAATTCTCATTCAACAACACTTAAAAGACAACGGTTTTATGCCAAAATCGTTGTTTTTTGCCTTTTAACAACGGTTTTAACAAAAACTGATGTCTTTAAGCGATTTTTTTGGGGCTCACGACAACGGTTTTTAAAAATTGTTGTCTATTTGCACTTTTTTGGGATTACGACAATGATTTTTAAAGGCTACGACAATGGTTTTTAAAACTGTTGTCTATTTGCACTTTTTTAGACTACGACAACAGTTTTTAAAGGTTACGACAACGATTTTTAAAACCGTTGTCTATTTGTGCTTTTTTAAAGCTTACGACATGTTTTAAAACCCTCTTTCTTTTATTTCTTTTCCAAAACCTTCGCGACTCGACTCTCTACCTTCCTCTCGCCTCGACTCGTAGCTCGACTCTCTATAATTATTCTCTCATAAAAAGGAAATTAAAGAAATTCTAAAAAGTTAGAAAATATAAAAATATAAAAATTACCAAAAATAACTAAAATATTAAAAAAAAATTAAATACCCTAAAAGTGAAAAATATCAATAATAATAATAATAATAATATGTGGATCCTTATCCATCAAAATCGACCCTTATCCATTTCTACAATTCTATGATGTGGTAATATATATATAAAAGAATGATAATTTGCACAACGATGGGTGATCAAAACTTTTTTTTCCCTCTCTCATCTACATAAAATTCTCTTATCTCTCCTACATGTAAGTTTCTCTCCTACATGTAATAGGATGTTTATTTTTACAAACCAGTACCAAGGTAGAATTATTTTTTAAAAACCAACTCCAACGTGCTAGTCTTTAAAGACCACCACCAGCACGTTGGTGCTGGTTTGTGTAAACCAGCACCAACTACTGTTGTTGGTTTGGACCACGTTGGTGCTAGTTTGCACAAACCAGCATCACTAGTGGTTTAAAGACTAGCACTAGAGCAGTCAGACGGTCAACCCATGGGGGGCGGATTGGCCCACGACGGCTCAGCCATTTAGCAAGGCGGGACAGGTCAACTCGTCATCTTGGCCGATTGAAAAATCCCCAACCCAACCAAATCCAAGGTGGGTTGTGGGTTAGGCGGGGCAACTCATGGGCTATATTTTATTTCGAAAAGATTTCATCAATCAAATGTATCTAGAAACGGATATTTTAAATGTAAATCAACACAAATGAGTACTCATGTTTGATGAAAAAGTACTATTTTTATTTTAAAATTATAACAAAGAAAGATAATAAATTGACATAAAACTTGACTTATATGTATTTCTTAACCCGTGGGTCAACCTAATCCTGTCATGGACTGACCCGCGTGAGTCACGGGCCTAGGAAGGTCAGCCCACAGTGGGCTTGAGTTAATAAAATTTCAACCCAACCCGCTTAAATTATTTAGCAGGACGGGTCAACCCATCCTACTCAATCCAAATTGACAACTCTAACCATCACTAACAAAAGACTAGTTGTGCAAATCATCACCACGTTGGTGTTGATTTACACAAACCAGTACCAAACCAACACTAGTAGTTGGTGCTGGTTTGCGCAAACCAGCACCAACTATTGGTGCTTAGCTGGTGTTGATTTGTATCATGTTGGTGTTGATCTTTAAAGACCAGCACCAACAGAAGACCAGTTGTGGAAATCAGCATCAACATGGTACTGATTTACGTAAATTAGCACCAACGTGATACTGGTTTGCGGAAACCAGCACCACATTGGTGCTGGTTTGTACAACTGGTCTTCTGTTGGTGTTGGTTTGTATAAATCCGCACTAACATAGTGTAAACTATATAGCTAGAACCAATAGTTGGTACTGGTTTACGTAAACCAACATCAACTTGGTGTTGGTTTGTGTAAATAATTGTCAATGTGTTGGAACTGGTCTTTAAATATCAGTTCCACTTTAGTGTTAGTTTGTAAAAAATCAGTACCAATGTGGTGCTGGTTTGTGTAAATCATTGTCAATTAGTTTTGGCCACGTTAGATCATCTACGTTGGATGTCACTCATCATTGTACAGGATAAGTCTATGTTGCAGACGAGATGTCGTACGCCTATACGCGCCACAATGATCCAAGCGTTTGGATTCAATTTTTTTTTAATTCAACATTTCCTTAAGAATGGATATTATACTCGTGAGCATCTAAATTTTTTTATCTTGAATATTATAACTCAAAAGGGAAGCTTTAGACCCTAAAGGGAAAATTTTATTAGTTTAAACCCATTATAATCTAACATATAAATCTTAAATTTTAAATACATATAATATATCCAGTGAACATCTAAAATTTTTAATCTTGAACACTGTAACTCAAAAGGAATTCTGAATCATCAAAAAAAAATTTTATTGATTCAAATTCATTATAATTTAATTTTTAAATCTTAAAATTTTAAATAGATATAATATACCTAAAAAAATAATAAAAAAATACTAAATAAATCCAAGCGTATGGAAGTGTCGCGAAGGTCCACGCCATCATTAAATTGTAATTCCAATTTCCTTGGAGAAGTCAGAAGAAGAACGTGGCGCGGATGTTTTGTTGGAATTTTCCTTCAGCACCTCTATGTTATATTTATCTTGAAAATGTCCTCGTAGTTTTAAAATTGAAACCATACAGTCACGATATCTCTAACTCTCATTACTTTACATTTATGCTGTTAAACTGATTCGGTGATTCCTAACGTTCACAACATTAAATACAATATATCCCACTTAAGTAAAAACATAAATGAAAATAATAAAATATATATCAAACAGGCAAATATATAAATAAATGTCACAAATTAATATTAAAAATTAGATTAAATAGTATTTTCTTTAATATTTAACTAGTTTACATTAAGGGCGTTAGATGATATGATGATTATTATAATATTACACAAATCATGAAATCTAGTTATTCCCTATGAAGGGCACATCAAAACAAATAAAATAACAACATTGATAATTTAGAGTGAAATAATTTTAGTAGGTCAAGTATCAAACTCAAGGATCTCGTCAATATCATAACTGAAAAAAAATTTATCTTGCATTCAATTAAGAAAAACAATATTATTTTGATCAAGTTATTAGAATAAAATATTTGTCATTAAAAAGGTATTAAAAAAAAAGGATAATAAAGGATGCATGGTTATTTGATTTTTATCCAAAATTTTATCTTAAAATTTAATAAATTTGTACCAATTACAAAAATCTTTCCTTTAGACTCGCATCATCCTCTTCCTCTTCCCTATCTTACCTCATCAAATTATCTTAATTCACAACACATTCATTTTATAAATTATATAACAATAGGATGTCATAAATCTAAATTCATATCTAAATTATAACTAACGAAAAAACTGGTATGGCATGGCTATTAGTGATGCATAACGTGATAACGTTCACACCAAAAGTATCCTCATCGGCCGCATTGAGTTTAAATCCTTTGTCCCTAAATTTTTCTGTCCTTGTGTCTCTTTGCCGATCGGACGGACCAGATTATATCTCAAAGATACCTTACACATCACGAGAATATTGTATACATTTTAAAGATGTCATAATATCTTAAAATATAATCTGATCTGTTCAATCAATAGATACTGACATTGCAAGGCGGGGCTGCAAGTGAACTCAGATAACAGAACGAAAATTTTAAATGCAAATATAGACAATGAACAACTGCATATATTTAGGGTTTATTATTAAGGTGAACGTATAAACAAAATTGGAATTAAATCTGGAAATCTATTAATGAATATAAATTTCGTGATCATGGTTAATTTTTCGAATGGCTAGTTAAAAATAGCTGGCCAACGGTTGCATGACAACACGGATCCCGAAGCTGCCGCGAAGCTTCTCTCTGGGCCTCTTAACTCCGTACACGGCGCAGCGAAGAGAACCGAGGCGACGAAGACGAAGACGACGACGGAGTATCGCGAGGGACGAGGACGAGAGGAATCTCATCTTCTCCGATCTCTCATTGCCTCGTCGCCGCCACCGCCGCCGCCGCCGCCATCGTCACCGGACCTTTCGGCATCCCTAGGTGAGTTTGCTTCGATCTCCAATGAGGCTCCCCCACCGTTGCTATGCGAAGATTCCTCCCTGCCTTAGTTATATCCCTGTTCATCTATTTGCCCTAGTCCGTCTGATCCTCTTTTTGCGGCCCAGATTTTGATCGATCGTCCACGTCCCAGTGCGAGCGATGGACCCAATGCGGCGTGACGAGGAGTATGGTCTCGGCGGATCGTCGGAGATCGTCGACGCGGACAAAATAGGCGCTGAGGACGATGCGTTCGCTATCCCCCCGAAGAATGCGCCGACGGAGCGTCTGCGTCGATGGAGGGTATGTTCGCATTCGCTTCTTCCCTGATTGCTTTATGGTGGTAAACGGAATGAGAATACAAGTGTTTCCGTTGATTGTTTTGTGTTCCATCCCTTCTCGTATTGGTTCCACTGATGGAACGAATCAATGCGAGGACATTAATGCTATCGAAGTCTCATTTTGATCTCCGGAGGGATCGGAATAGATGGATATATAATAAGACACTGAGGTTGAATTTTTTTCCCCTCATCACTTAAATTTCTGATCGTCAAAATTTCAAAGTACCCGCAGAAAGATATAAGGAGAATTCATAAAAATATATGTTTGATATGGATTTTTTAAGAAAAAAAATTACAGTGAATAAACTAGCTCAATGATACTTGTATATTCGGTGCGGATATATATTTATTATATATAACTGTGTAGAGGTGCAATGTTTTCGATGCTATTCTTATTCTTAGATAAGCGAGCAGAACTTTGCAAACCAATTAAATAATCAGAAAAAGGAATATTCATTTTGGTTGGTAGTTTTTCAGAGTTCAAACATTAATTTAATCAGGCAATCTAACTACTGCATGTTCTAACTGACATTGACTTGTATTATTGACAAATTTGAGTTTATCTAAAAAGAACTACATAATCTAATTTTTCTGTTTTTTCTCTCCTACAGCAAGCAGCTCTTGTGTTAAATGCTGCACGTAGATTTAGATACACACTTGACTTGAAGAAGGAGAATGAGAAAGAGGAAGTGAGAAGTAAAATAAGAACCCACACACAAGTCATACGGGTATATTCATCCTTGTGGTTCTTTTATTTCAGGCTTGTACTAGATTGCGATGCCCTTCTTCTTATGACTTATAATAATTTGTGTTTTATTTGTCCTTTCCAGGCAGCATTTCTCTTCAAAGAAGCAGGAGAAACACCACCACCACCAGGTACATGTTTCATTATTGATATGCATAAATTCGATTCCATTAGAGATGGATCTTAGATCTTAATCATAAATCTCTAGTATGCTGATTTTTTCTTATAGACTTCTTATTTTAATATCTATTTTATTGCATTGTCTTTTTATACTCCTAACAAACTAGATGCTACTGGAGGAAAACCAGTACTTCAAGAAGGTGATTTTCCTATTGCCGTCGAAAAGCTTATGGAAATAAATAGGGAACATGATTTAACTGCACTAAAAGAATTTGGAGGGGCAAGTAGTTTATGACTTCAGCAGCTACATCTAAAGCTATAATTTATTAGATGTTCAATTATGTTGCATGTTTTTCTTTATGTTCAGGTTAAGGGGCTGTCAAATATATTGAAATCCAGCACAGAGAGGGGTATCGTTGGAGATGAGACAGATTTATTAAATAGAAGAAACATATTTGGGGCAAATACATATCCACAAAAGAAAGGGAAGAGCTTTCTGGTATGAGATCCATGCTATATCTCATGTTTTGCAGCTCTCATTCTATATGCTTGATTATTACGATTTTAATCCCACTTCTTCCAATTGTAGGTTTTTGTGTGGGAGGCTTGCCAAGATTTAACACTAATCATACTAATGGTAGCTTCAGTTCTTTCTTTGGTATTGGGTATAAAAACAGAAGTACGTTATCTATGCTAGGTTCTCAGCTATTCTATTATTTTTCTTATATTATCAAATTGTTTATATTTTATATTATTTTTCAATATTCTTTTCCTTTTCACCATGCAAAAGCGATTTCTGTTTGTATAGTCTATCAACTTTTATACTAAGAATTAGTTTGGTTCATCATACATTGTAAAATGGGCATGTCATTTAACATTTTGGCAAAAACATGATATCTGCTATTTGCTTAAGTAAATCTCAGCAGCATAATTTTCCTTTGTATCAAATTCCGGGTCCAAAGAATCTGATAGAATAAACGTATGTGTTGGCTTTTTTATACTCATTCATCATCAAAGCTTACTAATTGTTGGATGCATGGGCTATAAATATTATACATCAATAATAGATTTTCATACCTTTTCAATAGCAGTTTGTACAGTCGTACAAAAGATAATATACATTAATTGTATGTTCACTACAGTGAATAACAATACATATATTTTGAAAGTTATCTATAAAAATTATTACATTAAGCTTAATTTTTTAGGTTTCTAATTTTATTTTATATTATCAAGAATATTGATTATCAAATAATATCGAATCAATTTATAATGTTAAATATAAATCACATTCCTATTTCATTTTATTATTTTATTATTAAAAACTTTCTCATTCTTTTAAAAAAAAAAAAATCATTCTTTAAATTTTTTAAAATGTATTGTGATAAACTAATGTTTGTCGAACAGAAAAATGTACTATTGTTCAATTGAATTTAAAAATAGGAAAACATAGATTAATCTAAATAAAAAATTGAAAATTTTTACAAAAGGTAATTTTTTAAAAAGAGGATATATAATGTAATAGTTTCTAGAATACAATTGTTAAAGCAATTATATTTGATATATGATTAACCATGTGTAAATCTTGTTTCTGTTTCCAATACTTTTCAATTAGTTACCTGAGAGGATCTATAACTTCAATTGTTAACATTTCAAGTATGAAACCAAATTAATTTTTGGTCATTGTGGTCTCCTACCTTAGTCTTTTTTCTATTATTCTTTTTCAAAGTTTCATTATAGGATTTAGTTTAATACCTTTATAGTTTGTATAATTTCGTACGTTTCCTTTGGGAACTAGAGTACTTAATCTCCGCCGATTAGATATTTTTTCGTTATGAATATGTGAAGGATATTTTTGATTAAACATGATTTTCTTTTTTTTTTTTGCCACAAGTTTTATTATTAACTAATATTAAAATTTTATTTTTTGCACAAGTAATTTTTGAAGAAGTTCAAGTACAATCAATTTCCTATACCCACATTTTATAATTATATAAAATAATTAACACATGAAAATTTAATTTATTTCCTTTACAATGTTTCAAATTATAATTTTATAGTTTTTAATATATTAATATTTTATGAAAATAGCAATTTTCTTTTAAAAATTTATTGAATTGATTTACTAATTGTCAATAATGTTTATTAAATGTAATATTAAATTTAAATATCTTATACTTGCTAACTATATAGTTCCTTTGATTAATTATTTTCATCAATTTTGTTTAAAAAAAAGTTTATAATAGAATCTAAATTTTATTTATAAATTTAAAGCACTACGATATAATTAATTTGAAACGCAAATAAGAAAAAATATTAATTAATAAAATCTTCAATATGAAAAGATAAATTTGAATTTAATGCAAGGTTTAAATTTATATGGTAAAATTGTAATACAAACATTTATATAGTTTAATTATATTGTTTAAAATATACTTATTTGGGCTATATAAATATTTTCAAAAAAAAAATATTTCTTCTTCTGTTAGTTAAATGTGAATTATATCAATACATTATAGTATTTGACATTGCAATTAATTTATAATTCTTTTCTATATAACTGAAAATGGGACTCATCTTTATGTTGATTTTTGTAAAAAAATAAACAAATTAGATATTTGAGGTGATTTTTTTAGCACTCCTTTTTACAATATATAGATATAGCTAGTGGCGAACTCATGAATATGAGTCGAGGGAGCAGAGTAAAGCAACTTACATTTATTGTTTTTCAATGGGTTCCAATACTATAAATGATTAATAGTTTAAAAAAGAAATTAGTCATCCTTTATAATGGTCTTAAGGGAATAAAAATTTTAGGAAGTCAAAGACAACAAATAATCTAGGAGTGTGAGAGATACCACTAGCACCCTCTCGTGTCTGCTCTTGAATATAGCATCGTTTTCATCAATCCCTCATGTTATCAATTATTATTTTTTGGTTTTGCAACAACCACTCGTTTAGTTGTTTCTAAAAATATATATATTTTTCCTTGATATTATGATTTTATTTTAGACATGCAAATAGATGTGCGGTTTTCATATTCCTGAATTTATTTTAAATTCATAAGCAAAAGAGGAAAGACTAAACTTATCTTTGTAGCTTATACCATCTATCTGAGTAACCCTCCAAACTTGTTAGTGCTTTATGTCGTTCTTGTTTGTATGCCAATCCAAGTTTTTGGATTATTTTTATGGACATCAAAAAGACTAAACTTATCCTTGTAACTTATACCATCTATCTGAGTAACCCTCCTAACCTGTTAGTGCTTTATGTTGTTCTTCTTGTTTGTATGCCAATCCAAGTTTTTGGATTTTTTTTTTATGGACATCAATATGCTAACTAGATTTTATTATAAATGTTGATGCATTAACATTCTTGTGTTTGTACTCTTTATTTAATGTGCTATAATATACTATTTAAGGGCTTAAGTGAAGGATGGTATGATGGAGGAAGCATCGCCTTTGCTGTTATTCTGGTTATACTTGTTACAGGTATGATATCCATAAGTGATTGTTTAATTTGTTGCATTTTTTGTTTGAATCAATGATTTTGCCTTAAGAATTTGCACCTTTAAAGTATTTCATAAGAAACATGGATGAGACCAAAAATCATTTCAACAGAGACAAAATGATGCTGTCGAGAGTGAACAAAAGAAAAGGAAAACAAAATGCCTTAGGAAGCATTTGTTTAGCCAAATTTGTATTAGTTTTCTTGTTTTCTACTTAAAGACGAGCAAAGCTGTTTGTAGGAGTAAACATGGATTAGCCTGGTCTGGTTCTCTACCAAAATTTGACCCAGCCCAAGTTTTCCGGATCAAGGAAAATTGATCCAAAATCATATTCAAATTCAAGTATGCTAAATTTGACCCAACACATAAAAATCAGAACATATAAAGTTTATACATAGTAGTCAAAATTGCGTTGGAGGTTCATCACTAATTTCCATTTCTTAAAGAAGTTGAAAATGCAATCTTATTCTTTTTCCCTTGTTCACATTTTGCAAATTTTTGCTTCTTGTGTAAAAGAAATACTGTAAATTTTTTACAAACTAAATACAATCATAATCTCCCTGAATTCAAGTCAATGGATTGCCTAATTTTGCCAATTTGAAATACTTCTTTTGTAAAATAAAGGGTTGCCAGCCAACGACGAACCGATCATGGCCAGTCCCAAGCCTGAAGAAAGGAGGAGGGTTGCGTTAGGTTATCGGCCAGCGTTAAAACTATGGCAAATATTCAATGAATGGATCCATTAAATTATTGTGTCAATGCTAGGTTGTTCTCCTGAAGGAATGCATTGCAGGGTCCGACTATAACATCTCGGCAAGAGCCACTACAACTTCAAAACTCGGGTGTAGTACTAAATATGCAAGAGTTCGCATTGCAGGATCTAATGTAACGTATCGGCAAGGACTGCTACATCTTCATGAAAACTTAGGTGTAGTGTTAAATAAGCAAAAGTTCTCATGCCATAGATTGGATAAGAACAAATATGATAGGAAAACTAATAATCTAAAATTTGGAACATATAACATAGAAACCCTTACTGGTAAATCTATGGAGGTAGTAGATACGCAATGATTAAGAGAAGAATTAGTATTTTATGTGTACAAGAGACAAAATTGATAGGCGAGAAGGCAAAACTAATAGAGAACTCGGGTTTTAAATTACGGTACACATGAAAGAGTAAAGCAAGAAAGGGAGTGGGTATTGTTGTAGATAGTTCATTAAAAGATGAAGTTATAGGAGTAGTTAGAAAAAGGATAGAATTATAACTCTTAAGATAATAGTGGTGAAAAAAACTATGAACATAATTAGCGTTTATGCACCGCAAGTAGGATTAGATGAAACTACCAAATCAAGATTTATGGACGACTTAGATGAAATATTACAAAACATTCTGCCAAATAAAATAATTTTAATAGGAGATCTAAATGGGTATGTCGGAGTGAAAAATGAGGAATATGAGAGGGTGCATGGGAGTTATGAGTTGGGAGTGAGAAATGAGGAAGAAAAAATTATATTATATTTTGCGATAGTATATGACTTTATATTAGCTAATACGTTTTTTTAAGAAAAGAGAACACTTAGTCACGTTCTAAAGTGAAAATAATAAATCACAAATTGACTTTCTTATGGTTAGGAAGAAAGATAGAAAAATTTGTAAAGATTACAAGATCATCACTGAAGAAAACTTAACTATCCAACATAGATTAGTAGTTTTGGATATACATCTCAAATATAGTATCAATAGAAAGAAAATATATACGACTTCTAGAATCAAGTGGTGGAAGTCAAATGATTGGAAACAAAATATATTTAAGGAGAAGGTAGGAGTACAAGCATTAGGTGAAATATACGATGATTCTAATGCGACATGGGATAAGATAGTATCAAAGTTAAAAATAGTAGCTAAGAGTGTACTCGGTGAGTCAAAGGGGCATGCACCACTAAGGAATCTTGGTGGTGAAATGAGAAAGTACAAAAGAAAATGAAGGAAAAATGAATAATTTATAAGAATTATATATTTATAAGAACGAGGAAAATTTAAAAAAAAATATACAATAGCCAAGAAAGAAGCTAAGAGAGTAGTAAATGAAGCAACGAATGAAACTTTTGAACGATTATATCAAAAATTGGATACAAAAGAAAAGGAAAGAGACATTTATAGAATAACTAAAGTGAAAGAAAGGAAAACAAGAGATCTTATCCAAATAAAATATATTAAAGATGAATATAATAGGGTACTAGTAAACGATGGAGAAAAAAAAGAGCAGTGGAAGTGGAAGAGGTATTTTCATCATCTTTTTAATGAAAGTTTAAGTGACCAACTTAACTTAGGTAATTTAAGTAGGTCAAATGAGCATAAAAATTTAAATTTTTATCTTAGAATTCAAACTTTAGAAGAGAACAAGCTTTAAATGGGAGACACAATGGAAAAGTTGTGGGACAAGATGATATTCCGATAGAGGTATGGAAGTGCCTAGGGAAACAAGGTATTAAATAACTTACAAAATTATTTAACATGATAATGAAAAAAAAAAAAAAAAACTTGATCAATGGAAGATAAGTATTCTAGTTCCCTTATATAAGAACAAGGGAGACATACAAAATTTTGCAAACTATAGGGGTATTAAACTAATGAGTCATACCATGAAACTTTGGGAAAAAGTAATAGAAAAAATATTAAGGAAGGAGACCATGGTGATCGAAAATCAATTTGGGTTCATGCTTGGAAGGTCGACAATAAAAGCTATACATCTTCTTAGATAATTAATTGAAAAATATTGGGAGCAAAAACAACATCTGCACATGGTATTCATTGACTTAGACAAAGCTTATAATAGAGTCCCAAGAGAAATATATGGAGAATTCTAGAAAAGAAAGGTGTTAGCGTAACATATATTGAACTAATTAAGGATATGCACGAGGATGTAACTATTAGAGTAAAGACTTCAGGCGGAGTAATTGAAGAATTTCTAATAAAAATAGGGTCACATCAAGGATCTGTTTTAAGTCCCTATCTTTTTACACTAATTATGGATGAGCTCACTGCACACATTTAAGACACAGTACCATAGTGCGTGTTATTTGCAAATGATCTTGTTTAGTAGATAAAACACGTGAAGAAGTAAATACTAAACTAGAATCTTGACAGAAAATACTAGAAGGAACGATTTTAAGATTAGTAGAATAAAGACAAAATATATGAAATTTAAGTTTAGCAATATTAGACATAATGAGACAATTGTTAAGATAGCAGATGACGAGTTGCCCGAAACCGAGAGTTTTAGATATCTAGGATATTTTTTAAAATGATGGAGAGATTGAGAGAAATGTCTTACATAGAATACAAGCAGGATGGTTGAAATGGAGGAGAGCGTCGAGTGTTTTATATGATCGTAAACTACTTCTAAACCCTAAAGTACTTCTAAAATTTAAATGAAAATTCTACAAAATCACAGTTAGACTTGCTATGTTATATGGAACTTAATGTTAGACTATGACTCGAGCATATGAGCAGAAGATGAGAATTGCAGAGATGAGGATATTAAGGTGGATGTGTGGACATACGAGAATGGACCAAATAAGAAATGAGAACATTAGAGAGAAAGTCAGAGTTGCATCTATTGAAGAAAAACTCTGAGAGATACATTTAAGATGGTACGGCCATCTACTGAAACGATCAATAAATGTTCTAGTTAGGCGATTTGAAACTATGACAAACACGCATATCAAACAAAGAAGAGGAAGGCCAACAAAAGACTTGGTTAGCAACAATAAAACAAAAAAAGGACAGTCCGGTGCACAAAGCTCCCGCTATATGGGGTCCCGGGAAAGGCTCCATTGTATGCGGTCTTACCTTGCTTTTTGCAAGAGGTTGTTTCCAGATAAATTTTATCTAGAAATAATAAAATAAGATAAAATTTATTTAAGTATAGATGATGATATAAGTAGAAGATAGAGCTCAATGGCTTAAAAGGATCCATATAGACGACCCCACCTAGTGGGATCTGGCTTGGTTGTTGTTGTTGTAAAATAAAGGGTATTTTTTCTATGGAATGCAAATGCCAATAGCCTCCCAGTATATTGTTGATATACAAATATTGTATTCTTACTACTTAGATGGTACAGTCATTTTTTTTAGAGATTTTTAAAATAGCATGGTTAATATTTATGGGCAATTAATTGCATAGTTTTGCTCTGGAACATCAATGACTAATCCATTAAATTCTTTCTGCACTTTCACACTAGGGTTTTATACCTATATATGTGAGTTACTCTTTTAATGAGTTTTCTCTAAAGAGGTAGTATTGTTCTTCAGTTCACTTGGTTTTACCTTGTTTGCAGCCATCAGTGATTATAAACAATCCCTCCAATTTCAACATCTGAATGAAGAAAAGAGAAACATTCACTTGGAGGTATGTATGAGCTGATGACACTATTTGTTCTTTTTTTTATCAGAATGTCACCCAAGATGTTTGCAGAATGTCAAGTTCTTAAAGTTTTCAAATTGCCTACTGATTCAAGTTATCTACGTTCCAGGTAATTAGAGGTGGTAGAAGGATAGAAGTTTCCATATATGACATAGTGGTTGGTGACATTCTCCCACTTAAGATCGGAGATCAGGTACAAAATTAAGATGCTACTTATCTTTTATTATGCATTGGCCTTACAATTAGTATTGCCTTTTAGGTTCCAGCTGATGGGATATTAGTCTCTGGCCTTTCTCTTGCCATTGATGAATCTAGTATGACTGGAGAAGCCAAAATTGTGAGTTGTTTCTTTAACTTATTTGCATAATCCTGAGACATATGTGAGCTCGATCAGAGTTTGATATGATTTAAATTTCCAGGTTCATAAGGACCAAAAGGCACCATTTTTGATGTCTGGTTGCAAGGTTTCTGATGGTTATGGCACCATGTTGGTAAGCATTTTGTGTTTTCAATTGTTTGTTGTTATAGCTGTGTATATTATTTGATTGAATAAACACAGATTAATAATTATTGGGTTGAAAGGAGGCCAAAACATATATGCATTTTAGAGTATCCTGATTATACATATCTTTGATTACTCTATTCCATGATTCTTAGGAACATTTATGAAATAGGAATTTAATCCTTTGGGGAACTCGGACAATAACTATGCCTATAATATATTATTAACTTCTTCACTTTGCATTCTTTTGCACCACATTAGTATGTCTTTTTCATAAATCTTAGGTAACTGCTGTCGGAATTAATACTGAATGGGGTCTGTTAATGGCTAACATTTCCGAGGACAATGGGGAAGAAACACCTCTGCAGGTATTTCATCTTACTTGTGCGATTTTGTTTGACATGATATATAAGAAACATGTTTTTTTGGTGATGCTTTGGTGTATATTTTTGTTTTCTCATTAGGTGCGATTGAATGGTCTTGCCACATTGATTGGTACTGTGGGATTGTCTGTTGCTGTTGCTGTTCTTGTTGTCCTTATGTCTAGGTAATGACACAGTTTTCCAATTGAGGATTTGTATGCCACAAAATTTTAAAATTATTATAAAACTTTCAGATACTTTACTGGCCATACCAAAAATCCTGATGGAACTATTCAGTTTCTGAAGGGACAGACTAGTGCAAGTGCTGCCTTCGATGGAGCCGTTAAAATCCTGACTATTGCGGTGCGTAGCAATACTTTCTAGATCTGTAAATCATTGGTTGCTAGCTTACTTTGCACTGGTCTTTGGCTAGGTAACCATAGTAGTCGTTGCAGTTCCAGAAGGGTTACCATTAGCTGTGACGTTAACGTAAGAATTTCTTTTGCATTTTCATATAACGTTTAAGTTGTTTGTTCTATCTTTTCTGCTAATTAATCATGTCTTTGAATCTATCAGTCTTGCTTACTCAATGCGAAAGATGATGGCAGACAAGGCTTTGGTATGCATCTTTCTTAAATCATATCCATGTTGCAACAGCAGAGATGAACATTTATGATGGTTTTATCACAGGTTAGAAGACTTTCAGCTTGTGAAACCATGGGATCAGCAACAACAATATGCAGTGATAAAACTGGTACTTTGACACTCAATCAGGTTTGCAAACTTGTCCTCAATCATCAAATTGTCTTCTTTGGCGTTAGCAATTTGTTTTACTAAATTTACAAAGCTCTTTTTGTCTTTTGTTCTTCTTCAGATGACCGTTGTAGAGGCTTTGGTTGGAGGGATGAACTCCCAGTCTCTTGACAATTGTGATACATTGTCTAAATCGCTAGTTTCTTTACTGATCGAAGGCATTGCTCAGAATACTACTGGAAATGTGTTTGAGCCTGAAGTAAGTCGACCTCTTGTCCGATTGAAATTCACATTCTTAATGTTAGATAATTGTTGTATCTGTTTGAAAGAATTCACATTCTTGCCTTGTTAAGGTAGAGGGGAAATTTTTTTTCTTATTTGAACTCTTGGTAGCTCCTCCTATAGATATGTGTGTGTGTGTGTGTGTGTGTGTGTGTGTGATGGATATATAAATATTATTCTAAATAGCCCCTCTACCTTGACATATTTACACATTATTGATCCTTTACCAATAATACTCTCTCGCAAACTATTTAGAATATATTATGAAGCCCATCTTGGTATAAATATGCTAATTGATTGAATGACAATCAATCTGTATATGTTTTGTATTCTCATTTGCATTCTAAAATACACATTCGACATCATATGCATAGGAACTCAATTATCATAATAAAGCCTCATTGATTTTCAGGAGCATATCTAATCTTTATCATCAAATGCTTCACCCAAATGAGTTCATATACCACCAAGGCCGCACTTAACATTCTCACCAGTGCTAGCTTGTTGCTCTTCTAGGAAATTAGGTTACCTCATAAGAGGACACAATAACTAGATGTAGAAAAACCGTTCTCAATCTACTTTGAGTAACAAACAATATAAAAGATGACCTTGATACCCTTTCCTGTCTATTTGTTTAGGTTACATAGAATCCTCATAATTGATACTAATAGGCATAACATGGATTTTCTAGAAATTTACTACTCATACTAATTATGAGATGTTGGGTGTAGTGACATAGACAATTCAGTTTTTTTACTAGCCTTTTGGACATTGTAGATTACCTTCTGGCCCCTCCAAACATTTATAATCTCGTTCTCAAATTCTAAGGTAATTAACTCTTATCTTCCAATTCTACCATCAATTAACTAAAGATAACATCTCATGTTCCCAACACGTCTCTCTATTTCTCTATAGTGGCTTGTCATTTCTAATAGGGATATAGTTCTCAAAAAAAAATTCACCAAAAGTAAATGTATTAAGTGATTTTTTTAAGAAATGTCAAAAAGTCTTAACAACTCTATTTGTGAAAAAAAAGGGACTAAATTTAATTTTTATATCCTATCACATCTTCTTTCCACTATGCAATTTATAATTTCTAAGAGTCTGGCTGTCTAGGCTTAAATTTCTGTCTGTCCAGTGCCTTTTAAATTTTTTGGCGTGTCAAGATAATTATAATAGTTTGTGTTAATAGGATGGTGGAATTGTAGAGGTGACTGGCTCACCTACAGAAAAGGCAATCCTTTCCTGGGGAATCAAGGTAAAAAGTTCAGAGGACAAGTTCTTTAATGGTATGCATTGTTTGATCGTTCTTTAATTAAATTTTATATGATAATCGTACATGGACCTTCTTCTTTATAGCTGGGAATGAAGTTCGATCTTGTGAGGAAAAGTTCATCAATTCTTCATGCAGTTCCTTTCAACTCAGAGAAAAAGCGTGGTGGTGTCGCTATAAATCTGGTAATCAGATTTCATAGAATATCTTGAAACCGTGATATTTATTTAGCATTTTAAGGAAACTTTTTCCTACATATTATTGGAATTTATGTGTTTTATAATGGTTAAAAGCTACTAATTTATACAGTTATTCTTGAATAGCTTTTCCAGCTTCCATTTCAGAAGCTTGATTCCGTTAACTATTTTTCGGTTCCTTTTAAAAAAATTGCCACTTGACTAGACATGTTTGACTGCATCGAAATTATCTCATTTTTTCTCTTTGCTAAAAGTTGCAGTTATTGGCTTTCTTACATCTTTTCAGTGCATTTTCTGATTGCAATAAACAATCTTTTTATCCCTCTTGGGATATACTCACAAGGGAATTTCTGTATTTTCTTATCTTCTTTCAATTTCAGATGCATGTGAGATATAATTGTCTTTTTTCCCTCATGTTTGCAGGCAGACTCAACAGTTCATGTGCACTGGAAAGGAGCTGCTGAATTGATCTTAGCTGCTTGTACAAGATGGATTGACATTGATGGTTCTATTCAAATGCTGAATCCAGAGAAGGCATGTCTTATTCTTTTAATACCTTCAACTAATATCTGGCTAACATCTTTAATTATACAGGTGGATGAATTTAAAAAATCTATTGAAATCATGGCAGCAAAGAGCCTACGTTGTGTTGCGTTTGCATATAAAATGTATGATCACGATAGAGTTCCAGAAGTAGATAAGAGGGGTGATTGGAAGTTACCTGAGGACGAACTTGTTATGCTTGCTATAGTTGGAATAAAGGTCTGTTCGTGAGAAATGAATCCGATATTTCTTACTGACTTTTGTAGTTTTGGGTTTCTGACTTTTATGTTCTTTTCTCTCTTGATTTGTGACACAATGTGATTGCATGTAGGATCCTTGTCGTCCAGGCGTTAGAGAGGCTGTCACATTATGCACTTCTGCTGGTGTCAAGGTAGTCTTTAAGAGCAATAATGCAATAATAGCATTTACCGCATGTTCTGTTATTGTTGTTGGCCAACATTGTTGGCATTTTATATACACTTTTTGTCTTTCAAATACTCGTTAGCTGTCGTGTGTGTATATTTTTGATAGTTCAATTAGTTTTTTCGAGTATAAATGTTTACTTTTCATCCTAAACAAATCATCTCTTGGTTGATCAGGTTCGCATGGTTACGGGCGACAATATAGAAACAGCCAAGGCTATAGCTATGGAGTGTGGAATACTTGATCCCACTTCAGCTCTTTCTGAGTCAAGCATCATTGAGGGAAGAGAATTTCGTGTCCTCTCCGAATCTGCAAGACAAGCTATTGCTGACAAAATATGTGTATGTCTAACATGGTTTCTTATAAGTTATTAATAAGTTTCAAATGTTATATTTGACCCTTCTCTCTAGTTTTGAAGTGTGTATTTCTTTGTTTAGGTAATGGGTCGGTCCTCGCCAAACGACAAACTCCTGCTTGTCCAAGCCTTGCGGAAAAAGGGGCATGTTGTCGCCGTTACTGGAGACGGAACTAATGATGCTCCAGCATTACATGAGGTATGATATTCATTCAAGAATCTCATACGTTGATTATAATAGTAGTCGCTGATTTATATCATGTTCTCCATTTCATTTCTTAGGCAGATATAGGTCTATCAATGGGAATTCAGGGGACAGAAGTTGCAAAAGAAAGCTCAGACATCATTATATTGGACGACAATTTTGCATCCGTTGTAAAGGTTCGCTTGAAGTTTTTGCAGCTTCAAAATTCTCTCTGGCTTTTCACTATATCAAAGTTCATATGAATGCGTCCCTTTCAGGTTGTCCGATGGGGCCGTTCTGTGTATGCCAACATTCAAAAATTCATTCAATTTCAACTTACAGTCAACATCGCAGCACTCATAATAAATGTGGTAGCTGCTGTTTCAACCGGAGATGTGCCGCTCAACGCTGTTCAGGTTCAGCAAAATTTCATTATATTTTCTTTGCAAAACCAGATTTTCGCTATTTTTTTCTTTGATCTCGTCCAACTCATAAAAAGAATATTTTGGCAGAATGTATTGTGAATATCTTAAACTTAAATCATTTGTGGTAAATGTATTAGCTTCTCTGGGTCAACCTAATCATGGACACTCTTGGAGCACTAGCACTGGCAACAGAACCACCTACCAATGAACTAATGAAGAGATCTCCTGTTGGTCGAAGGTCAGACTCTTCCTTTTACCATGATTTAAACTCCATGTTAAACAATTTTCGTAGTGTACCGATATCCTTTTCTTTTTTTTCATAGTTTAATCTTTCTTAATCTATATTTTTCTTTGGTTTTATTGTTCGCAGAGAACCTCTAGTTACTAATATCATGTGGCGAAATATAATCGTACAAGTATGTCTTCACCTTTAGCTCACTCAAGCTTTCCTTTTCTTTCTTCATAATGGTTAGTTCTCTATTATTCACAACTCTTTAAATTCAGGCTTTATATCAAGTGGGAATCCTACTAATTTTCAACTTCGCTGGTAAGAACATACTGCATTTGCTGAAGGACGATCCGGCACATGCAGAGAAAGTCAAGACTACCTTCGTGTTCAATACCTTCGTATTTTGCCAAGTAAGCTGAAAAACAAGACTACTTGGTGACTTTTATCATTCTTCAAAAGATATTCTCTTTTCTTGTAATCATGCAAACTGTTTCGATAATTTGTAATTTCAGATATTCAATGAATTCAATGCCCGTAAACCAAATGAGATGAATATCTTTAGCGGTGTGACAAAGAACTACCTTTTCATGGGGATCATAGGGATTACTTTAATACTGCAGGCAAGGAAACTTTCGATGAATTTTCGATGATGAGACTTGAGCCAATTTTTATGGTTCAATAACTTTGTTTC
This sequence comes from Zingiber officinale, assembly GCF_018446385.1. Lineage (NCBI taxonomy): Eukaryota > Viridiplantae > Streptophyta > Magnoliopsida > Zingiberales > Zingiberaceae > Zingiber > Zingiber officinale. The sequence continues at coordinate 119,100,683 of NC_055996.1, forward strand.
TTATGAAAAGAAGAATTTTGAACACGTCGCTTTTTTTTTATGCAGGTTTTGATTATCGAATTCCTTGGGAAATTTACATCGACTGTGAGACTTAATTGGAAGTTGTGGCTGGTGTCTATTGTGATTGCTCTTGTAAGGTATGGTGTCTCGTTTAACCCTTTCACTTCGCGTTGCATGAGTGCTGTTTTTCTCTTAAGTTCGCCTTCTCTTAGGCATCACTGCTTTTAGGTCAAAACGCATCACCTAGTTTATACGAGATGTTTGATTAATGTTGACTTTAATAATTCAACTCTCTAGAGTCAATTACTTCTGGAAATTTTTGCCTCATTGATCATCATAACATGAAACTCTATATTTTGGTTTCAATGATGCTTCTTTCAGCTGGCCTCTTGCGGTGATCGGGAAGTTGATTCCGGTTCCTGAGATTCCTTTAGCGGTATATTTTTCTAGCATCTGTTGCTCAAGAAGATCGCAGTGAGATATCTCCTAGATTCCTTCGAAATAACATCCTTCATGGTGATTTAGCTTTTATCATATTCGTTGATATTCTTGGAAATAAGCCCGAAAGGTATTGAACTCAAATTCCTTGCATGTTGATTCTATCAATCTCATGTCTCATTGTTACTTTACACTTCCCCAGAATATAAATATCACACATTGGCCTCTTCTTCATGTTTTTGTTTATGGTGCAATCGATCTATTTGTCTTGAAAATGTTCCTCCAATATTTAAGTAACTTTTTAATATAAATGTCTTTTATTAATATTAAAATGCCTTTTAAAATATTTTTATTTTATTGTTAAAATGCTTATATATTATAATTTCCTAAATTATGGGATTAATGTGCTGTGAAGATCAGGATACACGAGTCAAATTTTCTTTTTCAAAATTCAGTGAATATTTATAAGATAAGAGTTTAAAAATTAAGTGATTTTCTATGGAGGCTATTATTAAAAAAAAATTAATACGGGTAACTAATTACTTTGTGATAGGTCCTCTTGTCTATCTTCTTCTTCTTGTTTTGTTATTGTTGTTGTTGTTATTGTTTGTTGGATCAGGGGATTATTTATAATATAATTATAGTCTAATTATGGTCATAATTTAGCCATAATTAGTTGTGTGTTTTTTTTGTTCATTTTTCTATTTAGATTATAGTTTGAGTCGGGATGAGTGATCGGAGGATGTCCGGAGGCTGTCTCTCGTTCAGCGCTCGGTAGTCCGGACACTCGTCCACCGTCGATAGCTTTCGGGTGATCTTCGGTTGTCTATCTCGATCCAAATTATAATCTGAATGAGAAGGTAAATTTAAGGAGGGATCGTAACTAATTGCGATTGAATCGCGGTCGTAATTTGACTATAATTATATTACAGATCATCTCTTAATCTATAAAAAGTGGATCAGATAATCTTTGCTCGATTACTTTGGCATCTATAAGACTTGTTTATATTGTTGGTATCACTAGCAGAGCCAGCCTAAGTGATCTACCCGGGTTGTGGCTACGCCTCTCTCCTTCGCTTGCGTTTTCTTTCTCTCTCTCAAGGTAAATTTAAGTTTTTCTCTTGTTAATTGCCATTGGCTACTCAGATTATAGTTCCGGCAGATTAGAATGTGGCTCCGCCCTTGGTTGGCATATAAATTTGTAATTATGGATTGCAGCATCTTTTGTACTTATATTATTAGAGAAATAATAAAACAATCATTCTTCAAAACCAAAATATTTTACAAATTTAATTCACCTATAATATCCATGAATGTAAATTAGTTCAAATTAGGAAAATTAATTTTTCTCTTTATAATAGATAAAATATATTCCTTGAGTTATATTTTTGAATAACTCAAAATTCTGTAAACTTTATGTTAAAAAATCTATGATTGAAATTTAGTTATTTTTTAATAACATTACTCCATAAAAAAATTCCAATTAAACCTTAAACCCTAAAATCCAATTAAGGCAACGTGACTTAGTTCAGAGATAAAAACACTTAAGTCATGTTGCCTTAATCATGTGATCAATTAAAATATACGTATAAAATAACCGTTTATTTTTAAAGATGCTTTTATATGATATGAATTTAATTCATTTTTTTTTTAAATATAAAAGTTATCAATATTATATATATATATATATATATGGTTCGATTCATATCAATTTAAATTTATGCATTTGAATTTGAAGTGTACCGTGCCAATTTAAATTTTGATTTGGGCCGGATTATATTATAAACTCTTCTTTCACGAATTCCAAGGTTACTCTTTGTATAAAATTAAGGCCTTAATGGTTAATGGCCCCTCTTCGGATGCAATGCGAAATCCAATTGAATCATATAGTTGTGGTCACTGCGTCTCAAAGAGGCCCAAAATTTATTTTAAGCAGTTTTTGCAATAAGAATCCATACGGTATGTTTACGAATCGGTGTTCATACCCGTCAAGGCACTCACCCATTCAAATTAACAATTAGCATAAGGCCTATTCCAATACGGCGGCCTTAATCGGCCTTCAGAATTGATTCTATAAGTAGAAGAGGCCTTTGTAAGGTAAAGCTGATGTCCGGAATATGAGTCAGATAGATCGTCGAGTAAATGTATGAAATATTAATCGAATCATAATATCTTAAAGGGAGGATGGTATGTTGAGATGATTATTATATTGATCAAGTCGTTAGAAGCTTTCTAGTCAATGCTATCTGTAATCAGCGACCGAATCGCTCCAGTCTCTGGTACTCTGATGCTCAAGACAAATCTAACGAATATACAAGTAACAAAATAAGACGTATAATAATGAAATGCGTATAGAATATGAATGGAAAACGTACCTTGACCCAGGGGGCGCTCTCGGGTGGATCAGTGAGCTGGTCGGGATGCTGCTCGCGTTGTCCTGACCCGGAAGGACAGATGACTCTGAGCAGGCTAAAGAGTTGGATCTGACGACGCGGAGCCGAACGCGATGGCACAAAACCAAATGTGACCTCGGCATGCAGACCGAGATATGACATCGGCACGCAAGATGAGATAAAATATTGGCACGTAGGCCGGGATATAATGGTGGCACGAAGGCCGGAATATAAAAACATCACACATGTAAGACGACTACAATATTGGAATATAGCAAGGCACCATAGTGGAATAGCGATAGCTGCGGGGGCTCAGAAGCTGAAGATGGGTCCGATAGGCGAGGTCAAGCGGAATGCTGGAACGTCATCAGACATGTGCTGCTGGATGGATCCAAAGGGCTAGCAATAAGGATGGTCCGGAGGATAGCATCAGCCGCTGAAGACAATGTCGCCCGATTGTAGGCAATGTCGATCGGATGTGAGCGACGTCGACCGCCGAAGGCAATCAGTCAGCCGTGGCGAGAAGACGTACGGGCTGCCGGCATGTGTGAGGGAGAGAGGTAGCGTTGGAAAGGGGGAGTGCGGCGGGGTAGTGCTGGCGTTACAGATCGACGAGGGGAGGCGACTACATGATGAAGGCTATGTCGAGTCCGTCCGATGGTAGCGCCAGCATGAGGAGCAGAAAGGGAGCAGCGTGAGGAGCAGAAGGGGAGTGCCGGTCGGCGTCCTCACGAAGGTGGCGTTGGCATGCTTGACAGAGGCGGCAGTTGGAGGCATCTGTTAGCGAAAGGAGAGGGAGAAAAGGGACAGCTCGACGACAGCCTCCTCAACTGAGGAGGAGGCGATGAGAAGCCGACATGCGAGGCGGCAGAGGTGTGTGCCAACGTGGGTTAGACGGCGGCGATGTTTCTAGGCGACATCGGCCTGCAAGAGGCGGTGACGGTGTTCCTCGGCGACGCCGGCGTGGAGAAGGGAGGAGGCGGCGGCTTTCGCTAGGACTGCCGATGAGAGGAGAGGGAGAAAAGGGATGGCTCGGCTGCAACCTCCTCGGCTGAGGAGGCAACGAGAAGCCAGCATGCGAGACAACGGAGGTGTGCGCCAACGTGGATTAGATGGCGACAATGTTTCTAGGCGGCGTCGACTTGCAAGAGGCGACGACGGTGTTCCTTGATGGCCCCGGCATGGAGAAAGGAGGCGGGGGCTTTCACTGAGACTGCCGGCGAGAGGAGAGGTTACACCGATCTCTCCTCTGCGTCCAACGGTAGCAGCGCCCCATGGGAGACCAAAGTGTAGCATAGTACAAGTATAGCATCACCAGATTCTCCCAGAACCAAACTAAGTTGATTATAATATAATAAATTTATAAAGTTGAGCAAGATTGGTCCCGATAAAAATACCCAATTTTATGATTTACTTCCTCTGGTGGTGTGGGGGAGGGGGCGGTGACAGATTTTTAGCATCACCAGATGTCTACCTTGGACAAAAAAAAAATTAATCCCAAAAGTTGAAGCCACATCTTCATCATCTAAACGAGAACCAAATTGTTACGACAACACGAGCAAGCCAGTAATTCTACAGTTCGATAAATAATTTTTGAAAAATTTAAGTGATCACTTGATGGGAGAAGTTGGAAACGCTTTACATCACAGACATGGACATGATCTGGTGCGCAAGACTTGGATCTTGCTGAAGTAACTCTCGCAGATTGTTTTCGATCTCGGCCATTTGCTTCTCTAGGTACTCTTTGGAAACCTGCTCAAATCAACAAAAATGATTGTTATGTAAGTTTATATTTGAAGCCAATACCCAAATTGAATGCCAAATAGTATTAAAAACACTAGATTCGGCTCCACTATTCAAAAATATAACACGTTCAGGTCCCCCTCATCAAATTGTAGTGAAACTACTTGATAAACCATACATTATTGACAAACAACAGAATCGTATTGAGATCTAATTCACCAATATTATCACCTAAGATGATTTTTGTACAAGTTTCATACAAAATATGGTTTCTAAAGTGATACAATCAATCAACATAAGGACTGAAATTTTGTCAATTTCAAACTTATAGTTTGTCTTCATGTTTGAAACAAATTGCATTATCTAGGTCAATTTTGGTACAATTTGAATATAAATGATCTTTTATTAAGTAATAGGGTGAAACAACTTGCTGTAAGAAATGAAAACTTGTGAAATACCCTTTTCTGGTAGAATTTTAATACAGAATATTGTTCACAAGATTGTTGAATGAAACAAATTGATTGATTGAAAATTTGCCAATTTCACATTTTAAACAATTTGTCCTGAAGTTTAAAAATGCTATTATTTTTTTTAGTTGATATTAGATATCCAACTTATATCAACTAATCCTTAGATTTTCACATAATTTTGATACTAAATATCATCCATCATGCCGTTTTGAAAAATAATTTGATAATTTGACAACATGAAAAAGATAATTTGAGAACATGGATTAGAGCTGACAATACTAAATACAATAAATAACCTCAACCTCAAAACATGATTAAAAGAATACAAAACTTAAAATGACAATAATAAATAAATAGGTTGACACAAATAGACATTCATGTACACAATTCATTTTGTATGTTGTTTAAAAATATATAATTACTTTAACATTGTCTTTTATAATTTTTTACCTTATAAAATTATATTAAAAAATGCATAATTAATTTTATATTATTTCTTATAATTAATTAGTAACCTAAATGACACACAATTAGCATGCCACGAATTGTCGCCCTTGCAACGGAAGAGAGGACGGCTAGATTGACAGTTTTCAAAGAGGGTCAAACTCAAATTTTTTATAAGCAAGAATGTATGACAAACCTGCAAAGAATTTATGGCAGTCTCACTGTCTTTATATTTCTGTTCTTGTTCATTCAAGAGAACTGATTTTGGTTCCAAAATAAACCTAAATATCAAGATATAAAATATCACAATTATTAGATAGAACAAGAGAAAATTTGGTCTCTTCAACAATAATAAATAGTAAATTACTTCCTTGACAAAAGTGTTGGGATTATGGAGAACTCACGCTTTTCCTGCAATTTGTTTTTTAAAAATTGTCATCAGATAGTCATAAACTCAATGGTTCTCTTTCTATAAAGAAAAATCAAGCAATCAGCAGGCAATTCTAACAAGACTTGGCAAACAAAGAAATAGGCAGCTTCTTTGAAAGAAATAGGTGACTTCTTTGAAACAATTTAATTGAGAAAAAATACACTGATCTGGATGTTGGCAAGTAGGAGGGAGGTCGCAGATAACGACCGATAAAGGAGAGGGGTCATCACATTGGTGGATGGGAGGCAGTGTCTAGAATCAGAGCACATGGATCACAATTGTTCAATACAAACAAGGATGATGGCCATTAGCAGTCAAGGCTACACAAGCAGTTCTCTTTCAATACCATGGTATTGCTTTCATTTCGTTTTTTTTTTTAAAATCACAAGAATTTAGATACAAAATAACAATTCAAATGTAAGTTGTTGCCCAATAGTTGAACCAGTAGATATTGGAATCTACCTGCACTATCAAATCTATGGCAGGAATAGAATATCCAACAAAATATTTACTCAAAACGGAAACGTTTTTCCTACCAATGGATTTGTAGGTATTTGTATCATCTGATAACTGACTAAGTTCTTCCCTGGTTAGGTAAGCTCGTTTCCTTTCACCTTCTTTAGTTCGCATCTGATTTTGCACCTGAAAGAAGATATAGGCAAACATACCGTATAGTGTTTTTTTTCGTGTATCACAAGTTTCACAATCTATTTTTGTGCACAATAGAAACAACAATAACTGATTGTCTACAATTTGTTTATTTATTGTAATAGCAAAAAGATTGAGGTAACATTTTAATTTTATGAGAGAAAAGTGAAAACCAATTCATCAGAAAATCAAAAATTTATCTCACTTCTCCAATCAAATCATTTTCAATTGGTACTAAGTTCTGCAGTCTTCCATGCCATACTTTTCACAAAGAATGCAACTCCAAGTCATTGGCACAATGATGGTATACTTTACAGAGCTGTATGTACTTTAAACTCTTCCAATAACAAGATGAAAAAAAAAAACCCTAAATTATCAGCTACCAAATGATCAGTCACCCATCACCAAATGGCATAATACAGATCGCAAAAAAATGTTTAGCCACTTAGAGACTCCTGATTTATTGCTTTTCTATTATCATTATCTTTCTCATGAGATAATCATTCACAATAATCAAAAAGCCAAACAAACTGGTCGAATTCCATACAGCAATTTAAGGACACAATAAAACAACCCAAGTCTTCTTAACTCTCTAAATCCCAGGCCAAATACACTCCAGTTAAGTCCAAACAATTTATATCATCATTTGGGATCCAAGATTTGAGACTAAATCTATCAAGTTAAACTACAGAGAGAAGACAAAAGTAGCAAATTTTCTACCAAACCAGATTCAACAGTGTTATAGAGAAAGAAAAGAATGCACGATTACCTGCTTTAGCTTCCCGGTTGTCTCGATCATACGGCTCTGTATCTCAATAAAAGCCTGGAACCACAAATCCAAAATCACTCTTTAACAGCATGAATCAAATTTCGAGAACCGATCGAGATCAAGGTCGACAGAGTAACACGATCCTCGAGAAGAAAAAAAACAACCACTTGAGAAGGAGATGAAAGCATACACCTTACCATCCGGTTCGCTTCATCAGCCATTTCCAGAGATCTGCTTCAAGGTCGTCCGATGGAAGAACCCTAATTCGAGGGAGTACGCGATCCGCCAGCACGAGAGCGAAGCAGGGAAGGGAACAGGCAAGGGCCAAGGGGTACGGTTTAAATGGGCCAGGCCAAAGAGCCTCTCTGTGGAATATTGATGGGTTTTAATGTTTAATGATTCGGAATAGGTTTGATTTGATTCAGACCAAAATCTTGGTTCGGTCGAGCACAGCCTAGGGATTAAATAATTATATTTTTTTCTCAATAATAATAGTAACAAATCATGTGATTAGCTCAACTAAATCATATAACATTAACAACCATCAATCATGATCAGCTCAACTTATAATCGACTACTAAGTAATTAGAAGGTAGGGGGAAAAAATTCCTATAATATATCTGTCATCCTTATTATTATTAATATTATTTTTTCACGACCTTTATGATGTAGATCTATAGCACAACTAATTGTCAACGGTAAATTGTAATTTTTGAGAGATGAGGAGCAAAGTTATCTCGACCGTGTCTTTAAAAGCGGACCAACGGTATAGATTGTCGGTGAAATATATGCTTTCCATCTATATATTTCAATGACAACTCACTTTTCCATTTAAAAAAAATCCCCTTGAAAACAATTTACTTTATTTTCTCAGTATCATCTAAAATTTTATCATCATCAAATATGACAATATTCCCTATTATTCATTTCACAGGTGACTATTAAAAGTAAATCGATTCCATAAATATGCAAACATAGTATCATATGTGCTATATCATTTTTTTAACCAAATAAAATAATATCAATAATAGAACATAAAGGGATATTTGATTTAAAATTACTAATTTATAAAAATACAGTGTCAAACTCGAGCCAATAATTGCAGGATAACCTTCTAGAAGCTTCTAGAGCGGCTAAACATAACCATGTATAACCGGTGATAAGTGCTGGAGGAACCCGACTATTTGCAAGCTATGAACTGAAACCAATCCGATAAGATCAAGAGCATAAAGGCATTATCATTGATCCTCAACTAAACCAATGGCTCCACTCTAATCCACTAGAGTTCACCTAAACTCAACTCCATTCCAACAATGTTGCTTCTCAACTCAAACTAATTCAAACAGGACACAAACAAATTTCAAACAGAGTTGCTTCCCAATTAGAAAGGGCACAGTTGAGGCCCAACACACTTGAGACCAACCACATCACAACCTAGACCATCTGAGCCGAAACAGTTCCAAGCTAACCAAAAACAGCCCAAACTGAGCCAAACCTCATCAGCTTGACTAAAGTTTAACACATACTCATTTAGCGACATGCCCAAAATAATGATCCAAGCCTGAATAACCGATTAGCACACTACTTTTAAACTTGGAAACCAGCCGTAACAACTGCAATCGCAATTTCATAAATCTTATTCTAAAATAGAATAATGCTTTTAACTCCAGGACCATGCCAGTGTCCACTCGTGATAATAATGTGAAATGCATCCTGTTCAATGAGCAGATCCTTCAATTAACATCTAGCAGTCTGTAGGTCACTCGAACATAACTTTAACGTCTGTACACAGACATCAAGGAAACCAATTCCATGAGTCAGCACAGTTTGTAAGCAGCCCCCCTACTTCCCAACTACGATTCCTTATAAATCGAACCCGTGGTTTCAATTTCCGCTGGTATGCTCTTACATTCAACTCAACTTAAGCAAGGGAAGAAGTATTGACAATGCATGGGACCTGTGCTAATCCATAGAATTGTTTGCAGGCTGTTTTTTGGAAATTGGACCAATCCATGAAATTGATTTCTTTCTGGCTGTGTAAACATAATGCTGACATCACACAATAACAGTATTAAGGTGAGCAATGTAGCTTTGATAGAATATTGAAAAATAAGTAATAGGACAATATTTACATAGACAGAAGATGACATAGGAACAATGCTTACAGAATGAGTGAAAAACATATCCTTCAATTAACATCTAGCAGTCTGAAAGTTATTTGAAGTCAGTAACATGACTTTTGTAGTAGTAGGGAGAGAAGTCTAGCAAATACATGATCTAACTTCAACTAAAGAATATTGAAAATATATAATATGAAGATATTTATACAGGACAGGAGATGAGATGAAACAGTGCTTACAGATTCTTGAGTTGAACATATATGGGAACCATGTGTTAGTTTGTGAGATGAAGCAAACAAGTTGCGTATTCCTCTGTTGGGCCATAGGGTTTTTGAGAGTTGCTTGTAAGTGGTCATGATAGAGATAACTGTGAAACTTCAACACTGTTACAGATGGAAGTTCTTGCAGAAAATTAAGAACTTGCAAGGTGAGGGAATGTTTGTTGCAGCACATGGGGAAGGTTCAGTACAATCTCTGCATAAGCTAAAGAAGCAAACAAAGGCACAAAAGATTCAGGGAGAGCAGAAAGACCTCATAATGCATTTGAATAAAATGGATAGCTATTTTGAATGCTGGAATAGGTAAAAGACTAGAAAAAGAATTGTTTGATTTCCTTAGTGGAATGGAATAAATATGGAAAATTTATTTTACAAAAATGTTATAACGAATAGTTTTCATAATGATAAATATTAATCTAGCTAACACAATCTGCTTGATCTTGGGTGAGCCAGCTAGTTTGTTGGTAACTCTCTAAGTTTGACTGGTCAACCTTGGTGAAGCCACTTGGGCGAGGCAAGCCTGACAGACCCACTCGACTTGTCGGCTTGCCTTGTCCAACTGACTACACCAGTCTGTGCTCAGACCATTCTGGCCCAGCTCACCTAGAATGCTGTCACACTCAAATTGCATGCTTGATTGCCCGACCCACTCTGTCTATGTAGCTCACCATCATAATATATATTTATTTATATTTTTTTTAGCAGAGTTGAACAAAGTAAAAAAATATGAATTGTTTAAAGAATGAAATAGACAAGGAATAGTTATTTCTTATGAAGAGAGAAGAACTCAAAGAAAATACAATATCTATTTCTATAAATCAAGCGTGACATTGCCATTCTCAAGAAACCAAGGGCAGCCTACCTATAAAACTTCCAAGCTTTCAAAAGTTTATCAACTACAACGACCACTTGTCAAAATTCAAGCATTCCTACAACATTATTATCTACTTCTGAGTAATTTTCAAAATCGGCATACTCCTGATAAATTTTGGAATTTGTGGAAGCTCTAAATAAATTGTCCAAAACAGAAGTATCCGATTGTAATTACCTTCAGGCAAGCTCATGGTTCTGAGAGCATCTTCGGCATAAGGAAGACGAGATGGAATAGATTGTGCACCTCCTTTTTTCTCATCTGCTAAGGTCTTCTTCGAAGGGTGTACAGGCCATGCCAAAACCCGTATACGACTAGGTAGTATAGAAACGAGATCTGCATACCTAAGACTAACAGTCACCTTACTGCACGAGGAAAAAAACACTGATATAAGAAGCAAACAATTTGCTTAGCATCAACTAAGAATAACAAAAGATAAAGTTAGAATCATTTTTTCAAAAAGGCCCTCTTCATAGTTGACATGTACCACATCTTCTGAAACATAAAATAAAAAACCCAGGGTATTATAAGGGGGAAAATAAAACTATATAGATATAGGGGTGTTTTTGATATTATCAAAGAAGGTTTTTGTTATTTTGGCCAAATATTTTCACGAGGAACAAAATTATGAGAACACAACTTGATAAATTCCGCCACCTTAAGTCTGGTTGTAACCTCAATTTAGGATAAGACTTAAGCTTATAATTTGAAATTATAAGCTATGATGTAGTAAGTGCCCACTCATTCAAAAGTACTGACGCAGACATTACAAACAAGCAAATTATAAAATGTACCAGTTGGATAACTGATTTGAACTTGTACTTTGGTACTCACCAATCGAAGTCCTCCAATACAAATTCAATCAAGTTGTAGGAAAGGCTATGAAATAGTTCCCCTATCTGATTCCCATAAAGCTCCTTGATAAGACGAACCTAGTAAATCCAAATGTTAATGAACACTGAGGAAATTTTGTGAATTGTAAAATGTTCATAGCATGTTAAATAGATAAAAACAATCAACAAGTTTTATCCTGACAATTTGGGTATTTCATTAGCCGTCTAGACATCTTTTAATTAAATGCAGCAAAGACTTCTTGGTCTTCCTTTACTTTACTACCATCAGCTTTAATCGATCAACTTGCTTAACAATGAAATATATACACTGTTGTTGGGCATGCCCATACCACCTTGAGTCATTATCTTATTTTACCTAGTAAATAATAAGTCATCATATATTATTTCTCTCTCCTTATCTACTCACACATCTATCTCAAGATCCTCCTATTAAATGTTTTAACATTTTGAGCCTGTTGTTTCTTAACCACTCAACATATGATCCATAGGACATGTTTGGTGACTTCCACTATTATCCATATTCATGAAAGCTTCGAAATACAATTAAAGGATGAGTCAAAACTTAGCTTCTATATTGTTCTCATGGACAAGAGGACTCTGAAATTGCTATTAAATACAGATAATATGAGAGATAAAAAAAAACAATCTATGTGAAAAATATTTAGCCTGTCATCTATAGTTTTAAAATAGATATAAAATAACACAGAATCATGCAGGATCAAGAGTAACTTATTAAGCAAGAAAAGTTATAAAAAAAAAAGTTTTAATCTGAACATCTAAGTTAAATATTTTGTAATAGCATTTGAAGATAAAACTCAACATAATCATACCTGTTCTCTCCTGTCCACGTATGATTGCAAAATTTCTCCAACATAATCTACAAATTTCTAACATGTATGACCAATATCAGCTGATTTTTTACTTTAAAAAATAAAGAAAGTATATCAGAAATAAATCATAAACCTACAATGGCATTAGAAGAGAGAAGGTCATTTTCTGCTTCACGTATTGGGAGGAAGAAAGGAACCGTGTGCTCAATTACAGACATCTTTTCAAGAAACGATTTGCTTTCAAGCACACAATGGTAAGTTTCACAGGGTTCTCCTACAAAGGATTAATGAAGATTAAAATCCATGATTTTTAAAAGGATCCTAAGAAATCATTAATTTTCGCCTTTGACCATTTCATTAGGTTAAATGTGCGTTGACAGTCCTTAACAGACACTTTAGAAGCTGGTCTAATATTTATCCTCTAGAAATGTATAATTTGGCTTTATTCATGTTCATTGACGTATGCCAATTTTTCCAAGTTATAAAGAATGCTGAAATATGGAAATCCAAGGTTTTTCAAAGAATTATATACAAAGGGATACATTTGCCTTCAGATGATAAGTAACATAATACCAGCAACAGTATTAGTCTACTTTACCTGCAAAATAAGTCTCAAATTGTATTCCAATTCTTGCACCTTCTAGACAACAGATTACCTACTAACAAGGACAAAAAGGATGCCAATTCAGTTAGCAACTCCAAAGCCATAAAAAATCACTCCAACAAGCATGTAATTGTAAGAAATAGAATAACTTCAGCTATCATTGATTTTATTGAATAATTTTCATTGGAAAGTCCAGTACTGGTTGGCATGCTTTGGTTTTGGCGCATTTCATGTACAGGTTTGTATGGTCCTAGAATAGTAATTGTATAGCTGCTACAAACAAGACAATGTGCTCCAATTCAATGATTTCAGTATTTATAGAACTTCCATAATGTACATCTGATTAAGAAAGTTCTCAGCACCATAACACTAAGCTTGCAACTTAAAGAACACTCAATGGTTAAATTTCCTAAAATAGAATGTTATGATAAAACTATACAATTATTAAGGGTGAAAAAATCTAACTGTAACACCATTTGGCGTGGGAACTGGTAACAAAGTTGCCGCATATGACAATTTAACAGCAGAATGTAACTTCTGTTTAGATGAAAGAAAATTAAAATCAACTCATCACAACTATATAATGTATGGTAGCCAAAATGGAGAAATACCTTATTCTTCATTTTGTATGTTATTTTGGCATGAATCAATGGATCCAATGGTGTACATGTTTCATTAGACATTGCTTTTCTCTCTGCTTCCATATGGACCTGGGTCAAGAATTTTAAAAACTACAAATTTAGGACGCACTATATGCTAAATCAAGAATAAGAAAATGTAATAATAATTTAATACAATAGAAATTGAATAACCAATTACTACTTCCAGTGGCAAGTTTAAATAATATACCACTTCCATAAAAAGCATCATCCATTTCCATCAGATACAACTATATGCTTTAGTGTGATGAAAAATAAAATAAAATAAAATAAAATAAATGGAGAAATATAGCAATACTTTTTCACGGATTGTAGCTAGTAGTCCGTCATTCCACTGCTCTTCATCCAAAGAAATCTCTGCCAATAAAATATGGTTGAGATGTGTAGATTTTCTGGTTAGAAAGTTATGACATACAGCTTTCCAATCAAAAACAAAGATGATGTATATCAGTAACAAGACAATGTCAGCTGGAAATGATTCCCTAGATCTTTGAGGCTATCCATGGAATCTCAAAGCATTTGTGAATATTTTTTAATGTACAAGTATCCAACATGAGTATTAACATGGATGAACGAAAAGTAGGTTGGTAATCAAGGATTCTGAGTATATGGATGCACATAGAAAGATTCAATATTTGAACACCAAGATAAAACAAACACAATTGACACTTTTTACTGAAATTTATCTATCCTATGTGTAAATGCCAACAAATTGCAATTTGCAGTTTTGGACACATAAGCAAATGCTACCCTAAAACATATAAATGTAACTGCACGAATACTTGCATATTATTGCAATTGTTACCACATTTGTAGTTGTTTCAAATAGATGAATGCAAGTGCAAATGCTCCATAACTTACACAGTAAGGTTACCAAAACAAGAATATGGATTTTTTTTATCAAATATTAGAATCACATATACCTTGGTGATTCTAAAATTAAAAAACAAATCATATTTTTAAATCTTATTAATTTATACAAACAAGATATGACTACAACACATGGCTTGCAATGAATGCAGCAAGTGTGCAATGTAATAATAAGTGTGGCGAGTTCCCATGCAGCCTTCAAGGTCTTGCTGAAAGACTTGAAACAAACAGATATGTAAGAAACCAAACACTGAACCATTGTTGCAAAGTCATCAGAAGGATACCTTCAGTTTGAGCAGTTCGTGCCGCATCAAATTCCTTTTCCAAACGTTCAAATATTATCTTATCAGAGTCCCTGTGAGAAATAAGCTTTATCATCACCAAACAACAGCAACATAAAAAAAAAAGGGCAGCCCGATGCACGAAGCTCCCGCCATGTAGGGTCCCGAGGAAGGATCCATTGTACGCAGTCTTACCCTGCTTTTTACAAGAGGTTGTTTCCAGGATTTGAACCCGTGACCTTTTGGTCACATGGCAACAACTTTACCGTTGCGCCAAGGCTCCCCTTCAAACAAGGGTAACATGATAATGAAAAAACTTTATGGCTACAGAGTAAGAGAAGTTATCTTGTAATTAGAGGCTGAATGAAACATATAAAGAGCAACTAAAATGAATTCTTTATTGGTATAGTTGAGAACAACAAAACAATAGCACATTTCACATGTATGAACCTATATTGTTGACGGAAAAACTGATACAAGAAATTTCAATTGGAAACAAATCTACAACTTGTGCAGATTATAGGCAGATCTACTAAATCCTGATAGGAAATCTTGCACTTCATCATGGCTCACCAGACAACCACGACTCCATTATGACTTGAAAAAGAGGATTAGTCCCTTTGAATATGATTTAAATGTGTTAAACCCAATAAACTCAGAACATGTATCCATGCAACAAAAAAAAAGTATGACTGGTGAGCGAAACTCCGCTTCTCACGAGGTCTCGGGAAGGATTATGCATGTATACCTTTTGCAAGGGTTGTTACTGGAATTCGAACCCGTGACCTTTTGGTCTCATGGCAACAACTTTACCGTTGCGTCAAGGCTCCCCTTCTATCATGCAACTTATTAATCCTAAATTAAAACGTAACAAGGAGGTATAAAATCCTATTGTGTCAGTTAACACAGGCGAAATATCTCGTTATGCCTGCCAAAAGACGTAGAACTTATCCAAGACAGAGAAACTCTTTGGAAACTTATGCGATCAAGCGAACCGTGACAGAGGGTTGTCCAAAGTGGTGATGAAGCTCCCATGACACGTCTTAGACAACTTCGACATTTCCCCAACCTACCCAAGATGACGGCAAAGCTCCCATGACTTGTCCAACATGACTTTCGCAGCCTATCTGAGACAACTAGGAAGCTTCTGTGACCTCTGAGACAACCACAAACTTTTTGCAAGCTGCTTAAGATGAAGTGAAGCTTTCACAACTTATACAAGACAACAAAACTGCTCGAGGCTTCTGCAAACTGTCGGAGACTTCACAAGATTCCACAACGCAAGCTATTTTTTTTTATCATTTTCTACTTCAATCTTCTTCCTTTTCTTTCTACTCATCTCCAATTCTTTCCTCCTTGAATGTCTGTGTCTTCAACACTATGTGATGGCACTATCGGCACGACATCAAAACGTCTCATTCCGGCCAAGGATTGAATCCCCGGATTGGAACCAGATTCAAAAGCTTGATAACAAGTACTTCTCGTTAATAAAAGTAGAAAGAAACTATCTAGCCTAGAAGGATTACAATGATGTTAGCAAATTTTATTTAGTCAAGAACAATTTTCCATTTTCAAAGGGTCATACAATTAAAAAATGGCTTATAGCAGATGACTACAAAAAAAATAGACTTGGCATAGTATTGAAGGATATTTCCTTGTCTATTTATTCTAAAAATAATGTATGAAGTCCCCTTCTAATAAAGCATCCTCCTAGACACAATATTGTTAGTGAAATTCTTCATTTGGACAAAATGAATTTGGACAGGAGAGGTGCATTCTAATACAGCAGGGAGAACATGATGTTCCTAGTAAAACAGATTAGGTGTTTATTGGCGGACACATCATTACAAAATGTTGGTAAACCAAATAAACTGTTTACCTTGATAACCGCTCTGTCAATTCTTCATGCCTTTTCAGTACATTTGACACTGAAAGAAGCCAACACATTTGAAGCGTTGACAAATATTTTATTCATTCTCCTCTGGTACAGGATATTCAAAAAAATATGCAAATTTATTAGAATACAGAAAATAGGAACCTACATCGAGCCCGTGTTGTCTCTAACCGAATATCCTCCTCTTGTGCAAAATTCTAAAAAGTAACAGAAAAATTAGTGGACTGTAATATTTCACAAAGTGCTCAATTACTAATTAAACTAAGAAGATCTGCTAGTAGAGTTTGCATACCACTTCCCCAGTCAGTGCATGTGACCGTCTCTTCAACTGCTCTATTTGCTGCATGTCAGAAGACAACATCTATCAAGTGTGTCAGAAGACAAAAGATCATCTAGGTCAATTGAGTAAAAAAACAGCACAAAAAGAGAATTGATCTGAAGCTAAAATCTATCTCAGTATCCTAGTTTATTTCCATATTTCACAAACTCTATGGGCTTGGTACACAAACTTACCCTTTCAATAAAACAAAAACACAGAGAGATTTCAACCACAGGTTGAAGGAACACCAATAGATGAAAGGGCTTACCTTAAGACAAGAAAAGAGATGCACTTAGGACTCTAAAACTCGTAATACAATGCAAAAGGAATAGATTGCATAATGGGAAAGCTACTCTAGTAACTAGTGATTAAGGTTTTCTCAGTTTCAAACTTTGAAATCGACTATTCATTACTTCTTGGACAGTAGGAATCAAGCAAATACATACACCTATCCTTGCCCTAGCTTACAGGAACTGCAGAATATCCTCTCTTACCTTCAACAGCAGGAAGGAATCAAATAGCAATTTCAGGGCTTAGGATAATAGGAATGCCAGATAAAATAAAAGAATTGGTATTTAACATGCATGCAAGACTATAGAATATACAATTTGTGATTTTAGGTTTTGACATATGGATAGCAATACAGTACTAAATACACAAACCAGTTTCTCAGCGCCCAGACTATACACATCTTCTACTGATAAACTAACAGCCACTAAAGAATGCTTATACAGGGGATCAAACTCAGAACCTAATTCACTCGTGCCCACAATCTTATCAATATTGATTGACAACATGAACAATGCATTTCAGCCATGCAAAGTGTTACTTACAAACACTGAAACCATGGGATGACAGGCAGCCTAGATTGTGCAACTTCAAATAGGGGATCCAATATAGGTATTCCCTTATTTTTGACATACAAAGATTAAGAAAGCAGATGACAAACCTGCAAAGAATTTGTAGATATCTCACTATCTTTAGATTTCTGCTCTTGATCATTCAACAGAAATGATTTTGGTTCTGGAACAAACCTGCATATCAAGAGTAATTATTAGGACCTG
Source organism: Zingiber officinale (assembly GCF_018446385.1). Classification (NCBI taxonomy): domain Eukaryota; kingdom Viridiplantae; phylum Streptophyta; class Magnoliopsida; order Zingiberales; family Zingiberaceae; genus Zingiber; species Zingiber officinale. Next base: position 119,118,662 of record NC_055996.1, read on the forward strand.
GATGAACTAAGGTATAACTTCAGCATATCATAAATTGGAAATTACTTCCTTGACAAAAAGTTGCGGTTACAAAGTACTCACACTTTTCCTGCAAGGTTTGACAAAATGTCTTTAGTTAGTAGCATACATTGCATAGTTCACTTTCTCCAAAGCATAATCTAGCTATGAGCAGGCAATTTTATTGTGACTTGGTAATCAAAGATATAGGTGTCTTTGTTCAGTATATCAAATTCTAGTTCCAAACAACTTGATTAAGAAATGATATTTCTACCTCACTAAGTTATCTACTGATTCACCCCCTTGTAAATGGAGTATGGAAAAGAAACATATGGCTTAGGTGTTAATCCTAGAAAAGAACCCCACACACTCATCCATGGTCTTCAAGATTCAGTGAACCTATGCTGCGAAATTAGGCCTCAAACATCAGAACCTGTTTAGGCACATTTGCGTAGGCTCAGGTTGATATCTAAATAAAGGACAACAGAATAAAAGCACATAAATCATGGCATGGTTCAATGGCAAGAAGGGATTCTTTGTCACCTTTTTCTGCAGTTAAAAAAGTATGTGCATGAATCTATCTTTAACCATTAACATTATAGTGCTCAGGTTGATATCTAAATAAAGGACAATGGAATAAAAGGACATAAATCAAGGCATGGTTCAATGGCAAGAAGGGATTCTTTTTCACCTTTTTCTGCAGTTAAAAAAGTATGTGCGTGAATCTATCTTTCACCTTAACATT